>NW_019211458.1:2136048-2458954 GCF_002443255.2 Varroa destructor
GGGGGGTGGGGTGTGTGTGTGTGTACGTGTGTGTGTGTGTGTGTGTGCGTGTGTGTGTGTGTGCGTGCGCGCGTGAGCGTGTGTTGTTTTTATTGTATTTATATTGTTGTTATGGCCATTGTTACGCTGTTACTGTTGTTGTGGATCGGGGGATGTTTGTATAGCCATTAATATTTATCAAACTATAAGTGCGCTGATATCGTTTTTTAAATGGTATTGATATCTTGTCTTCGTTTTGTATGTACTATCAAGAGATCGTAGTTGTTATTACTGTAAAGGTAGTGTTTGTTTAGTGACTGGATTGGCTGAATATTTAAGTCACAATATAGTTTTATTAGGGTATGTTGTATTGCATATTAGCTAAATTGTCTGTGTCTCTTCTCTCACGACCAAATTCCTAACAACTAATTACTATGAATAAAAAAAGAAAGAAAATACAGTGCATCATACTGATTCGCGCCTTAAAAGGTTTTAGGCGGGAGGGCCGCTTGCTCCACTGCATGCTTACCTTAGAGCACCGGCAACGAGAACACCAGCAGTAACAAACCGAAGGTTACCATTTATCAGCGATTTGTATGCCCGCCCACTAACGTAACGGTTCGTTGACTTCACTATCTCAACCCGTCTCAACTGAATGCCTGCTACCACGACAAAGTCTACTGGGTCTATACAGTGACTACTGAGCGTCTCACTCTTCAGCCATTTTGCTAAATGAGCTTCTTTTCAGACTAGCCACTTCCAAGCTCAGTTTGCCCCCCATTGCGCTGTTTTGATCCCATTTAACAAATACAAAATGAAGGGTGTCATGCCTAGAAAACTAACCTCGAACTAAACGGACTATGTAATCGACTGTCCTCAGTTCAATAATCAAATCGCAGTCATCCATCAACACCAGCATCACCAGCATATTCTAATATCCATTCCTATATAATCAGCATTCCTAATATTCAAAGCATGCTTGTTATTTTAATCAAGATCAAAAAATCCTTATTTTGTAAAAATAAACACAACGATGTACGGATAATGACGTTAATTACGCATAGTGAAGAGCTACCTTACGGAAAAGGAATATATATATACACAGCTGTCATAAGCACCTAACAAAAATGCATGAAAATCCGCCACCGACCGTTAAACGGCGAGGGCACCTCATCAGCAAACAACATACCGTATATAACCCCACGATCGAACCAGACAACGTTAATAGACCGACAGACCACTCAATAAATAATACCGTCTGTCATCTGTATTGTTCAGCCCCTCTCCCCCTCGATACCCCCACTCATTCTGTTCAAATACATGTACTCCAAAGACTCCGTTGTTTTAGATTTTCTCATTTAGCTAACCTCTGTTCCTTGCCACTGCCCTCCGCACCCATGTACGTGTGTCCTGTATTTTGTTATGTCCTACCAATAAAGCGAGCCATGATGGTTTCTATTCACTCGATCCTTCGCAAGTGTCGACCTCATTCGTGCTGAACTTTAATTTATCGTTCAGCTGCGGTCAGATCTCAAGTGCACCCCCAACATCGGATCGTAACGAAAACCACAACCTTATATTGAACCACCAAATATTAGAACGGTCGCTATAAAAAAAAAAAATTAGTATACCTTGTGTACAGCTCAACCAGTTTTAACCTAACGGTGATTACCATTACTATTGCTATTATTCTTTATATTGTTATTATTAGTACGATGTTCTTGCAGTTTACTATATAATGCTAAAGTATAATGATAATACCTGCAAATAAATAATAGTAACACTACGGATGATGTATACTGCTGACATTATCCGCCCTCTACTGGACGGGAAAACAAATCAAACGAAAGTTTATTTATGTAGATATTGACTGCATCACAACGTTTTTATTACTGGATTATTGTTATTATAATAATATATTAGATTATTGCTATTACGTAAAAGGCTCGTAGACGGCCGCGGTACTCCCTCATTTGTTACTTGTGCTAAACAGCATCGCACCAAACAGAGCCGATCAAAACGAAGATGGCGATGCTGATACTGATTTTGTTGATGATTGCGACGACAACGTTGTTGTTGTTGTTGGTGATGGTGGCAAAAAAGCCCCAGGTGGTGAAGCAGTGATCCGAAAACGACAACAAAGAAAAGAAATAGCTGTCGAAGGCACCGCACCGTTTGTCCACTCAGCGGAAACTGCCGAGAGGGAGCGACCCGGCCTGGGAGAGCAGCCGTACATGAGCTCGTTCTACGAATTCAACATTGGCTCGTCGAATTCAGTGTACATATATATCAGTTCAAATCTGAATCGTTATATTTGACCGAGCTCAAGGTATAACTCCCCTTGATACGGAGCCTTTCCCATAGACTGTGCCTCCGCCACATCTCCTACTGCGTGGTGAGTAGGCAATACTATTGTTATGCCAATTAGGATTTTGATCCAGATTGCGCTCGCCCGGCGGTAGGAACAAAGCGTACGGATTTTCGGTAGTAGTTCCGCTATCGATTGTCCAACAACAGCACTAACTAACTAACTAACAAGGACAACAACGGCAACAACACAAGCACAAAACAAGCAATGTCAACAATAAACACAATAACAAAAACAGCAACAACAACAAATCAACACGATTTATTAAAGAATTCACTAAACAACTGAAAAACTGATAAGAAGACAAAGAGAACGACGAGAATAACGAAGATAGTGACATTGATGAATACAACAACAATAAATACAAACAAAAATATTAATAATAATGTGTATCATAAAGTGATTTAGCAGCAACAACAACAACAACAACAATAAACAGTAATAACTGTAAGAATAAATCATTAAGTTAAAAACGGTCTCTTCTTCTCTATACGTAAGCAGATAGAAATGCATTCGGGGGGTAAGTTAAATATTTGGTTACCTCGTATACGTTATGCTGCTTTGTGTCTTTCGGTACCTGTTAAGTTGCAGAGAAAAGCCCCTGTAGCATGCGGGTCGTATTAGATAAGATCATCGCACCGTTGCTAGGCTTCAAGTTTTAGGGGTCGCGTTATTCTATTGTGTTCTAGTCAGTAGCTTTATAGAGTGTCATAAGATACGAGCTGATGTGAAAAAATATACTCTTATCTTGCAGAAAATGCCCTAGTCAAGCAAACGATTCTTTTCTAAGCGCTCCCCTGTTACATATTTTTTCAATTACTGAAGAAAGAATTCATCCTTAGCAAACCTCCTTTGTTATTCGATGTTTGCAAAGCTGAGCCAACCCTTTTGGAGGCCTCTGCTACACGACTGATACTATTGTAGATCCCGCATAAACCCTTCTCAAATGCATAGGATATCAAGGAAACTGGTGACCTTCCATCGACCCCCACAAGCTTCAAGCGTTTACTGCAAAATACTAAGAATTCGACTCTTTCATAAATGGAGTGCACGCTGATCAGAGACGGACCTCAAACTTGTTTTGCTTTTTTTTATTTTCTTTGCAAAACGCAGTTCGCGGCTGCGGTTGTAGGCTGGAGGCGAGCAAGCAATATCATAGGTGGGAGCCAAGTGGAAAAAAAAAAGAGAATAAGGATCACTCTGACATCTGCACCCAAAGAAGTTTTCCATTTTTTTTTTTTTATACCGGAAGTGTTTAGGCGTTGAGTCATAAGCTTGCAGGCTTTTTGGCCCAGTTCACGCTGCACTGAAACAGTAGGAATTCCGCAAATTAATTGGCCGTCATATACTAAAGCAGTATAGACGACCTAAGCATCGGTTTCGTGTCGCTTTTGAGTGGAGGTAATTCAAGTCTTCAGAGTCTGTAGAATTAATGAGAGAACGTTGTGTAGAACTTACCAAGCAATAAAGAATTAAAAGGGAAAGGGAACACTAAAGACAAATCGAACGTATCTACGTCCTAACCTAAAAAAAGGAGATAAGGAGATATTGCAACGGAAAGGAAAACATCATGAAACGACACCCTCTCGGTGGCTAATACGCACCTCGTTGAGCGCGCTGCCACGGCAACCATGAGCGTGCGCCCACTGCAATTTGTTTTACTTATTTATTTATTTTTATAAATCAAGTTTTATTACTCGAAAATATAGTACACATTTATACTGGCGTTCCATAGGTTTGTCAGAGAAAAACATGCCCAGCAAGATTTAAACACCGGATATCCAACGACCGATGAATACTACCATATTATACAATATCTTAAAATAAACCACTACCAGTCTCAGTCCGTGCATCTGTTTCTTCGTTATCAAGCGTGCGCAGTAACAATTCCAAACGCGAAACTGCTTGACCTGTGCTCAGCCGCCAAAGGTCAGATCGTGCGTACTTCATTCTGGTTTCCGCGTCAAGCAGACTATCTCCCTGAAAACGACTTGGAATTACGTCTCCTTGTATCACCTAACCTAACCGTGTGCTATTGACGAGTGACTGACGACTTTTTGAGCGCTGTGGGAGTGAGAACAGTGCCGAAACGTCTGTCCAGCATATCGCACGCGAAATCAAAGCCCGCAATTGCAAGCCACTGTGCCACGATAGAACAAGGACCTACCAAGCTAAGCATGTTACGATAAAAAACAGAATGAGAAAATGTCTGCGCTCGTCATTACATCGACCTAGAAAATATACTAGAACTGAGAACGGCTGTATAACTTTCTCGAGTAATTTAAGGTGAGGTTGTGGAAGATGTTGACGACAAAATACTGGATCCCCTAAACCGCAAAGGATTGACGAGAGTTGGAATAGATTGCTGCATCATAAAGCTACAGCAGCGAAACGTGCATAATTCGTCAGCGACTCTCACCGCAGCTAAAGACGGCCATCTTAGTTTCCAGACACTCATATTCATCGGCATTCGTCCAACAATTTACAGTAGTGGACTACCTTCTTTTACCACTACACGCAACCGTAAGCGTTTACCGCCTCTATAGAAAGCGATCCGATAATTGAATGGAGTGACTTCGGCGCTGACGAAAAACCTACGCTTTCTTGGTGCAGATTCTAGCTGAATAACAGTCGATTGCGAACAGCAGTTGCGGTGAAGTCTTCGAGCGATATCGAAAGATCCTGACTATTAGTGAAGAACATGGAGAAGTTAATACTACAAATGAAGGATCTAAACGCTAGGCTTTCGCAATTCGTCTATTGTGTGCCGAGCAATCTATTCTGTTCGATCATGCTAATACCAAACGTAGAGTCTAAAAAGTTATGCTTGCAAAAAACCATTTTTGCTATGGATACCCCACTACTAAGCGCACTATCAACTGAGCAAGCTTGCTGATGCTGTCAGACAAATCAATGTACAATGGTTACTCGTCACGATGGCGCAGCTAAGCGCAGCCCGAGCTTTCGATTGACGAACACTCTATATACAGCTATGCAACGCTCTATCCCAGCAACGTGTCGCAACGCTTAATGCGCGAAAAAAAAGCCAGTATGGAAGGATCATAGCGGGCAACCATGATAGCACATAGCCTTCAACCATTTGGTGAGGCACCGGGTACCGCTTCACTTAACGCTTATATATCGGTTGGCCTGAGCGTCAAATTGTTGCCCCATCTTCGGTTTCATCGAGTTGCGATGTCAATGAAGGATATCATGAAGGTGCACATTGTGGTAAGTCTCGTCAACAAAGACCTATCATTATGCCAGTTCCTACGGTAAGATCTGACTGACGACCACCGTTACTCGGGAAGACACGCTAAGTGGTGTTGTCATAGCAGCGACTCTACTTATCACATCTACGGGCGCACATAAATTAAGCGATTCGCTATACCATACCGATATGTTAACGAGCTTCGCCACGCTGTCTGAGGCTAGCTTATTCATCAAAGAGATCGTAACTTGGCCAATCTTAGCAAATTGGAAAGCTAATTCGTCGGGTTTCATGGACTATCTCAAGAATTGGCGAGTGGAGTCAGCTGAGGCACTGTGTCCCTCAAGGTAGTCGAAATCATCTGGTCCCCGATTGCTGATCATCTTCGCGTACAGCCAACTTCGCCCGCGAGCTCAAAAGCCCTCACATTTTTACACGTCACTAAGCGCATAGCATTGATCGTCTGTCAAATTAACCAGATGGCTACTTCAGTGGTTGCAGCATCAATCGTTAGAATGACACCCCATAGCTTTCAGTAAGCCACTCAAAGAATTACTCTCTTTTCCAGGATACGAAGGAGGAGTACTACCTTCACGGTTTCGGCAATAAATTCAGAACGGCCTATGCTGCCGTCACTACAGGCAATCTGCACTGATGGCATTTCTAGTGGCCACCTCCTGGTTAGCTCTGAGGAAGGTACTCACGCTGCAGTGCCTGAAAGTGATCGTTTGTTTGTCTTATGTCAAGGTCGATAGAATCACTATACTGACTGTAATTATACTAACTCACCGACCACCTGCTACTGCTGTTCATTGAAGCCATCTTTGTGCTGTAAAGGGTTCGTTTATAATCGTATTTCTGAGATCAGCTTCGAAATCGCTTCCCGAGGGTGTCGAATACTTTTAATATCGCAACACGTAATAAATCCACATCAAAGCGTGTTGCGAATAAAGAGTGGTGGTCACGCTGAGAACGGCTGAAACTTTGACCGTAAGATAGGTTTTACAGAAGACTATGCTCCGTCGAGAATCCAGAGCTACCGAATATCACCTGCGATACTGATGTTTTCGTTATTATTTACCCTAATCGAAATGCATTTAGCCGTATCGATACTGCAAAGAAGAAGTCGCTAGATCCACGTCCGTGGCATTTGACTTCAAGCTACGCCAATCTGCAAGATTGGCGTAGCTTGAAGTATTAAGTATTAAGTGGAGGTAGCAGAGTTACTTCGCAAACAGGGTTTGATGGCGATTACGACTGGCGATCAAGCACCAGCGAACTTAGCAATTGTTGCGCCCGCATCATTTAGCGAGAATGCTGGAATATGATAGAAAAGTATGCATATTTTGGTTTCGCCCATTAGTACTTCCGAGATAAGAACAGTTCCATATAATGTTATCATCTTACATCACTACAGAACAAATGCACCCTTCGGTATTAACACTATCCTTTTATCAGTCCGACGCCGGCAAATGGTGAAGTCGATTTTCCATCATTGTTTCATCTGTTGGAAAGCGCATGATAGTACGGTGACCATGACCCAGTTCCGCTGTCTATAACGTTCGTCCCCGTCACGCTCCTTGGCAAAATGGCTCTAAAAAAAAAAAGCCGGGTTACAACCTTTAAGGTAAATCTAACAAAGACTCCGATCTTGGCCGATCTTTCATTTGTTCTAAAGAACTTCGTACAGTTGTTTTGAAACTCGTTGCAATCATTACCAATTAGCCGTTCAAATTTACGTCAGGCAAACTGGATATACTTAGGGAAATCACGCTAGCCTATCTTGGTCGCGGAGGCCCCTGCCTACCAGCGCTTGGCTCAGCTGTTCCGGCCGACAAGTGACAAGTCCAAACAAACAGTGTTGTAACATCTGATTCGTCTGTTCTTCAGTTGCACTCGTCACGTACAAATTATTTCAAATCGCTATCCATACGATCGTACCGCAAATCTCTTCTTTAGGTACGACAGCCGAGAACTACTATTCAAAATGGAGATGTTTGCTTGTTAAAAAAGACGATGTTCCGAGGCTCAAATGGAACCTCATGCTCGTACAGTCTTACCATGGTGAAATATGGACTTGAACATTTAAAAAAAATTAATTAAATTTTTTAGGAAAACTTAACCCATCACGTCGTACAACTTCTTCAAGAATTCAAAATAAGCCATCACCAAACGATTCGTTGCTAATTCATCGAATTAAGATTGTGAAAATTTTGTAATCACTGAAATTTTGTTTTCAATTAATTTATAGAATGAAGACGCCTGTGAACCACGGTTACGCTTAAGAAGTCGAGAAGCGTGAAGCTGTTTCACTTTTTTCACCCTGGCGACATTCATACACGAGTCATAACGAACGATGAGTCCAGATGAGGCTATCTTAGTGTCCCAGTCCCCCGTCCATGGATACAAATAGTATCTTTCTCAGTACCTACTAGTGAAGGCAGGCGTATAATATTTTTCGGTATAACAGCTAAGCAAGACCCGGAAAGTTTGATATGTATTAATCATGCGCAATTCAGAGGCCAGCGAAACACTAACGCAGCATGAAGGATCGCTGTTCTTCCTTGCTGTCCCTTATTGAATTATATTTATTATACCGCACGGTAATTTTTTAATGTAGACACCCAAAAACAAGGCAACATCGGAATTTTATTACGGGAAACAATTAGCGATGAATTTGTCCAAAGGTAAACAAGGAATACCTCTAAACAAACAGTAAAAAGTGTGCTAGATACTATCATTAAGTCCAAAATAAATTATCTGTTCAGTGAAGTTATACGAGATGACATGCTCCGTGTGTGTGATAAAAACGTTATGCTAGGGCCTTAGGGCATCTTTGCACTCAACTGCATAGTCGCGTCTCTGTGTTGGCATGGGTTCAACCAAATCAGCGTAGCATATTCAATGGGAAATCTTCCACGGCTCTCTTCGACTCTCCGTAGGATAGTTAAACTCCACAGCAGGTTTCATTGTTTCCTTCAATTCCCTAATTGAATTAGAACTTTCGTAAAGTAATACAGTTCTCAGGTGATTAAAAATGCTGTCTGATCTCTAAAACAAACATAACTCCACTATATCTGAGATCATGTATATTCCTCGATGAATATTTTCCTTAGTAATTTATTAGATGCTGCTGAAATTAAGTTTTAGCTCATGCGAACCATATTGATAAAAGCAAGATTACTTCTCTATGAGTTCCAAATGCGTCGTGACCTAGAATGGTGAAGTCATAAACCCAAAAATATCATTTGGACTCGTATAACACAGGAAAGTGCAGTGTGCTAGCTTGAGCAAGAAGATTTTTGCGTTATACCTATATAAGTGCTTTTTGATATATATGTGTGTATATATATATATATATAAATAGATAAAGATTTATCTTAAGTACTTTGATCATAACTGTGTGACACAATAATAAACTTCGTATTGTAACAACTGATATTTTTCGCAAAAAAAGTTTTTTTTTACTGTCGAGGGTTTTGAAACTAATGCTGGTTATCTCTCAGCCTTTCTCGGATACCTTTTCAATTCTTCCACATGACAGCCAATTGTCTCATGTCAACACTTTTCTTCCGCAGTGCCAGACTCTGCTCTACTGCAGGTAAACTTAATTATTTTGGAGCCTTTGTAGTCTTTATTGATACTTTTTTCCAAAACTACGATAAAAAAAAAGATACTTTTTAATGACCCAAACCTGTGATTGCACTTTACTGGCGCATAAACGTACGTAGTAATTTAACTTTTACAAAAACGCACAGGCATATGTAGTGAAAAAAATCGTTTTTACACACTCCATTTCGAGGCTGTGGTATCGACTAAAATTTTTTTACGTAAGAAAAAATCTGGTTATCATTTTTGAAGGTAGAATTGATTTTTCCCAAAATAATCATTAAGTCCCACAGAATATTTTACGATCGCTTGATACACCTGAGGGGTACCTGTGTGGGAGGAATAAGCACAGAATAAAAACAAAGCCTCGAATCAACTCAAACTCGCTTTATTGTTTCTCCATTTTTCAGTATTATTTTGACAGATTGTGTGCGCGCAAGTTTCGCGAACATGTTTGAGGTCAGCAGTGGTACCGTATTAAGTATTGAGGTACATTGAGCGAAACCTTGAATTTTTTTACTTAGCAATAGCATAAATACATCTCAGTCACAAATCGTTAACAGAGTATATACATATAGATCTATAGTATACATAGATAATTACAAAATAGTATTTGTTTAAAAAAAACTAAGTGATATTTCTATTTGGAAACGGTGCAACTTTCAAGCAAAAAATTCTACCGACTCAACAAATAATTAAGTATTTTCAGAAATTGATACAAACTGGAACAATGAATTACCTTAGAACGTTGTGGTAATTAATAAAACCTTCAATATACTACCAAGTGCGATTTATCAAGAACAATACACCAACAATGTAAAGTCGTTGCAATGGGCTTCGCAGACGCTAAGACACACCTCCCTTATGCAATATAGATTGTTAAAAAACAGTGACGCTAAAACTTGATGGTGTCAAATATATTTTACCTAACCTGTGGGATCCTTAGTCCGACCCGGCAACAATCGATAAAGATTTTATAGCGTTGAGTTTGTCGCGATGGTATTGCGAGGTTTCTGCGTCCGAACGGCAGCTCTTGTTTAGTGAAGGAAAGCATTTCTGGAGACGGCTGGTTGCCTCGCCCCAGTGGACCGTCTGTAAGTAATGTTAAATATTGGTGGTTTACGCTGAGTGAGTGCGCGAGCGACACCGTGAAATACTGACATGTTCCTCAGAGATAAATATAATAGGAACACAGCTACATGCATCCCCTGAAAAAACGCATACATAAATAATACCTGCGATAGAATGAGTGCGTGTAAGCACGGCTGTATATACTCGACGCGATGTTCATATATTGCTGGCAGTTCGGAACGCAATAATGTGTTCTGAGCCTCCAACTCATTTGCCAGTATCTCGACTTGACGGCGCGACTCCGCAAGCTTGGCTATGTTATTTCCTGTCGTTTGAAGATAATTATTTTAACATAAGTCTGTGGACAAACCTCACTCTCCGACTCAATTCTGCGTCGCCGAAGTACGATACACACGGCAGAATGCTTCTCAAATGCTAAGGACAGTTGGCGTACGCACATGCTTGTATGTAAGAACTGTTACTACTACTAACGGGTCTGCTTTGACACTTATTGTCAAACAAATATGCCTAACTTTCTTGAAAGCAAAAGTGAGTATCTTCATATTTTATTTACTAATTATTGCTTAGGCTTTTCATGCATCTATAACCGTTGTCATGTTATGTAGGTCTGAACTAGGAATGGTTAGTAAAATGCTCTCGGCAATTTATTTGCATACAAGACACCTGATTCCAAAACGCAGAGTTCAAGCTAAACCAGTGCATCTCGTAATTTAAAACTTTTAATCAAAGACACTCTAGAATAGTTTATTCATGAACGTTTTTCTCAGAAAAGGCAAATATATTGTCAATGTTCGTCTTTATGTTAGACCCACGTATTAGCACAGCCCAGTTGCCAGACCCACCAGTGGCCTCCTTGGTCTCCAATTTTGCGACTTTTTGCACCATCCGGAGATGTTCCTGCACGAGTTGATCCCTTTTTTTGACGGCTGCTTGAACATCAGGGAACGTGCTCTGATATCGTTTCATCGGATCCACTAGACATCGTCGCACAGCTATTACCTAAAATATATTAAAAGTTGTTTATAGAATATCCAAAATGAAACATTGAAAGCACAGAGTTTGCATTCTTGGTAAGTTACAAACGATATTCATCGAACACTAAATACAATAATCGTTAGAAATGACATATATTTCCTATTAGAAAGCACAAAAAGGTCGTTAATTACTGCCTCAGTCAGGGTGGTGGAAGCGTTCGTTTATGTGTGTTCTTTTGAGATAAGGGAAAGCCTTTAGAAGAATTAAACAATGAATAGCGATCTATTCATACGTGATCGTCGACAGCTTGATCCATCTCCGACGCGTAGCATAACCATTCCTCGATCGTGCGCCGTAAATCATCGTGTTCTTTGCAGAAGTCGTCATTTACCATGTCACCGCACAGTTTCTTTTCCGACTGATACAGTGCTGCAAAAACATGCATAGGCAAAATTCACAAACATACAGTTATATACTTGATAGATTAAATTGGTATAGGCTGATAATATCAACACTGTCAACAAGAGAATCGTTAAATCAAAGGCAGCAAATAAATCTACCTAACATTACCTTATAAACATGGACTATTTGCTGTGAAAACGACTGTCAAAGTATACTCCAGCAAATACATCATTTTCAAAGGTACTTTCCCATTACGTAGCCGCAAGTAGTGTTCACTAATTTGTTTTATGAGGCAAGCAATCTTACTATTTACTAAACCACATAATCTGCTAGCGTTCTGAAAAAAATAGCGCGGGATATATAAATAGCTATACAAGATATGAAGCAAAGGTTTTTCTCTCTATTTAGTATCCATCTCGCAGAGCATACTTAATTTTGACGTAAAAAATCCACTACATAAATCAGGCTACAGGTTGAGTCGAACTTTATTGTCCAGTCGGATGAACGTTGCACCCTTCGTCCATACGCGAGTTCGCGCTATATATTCACGCTGTCTTTTTAAATGCTCAGTTTTTTTTTTTAAATAAAATTAACAGCTTATACAAAGCGCAAACCAAGCTGGACAAAAGTTCACTTCGCACGAAAACAGTTGGTGTCTCCATTTTTCTAACGAAACGTAAGAATAACATGTTTGGCAATCGAATTTGAAAAAACTTAACTGTGATTTTCCATGATAACAACGACAATAATGATACTAACCGAGCATCATATCCTCGTACTTTTTGGCACTTTTGTGTAGCTTCTTTGAATTTACTTCGAGGCGGTGATACCGTGACACAATCTCATCAACCGAATCCATTGGAGCTTCCCATTCAGGACTCGTGGGCGTATCCTTTCCACTTGGTCGCGCCGAGAGCCGCTTCAATGGGTTCCTAAATTAGAAAAAAATGAAAATACGACTAATTCGCTTCACAACTGCTGTCTTTTTGCGGACTTTAAGCAGTTTGCTCTATTGGTTCCTACAGCTGTAGTTCCAGAAAATTTATCTAGAAAATTCATTCAATGGATAATTAGTTTAATTAGTCTTGCGGGTAAAACAAATAGCTTTATCGAGAATTCAACGAATATTGAATAACATGATGATAAAATTATTTTTCTTTCAAGTTGTCCTTTGCAGAGTTAAGCCACACATTTTTATAAAGTTGAAAGGTAAAGAGCACATACTACATTTTTTTTAGAGGTTTCGTGTCAGCCCTGGGTTTAAGAGATTATATATTTACCCGATACATTATTATTAATAATTGAACCATCTCAAATGATGTATTACAGTGATAGTCTTTCTATTTTAAGTACAATCAGAAAAACTCGGAACCCGGTTACGGCTGCTATGCAGAAGAACTTACCAATTCATTGCGAGACGAGAGCTTGATGATCTACTGGAACGCCAAACAATTCGCGGTTACACTACTTAGATTTGTCATTATATCATGTTAGGTAGAAGATTTTGATAAGTTTCATGGAGAGACCATATGGAATTGCTTTTATTTACTTCCACTGCACTGCACGAACATGGCGAGCACCCGGAAATTCTATGCGGGGTACACATAACAATATATATCTCACAGAATTGTGCATTTTTAAGCGCCTATATGCAGCGACTTTTGCACTTCCGATGTGTATTTTGTGTGTGTGTGTTGTCTTCGGTGCCAATCAAACAAATGTACCTAACGGAAAGCCGTCACTTCCGGGTGCAGCGAACATCAAAAGATTACTGATCTAAAAGGAGCATTGTTTTGATTTAGTCCCGCCTTTTCAGAATGTTCGAAAAGTTGCGCTCGCAATTTAATGACTAAAGTAGTTTATTACAGAATTCCTACTTCTCAATTTATCGTCTTGTAAGTAGGCCAAAATTTGTCTTCCGATTTTGGTAAATGGCATTAGCATGGCGTAAGTTGATAGGGTGTTTTGTTGCCAGTGTGGTGAGCAGTTTCGAAATGTCTAACAAGGGAGACCTGGTTTTAGCCGTCTAATTATTGCCCGCCACTTAACCGCTTTTATCATTATCAAATGAATAAAATATTTCTCTGAATATTCATTCGATTGAAAAGCGAATCTTATGATACGCTTTAGACTGAAAACAAGGCTGCAAATTGATCGTTTCAAAGACTACGAAAAGCTAACTCTACATATTACATGAGAAACTATTGATTTAAGTGATTGGGCTTATATTTAATTTAGGTAGATTTCTATTTTTCGCTTGAGTAAATTTTAGTCACAGGGTTTTTCTGTCTCATTTGACTGTACGAAAGATAAAACGCTGCGCATTTCAACAATGAATCACTCTACTTTTAAATAATATAGAAGAATGAGCGAAGTATATGAATACAATAAGAAGTTTATGCATTATCATACTAGATGCTAGGTAGGATGACCCAACAAAACCTAGAGGTCGATTTGTTTTACATTTTTTCAAACTCAACTATAGTAAGTTAGCTTAATGTCAAAGCAGTTGTTTTAAATTTAATAAACTTCACGTCGAATCCACCTATCTTCTTTATACTACTTCGTACTAAACGCACACGCGGTTAGTATGTGCGACGGATGGCCAATGCAGAGCTGCTCGTTACGAAAAGCCTGACAGCAGAACAATTTTGTTCAACTTATATCGAAATATGTATGCTTGACTTAAAATGACCTCTCCATAATTGATTTTTTGAAATTTCATTTCATATTATTCATTTTAATATTTTCCGGGTATTCAGGATTCGATAATAATGGCTGAACGGCCTGAAGACTTTAACCTTCCTGTATCGGTAGTTGCTCGTCTGCTCAAGGAATCGCTGCCCGAAAACGTGTCCGTATCGAAGGAGGCTCGGGCCGCTCTTGCAAAGGCAGCATCGATTTTCGTTCTCTACTCTACCTCACTTTCAAACAACTTCGCCAACAAAAGTATAATAACAATAATTTAATTTTTTTACAGGGCCTAAGCTACAACTTCCATGTGTACCATAAATCGACTCACGAACACGGTTACTGATTTGAGCAGACTACCGTTGTTCTTGAATAGGCTATTTGCTTTGTTATTGGATATTTAGTAACAGCATTAACTTGTTGCTTAATTCGTAACGAGGAACGATGAAGAGCTCCTATCTATTCGTAAAGATCCTGTCTACCCAATGTCTAGACTCCCATCTATAAAAAGACTACACCTATTTATTTTTTTCCGTTGAGGTGTCGACACACCTGCATAATGCAAAAATGATTCCACAGAACATTAGGCCTACATGATGTCTTTTAATTTCTTGCTAAATGAAGCACAATTTCGGGAAACAATTTGTATGTTACAGGTAAGCGCAAGATGGTTTCTGGGCAGGATGTTATGGCAGCAATGGAAGATATGGAACTAGAAGCGTTCAAGCCGCAACTGGAAGAAGCGTTAGAAGCTTTCCGAAGGGATAAGAGCGCCAAAAAGGATAAAAAAAAGGCTAAAGATGGGACGACAAAAAATAGTTCCGGCGACGGCCCCGTTGAGGCAAAGTTACAAGGTTTGTGACTAGGAAATTTGTTGCTTTTTATTTATTTTATAGAAAACTATTGTGTAGCAGTTGAGGTGGATCAAGATCAGTCTATCTATACACAGAGACAACCCACAATATTCGAACGTTATTAGTTCTTTGCTGCCTTAGTTCTGCCAAATTTTAAAATTTTCTTCCATATCGACCTTTGGCCTAGCGAGTGCCTTATAACTTCCGGCTTTTTAGCTTTTTATAACATATCTAGGAGAGCTATAGAGGGGGGCGCGCTCTGTTTCATAGCCACGTATCCTCTGTATGTGTGTCAAAAGTAATAAAATGTCTGATAACTTCAGGCCGTTCGCTAATAGGTTGCTGATGAAGTCGCCTGATAGAGTATGATTATTAGTAATTTTATTTCGCTATTTTTTGCTTTCTAGATAATAACAATGATGTTGAGATGGCAGAAGATGCAAACAGTGATCAGGATGCGGCAGATCAAGACGACGACTGAAACCGGTTGCACGGACGCTACGAATAAAAAATTTGAAAAAGTCTCTGGAACCAGGTAGGACTGTATAGAACATCTTGGGAACAGGCATGGCATTGCGTTGTATATAATGAAACGACTTGTACACACAAAATAAATAATCATCTCATCTGTGCATAAGCATTCATGTGTTTTCAAAAGTTTCTATTTCAGCAGTTCTTAAGCATCAAATAAAGGAAATTCTAACCAACTAAGTACATATATCTAATGATGTGCAACAAAGCTTTCTGAGAGCAACTGTCCAATCAACGTCAGTAAACTTTTCCATGATTTTTTTTTGTGTGAGAATGTGATTATCCTATGCTTTGGACATCTATCCCTTTCTTATCGTACGTCTGTCGGTTTCTAAAATATCTATTAGATGGAGATCATCAAAGGCTGTATACCTGAGTCGACCAGCGACCTTTTCTTCTTCTAAATTTCTTACTTGATGAGAACGCTCTGTGTTGATTTAAGACCCTAGACGGTAGGATCAGTCAGACACGATTTTACAACAAGCATGTTTCCGTACCTTTGCATTACGGAATTTTCATTGGAAGCCATGTAGTTTCAATCTGTTGCGTTTTTCAACGCTTCAATTAATTTCTAATTGCTGGCGCTGTGTCTTTTGCTACTCCAGCATAGTCATGATATTATTAATTATAATATCATGAAAAATACAGATAGAGTAAACCGCAGTTGCTCCAACTGCAGGCTTTGTTTGATTTAAAGACTATTTGCACAGTGAGTAAAACATTTACCATTGAAATTCGTAGATTATTTAGGAACCTTCTAAAGGAGCATCTGGCTTTTGGCAGCATAAGTAACTGAGGTTGGCGTATGCTATAACGGCGTACGATGCTAGGTCATACAATACGTCCCTCGGCCAATGTCACGAAGATTGCCTCTATTGGCACTAAGAAATCTAATAAAATCTGATGTACTCCGTGGCCGGACAACAAATCCACAAAGGCAGATTTTTTTACGAGGTTGCGGAAACTCCATAGCGATTCCCTTGCGTTGTATCCCAGTCTATGTTTTTTTTTACAGATAGACAGTATAAGAGTACTTTTCCATAAGTAGTGATCGGACATAGAAGGCTTAGAGAGTGGCAACTGTTTCGCAAGTAGATAATTTAATCACCTTAAATTTTGTTCTCAATGAAAATACGTATAATGTGGGAAAAAATATTCCAAGGTATGCCTCACATTTATTATATATATATTAGATACATTATAAATTATTCATCTTCAAAAATGATGAATTGTGTCGGTCAATTATCTAAATACTTTTTGCTTACTTAGTAAAAAGGAACCAGTTTTGAAAATATGATATATTATAGCACTGGAATGGCGTTTTCGCTTATTTGTTATATTGCCATCTGAAGACAATGTTATCCATGCCGAAAGTTTTCCCATTTGGCTCAAAAGACCATTCAACCTCTTCTTCCTTGAAGCGTTTGGCTATCTAACCACGATACTAGACTAAATTAAATATGCTAATGCAGAGTTTTTTTTTTTTTTACAGGACCGTTTCGATTTTTCCGAACCCCCAAAGTCTAGACAGATTACAAGAACCGTAGGGTTCCGGGTGTATCTTGATCTGATGGAAACCATCGTTCGATATATTTATTTTTATGTATTAATGTATTAATATGGTAATTACTTTTATGAGCAATATAATTTAACTTGTTTTTTCTCAGCTGTTTTAGTTTTGGGTACAATTTCTCTCATCATATCAGTATGCATACAAATCTGAGTCAACGGCTTCCACGAGGGATGAATTTGCATATGATAATGATTTCGTGATAAGACTTAGTAATCGTTAGTTGAACTAGGGGTTTGGAAGGTTGAGTTATATGTTACTTGGAGGCTATTCCCTATTTTGTTGAAAGTTATTTTTATGTGTAATGGTTGTCCATTAATGATCACGTTAAGCTAAGCGCTCAAGAGTAAATCGCTAAGCATAGATACCATTTTTGCCAATGGTTGACATACGATGAACTACTACTGCCTTCTTTTTCAAATTCAAGTAACCCTTGTAATTCATTCATTCTCGTTGTTTCTATGGTTATCGATGGCTGCTACCTCAGATCAAGGTTTTTCGATAGTTTGAATAACAAATGCTAAAAACACCTTATATGTGTATATTGATTCAAGCAATGACGGGTTTTTAGTTTCGAAGGTGAACAGTTTAGGTAAAACTGTTCACCTTCGAAGGTTAATGTCGATCCCGTAAATTTCATAATCGGAACAGTTTGTTGTGGTACAAATGCTAATATTTTCTTTCTGTTAAATCGCTGGTTGATGGAATTTTACGTTACGAAAGATATTGCCTTAAAGAAAGCCCAGGGTAAGCGATTTTGCCGAGCAGGTCGTGCTTCAGTTAAAAAGTTTGCACTTCTTGACCGAAGAGAGTCCGTACAGGTCAAATAATCGTTGTCCATTCTTAAAGCGCTTGACTTCGATGCAGGGAGGATCTCTAAGTTTTTGTCATGACCAATTTTTTAGCAAAGGCTGTTGGAGGCGATAGCGGTGTAAACTCGGGCTTCGGCTCAGGTCCCGCCCAGATAAAAATTGTTGTAATTTGCTGCTCCCATTGTTAACGAGTGGATTGCTACTTCGGCTTTGTTTTGGTTCCGAGGACATCGGTTTTACACTTTCGTTAGGAAAGGTTTGCTCCTTTAAAGTTCTTTTTTATCCGAAAAGATGCTGAACCAAGTATCCTATTAAAACCTTCGGTTTGATCGAGGGGAGCGCTCAACTTTTCTTTTATTGCAGAAAGCTAAATACATTTTTGTAAGTTTTTGTTTGTGTCTGGTTGTTATTAACCATCAGTCATCTGTTAGCATTCGAACTAAAGATATTTTAACGACGTAAGAAATAACTATTCTGTTTACCGAAATCGTTGCGCAATACAATAGCGATAAGTGGTATGCTAATGGCTGGTCCGAACCATATCTATGCTTTACTACTTTAGTAACACTTTAATCAAAGCTATATGCATATTCGCTCTACTAGATATATAACATAGGCATATTTTCATTCGTTTTCAGAACGTCAGATGTTTGGGGTAATTCAGATCAATGTTCATGGCGGTAACAAAGTCCCGATAAAAGTAGCTTTTTTTTTTTTTTTTTTTTAAACTATGGTCATCATTATAGTATTACGATGGAATTACCAATGTTGAGTGTGTGTCGATTAAGTCGTTTGCCGAATGGGAGATTTGGCTAGTATATACCTATACACGAGCAAAGCTTGATCAGCTTTCCGTCTATAAACTGATACGATACCTGAAACGAAACAACTTATATATGACCAGTAGCTAAATGCAGTTTAATGACGCGTTATATATACAGACTCCTGCACAGGGGGCATTCAAGCGAGCTACGTACGCAAACATGTAGCCTATCAGTTGACTATGTATAGTGAAAATAAGTTAAATTGACTGTAATGGCAGTTATCTTTGACGCTGCAAATTGCATGAAAGCTAAAGTTTTCGTTGATTAAACGTTTTTCAAAACATTACACAACATATTTTTCAAGTTATATGTATAACAAAAAATAGTTTACCGAATTCTGAAATAACGTAGTGTGTTTGAAAATGTTTGTTAGTATTTTTTTTTAGTTCTTTTTAGTAGGAATTATTTTTGCCGTTAATAACATTTTCCTTATGAAATTAACATCAGCCTTGCTGCATCTAGAATACATAAAGAAATAATCCTAGATTATTTCTTGATGTGGCACAGCGTCTCTAATGGGGCGACTCGTATTGAACGTATCTCCTTGTCACCGTATGGATGCAGCGGCAGAGTTACCGTCTTCGCAGCTCCTTCTGCGCCCGTTCATTTACTGTTATTTAAAAAAAAAAAAAACTTTTTTTTTTTTAGAAAATTCGTGAGAGGTCTATGTTAGTGCACTATCGGCTACATGAAAAAAATGGCAAAGTATAGTAGTTAACAGAAATGTCGTTATTACATGCGTATACCTGGTTAGCAATACTGATCTTAGACAACCACTCAGTCAGCCGATATTAACAACGCTTGCCTTATCAAAATAGTTTAGTATCGAATCAAATATTTTTAATAAAATCTCTGAAAAAAGTAAATAAAAAAAATAACAATAATGAACCTACTTTCCTCGCTAATCCGACGCTAATGGATTATATACTCTAATTATTTAAAGACAGCCCAAACAACCTATTCCTGTCCTAGTCGGTATATACAGATATAACTAATGAATGTAAAACTGGTTGACACGTTAGAAGTACACATCTATTACAGGTTATATGTTTTTCTTTAAACTGACAGCGTAAAAGCTGCACTTTTAGATAAAGAAAATTTGAAATTATACTTGCCATACACAGCTAGGGTTCAAGGAGTGATAATTACATCACACATAAACGTGTGTCTCGTACGTGTGCAATAGATTCACGGTGGCCTCTGTAGTGCCATCTATGTTGGTGTGCAGAAAGATGTGTTTCAAATAATAATGTTCTGTTGAATGTATACAACTCTTTTTTTCCGTTTTTGTAATAATAGTAAAAAGAGTAAATCGCGAAAATAAACAAGTGGAATATATATATATATATGGAAACATGCTAAACACGTTGTTTGGCTGTGTAAAAATTCAAATTCAAATCGAAGGCGGTTTATTGACCGGAAATTCAACGAAGAAAGAACATCTTAGCTGACCATTTTGCATGATTTTGCGGTATTTCAACGAGAGCCTATTGTTGCCCAGCGAATGAATGGCTTGTCTTCGATTAGCTCTGTACAAACTTAATTCAATCTTGTTTCAGACAATGTAAGGCCTACTCGATAGCTACGTTTAAAAAGTCTTACGAACTTTGACTGGGTTTCACCTCCCATGTGTGTATGTTAAAAAATTAACGAAAATTTCAAAGGAAGACTGAGATGTTGCAATAACATTAGCGAAAAAGAATTCTATTAACAATATATTTGTATGAATAATTAACTTAGCATGAGTCAACAAAATATCGCGCTAACTTCCCCATTAGTTAATTACTTTCTGAATGAATGCGGTGTGCATAACCTTATTATTTTGATTGAATGTCTGATAGGACAACTAAATCAATAGCCACTGGCCATCGATAAGTTAAAAAGCTGAGCACTTTCAGCTTTTTTTTTTCATTTTCCGTGTTCAGAACTTCCCATGAAATTCTGTGCCGTTAGTCGATCACTTAATTAATTAAGTGATCAGTTAAGGGATTTCATAATTAAGGAAGCACATTTAGTGGGAACGATTCAGTATTACTGAAAGTCATGTTCAGTGCACAATGGCGACGTGCAATTCATCATTCCAAATGTATAAAAAATGATTGTACATTGAACATACCAGAAGTGGCCCTTTTCCGGATGAAAAAACTCTTTACGCATTTTTTAAATCAATAATAAGATACGGGCCGTAAGGGATTAATCTACAAGTGTGAATCTGAGGGCAAACGCCAGCTGCTGGGCGAGCGAGACCATATATCTAAATGCGATCAGGACATCAGCGTATGCGATACTAATATAGATAACACTTTTGACAATAGGCAAATTTTTTTTTCAAAAGAAGATTGAGCAGTACTGCTCTGTCTGTATAATCGGACACCACCGTAACAAAGCCCATTTCATGTAAGCCAAAAGTGGGGCTCAACCCCAACGGCTGGACTTGATTCCGCTGGGAGCATTATCTACTAATACTTAATTCCTCTTTTTAATCAATGCATATCGTTTTTCAATAGTGTTATTGATTAGCAAAAGGAAGTGGCGTGTACTACCAGATCAACGGACCCGGATCACTTCTGTCAATACACAACTCAACTAGACTCTTGGCGGAGAAGATTAGACCCTTCGTTTCTCCCCTTAATTAGTATACAAAGAAAATATTTGACAAAGCATTTAACACTGCTGTTTTATTTTGTTCACATTGTACAGTACAAATAAATACAATGGCTGAAGGTAACGAAATATCATTATACGGTTATATGCGAATAAATATGACGGTGTATATTCGTAAGTCCCATCGTGCAGATCCATCTTGTAAATCTATGTAATTGTATATGATTTATATAGTAGCCCACAGAGAATTGCTGTAAGATTTATGGTAAACTCTAAAAAAAAAAAACTCTCAATGGAGTTTTTGTAGATAGCTTATGTTTGGTATAAAGCGATATCTTTTCACGCGACCTCAAATCACAAGACCATAATATCCCATATTTAGAAGAAATCGAATAGTTTCACTATGGTCCAACCTAGTTTGACTTTAAATAGAAAAACAAAACCAAACAACTCATTTCAGTTAAGTAAATGTGAATCATTTACAGAGAGAGGTGCTTTTCCTTTATTTAAGATGGAGCACTAGAGTTTATCGATCTCATCAGACGTCCATGAACTAAGGATTATAATTAGTAAAACGAATTTTTGTGAATTTGACCATTCATTACAGCCTGTTAAATTGCTTGACGTACTGAATATTCGCTATGCAACCCTTACTATGAATTGGATTTCGACCATATTTTACTTAACAACAACTTAACCTAATTTTTATCACGTGAAACTATTATCGAAGAAGGGATCAAGAAGGTGACACACATAATTTCTTGGAGGATTCGTTAAAAGAACTGTGGTACAGTTTCGAATTTTCTCCATCTAGGTAGATATTCAGTTAACGCCATGCTAATTTCCTATTAACGTAACAAAAAGTTGCGAAATTCGAATAATGCCTTTTATCTATTCCTTTCACGGCCCACATCATTTTCTTTATAAACCTAATATAAAAGTGGTTTCTAGAACTTCCTAGTTCGATTACTTAAAACGTAAGGCTTCTCTTACGAACATACCTAGGAATGTCTTTGCTGAAGACTCTTCGGAACATACCAGCGCACGCCACCTCAAGACCTTCCAACTTCAGTTCTACCTAGATATCAAAACAAAAGGATTTTTACTTAGCGCGCAATTACAGTAAACGTTTTTGGAGGAACACCAGAGTAAAGTATGACTCTTTTGAGATGTAAGTGAGACCCATCGATGCAAGTATTTACTAACTTTGCACACTTGTAACTGTTAGGGCCATTTTCTCTAAATTATGAAAAAAACCCAAACTTCTTTTAGTATACTCATATCTGAACGTTTACAAATTAATGCATTAATTATTGCAATTAATATGATAGTAAAACGCAGAAAAATTTATAAAATTAATTATTAACATCTTTAATTATATAAGATATAATTAAAAATAAAAAAAAAATTAATTATATAAAATATAATAAAAAACAATAAAAAGCATGCCAAAAAGTGGGAAAACTTTTCCCATTCATAATAACAGTTGACCCAAAGTTCTCCATTGCATTTAAAGGCGATAGTATAAAAATGACAGAGTGTGAAAAACCACTAAAAGCAAAAAAGGCTATTTTGATCACTTAAATTTAAAGCGAGAGTAACTACTTCTGAAAGCCATCGTATATGTACACTTACCATGATTTAAACTTAAATTTGATTTTTATTTTAAAGAAAAGCTCCGGGTCAAATTTCAGGAGACGCTTACAGGCATGCTCGTTCCGAGCGATGTGCAAAAGAAACGTTTGCGCTGGTTACCAAGCTAAGTAATGTTTAAATACAACTGAATGACATTATTAAAATTTCTACCTTATCTCGATTAAATTGCCATTTTGAAGAATCCACTAAGGACAGGTAGTCTCCGATAACAAACGGGAACGCTTTCTGAGGCCGACAATCATCTTTGACGTCGATCCTTATACTCAGGGTACGAAATGGCGAACCACTGTGCAAAGATGGCTGTCGGGTCTCCTTGTCAACAGCTATCACGTACAGTTCCTGTAGATAAAGACAATCTCCATTTCCGAATCCACGCGTTCCTTCCGCAGCGAACATTGAGTACAAAATGTTCTTGGAAGGACACCGAAGTTCGTATCTTACTCGGCAAGAGATAGTTAGCAGATTAAATCGAACAGTTCCACACGTCTGAAGCAACGGCACCTTATTAAAACGCGAAAGGTCCGTAGCGATGGGCTGATAAACCGAACTTGGTGTCACTATATCTTTTGGATTTCTGAAAGACGATGCAAGAAAGATATAACATCAATAAAATGTATGCGAATAATATTTGTTTGATTCCTCATTCGTTTGTTGGGATCACCGATTTTCTTTTGAACTTAGGCCCCTCTGTGGACAAGAGTTTGAACTGTTCCATTGAATCCGCATGTCATTTTTTAGCAATCCTAGCGACCAAATACTGCTAATAGAGTACGGGATGCTGTCTGAAGAAGTGGGGCAGTTAGCTTTTGAGCCACAATGGTTGATCCCTAGGTACATTTAGAGGGCTTTCTGAGTGAGATGCAGTTTATAGATGAAGATGTCGTACTTAACAATATCGACACCCTCCCCCACCCCCATAAAATTTCCTTAATTTTTTAGCTATGATTTTTTGAAAATGTTTGCCGTTGAAATGCTGAAGACTAGAAAAGCGTATGTAATTATTGCCTCAGGATCATGCTTGTCACAGCGCAAGGAATACTGGCCAATACGTCGATGCAATCCCAGAGAGCGGGTGGTTTCATCCAACTAATCTCGGACTGTATATACACAAACGGACTGGTTGACTATTATTATTTCTATTAATATATTTGAAGCAAAATAATAGTCTGCAAAAATATTTTACTCGAATAGAGAAGCAATTAATATTATTTAAAAAATATTTTTTTTAACTTGTGTCTTTTATAGCGAAGCTCCATAAAGCATATAATCCAGCGACCATATTCTGCAAACTGCGTTGAATTAAAAAATTTCGTTTGAAGAGTCACTAAGGTGCAGCCTTCTAAAAACTGAAGAACGTGCGAGAGCAATCCATAGCAATAAGAGAAAGCGTATGAAACACTCAATTGGAGTTTCTTAAAATACACTAAGGGATAATCAGCCGGAAGTACAGCTACAATGATAGGAACGCGAAGTACTTTTGCACTACCACCCATTTTATACGTAACCATATGTGACACCCTTCAGCCCTGCTGGCTTGTATGTCTTGCCTTTTCCCATTCGAAAATTCGACATTTCCTTTTTAGATCGTACATACTACGTACACTTCAAGTCACTAAATGCTTCATTATTATTATTACTGTTATTTTTGCAAAATCGCGTCAGATATCCTTTAAATAGTTCTCTGCTCATTTTTTAAATAAAAAAGGGCTTCCTTTTAGTTTTTCTATCCTTAATCCTGACTTGACTGACTTATTTAATTGTAGAATCCATTTGAATTCGACGCTTGAAACCGTTTGAATTGTCCGCGTTGGTATCAGAAAAGGATCGACTTTAGAGCAACTTCCTTTATTACATCTTCCCTAATACAATTTTGTGCGATGATTATACTACAGTGGTATAAGAAAATCAAGGCTATCTAATAAATGCTCATCAAAACAATTATGGTTTATCATTCTAGTACAACGTATTCTGTATAGAAAATAGACTAAGAGAAAAAAATAATAAAGTTTGTGAAATAAAGCCGTTTTTGGAACAAGCATACAAAATTTGTACTAAAACCAATCGTGAGCACCTAACAAACCTGATTAGCGCGGACGAAGTTGATTTAAGGTCGAACACGTGCAAGGCCTCACGTTCTTCACTAAACGACATTGTATACTGCCCTGAACCATCGGGAAAGAAGAGGCCGGCACCAAGAGTTCCTTCACGTAAATTGCGTGCGTTGCACTGCAGCCATCGAAACCAGAGAGCCCGGAGTAGAACTTTAGTCAAAGTTCATGTCCAAGCTGAAAGCTTACTAGTCCGTTTAAAAGCAACGCCCAAACCGAACCGGAGCAAGCGGTAATCGTACTAGCTCATATTGGCATCTTTATAGTAGTGGGCACCGGTTAACATTGCTTGAATTAGTTCATAAGTTTATGATAAAGGTAATGGCATGCTCTATTAAATGCTGAGGTACAGATTGCATTGTTGAATGTACAACTGTTGTCAACCGCATATCTTGTAATGTTTTTCTCTAACAGTTATTTATTGGGCGTACATGGGACGCTCTAGTTAATGTATAAACATTACGTTTTGCCGTCCACAGACTTTACACGCCGCCGTAAACAAGAGCAACATCATTATTGTCAATATAGCGATGCTCAGGCATGCCGCATGTCATATATGGAGGCTTTTGCGCACATGCCTAGACAGGTTCAGCTGTAATTGAAAAAATAGATTTTTTTTTCTTTGGATGAAGCTGAGTTTGCTTCATTTCGCTCTTATAGCACCTGTTGTGACGCACATGCTTCTGCAAACAAAGGACTATCCTTTCTTTCGTCTACTGGCTTCACATCTAACCTTTGGATCGCCTACATCGCTAGCTTGCCGAACGCATCAAATGTATTTAAGGAAATATATATTTGGCTAGACATCAAAAAACGTCGGCTTGAACTCCTTTTCCGTGGAAAACCGTATATTTGATCATATTTGCTACCACTTTGGGCGATCTTTGCTGTACTTATTTACGCAGTATCTTAGATAAATTTATAGTACAAATTTATCTAAGATATTGCGTCAACTTAACGCGGACACCAAGACGATTCAGAAAATACATTTGTAGCTTAAAATCCAGAAAAGGCCCTCTTTCACAAAGGCTCTACACAAACGTCTTGCAGCGCTCTCCTTCGGCATTTACTGTCCGAACATTCTAAGGCCCATGAATGTAAATAAAAAATAGTCAAATTTTTTTTTTTACTTACCACCACCATTGGGGTACGGTTTGAGATTGCCCAGGCGCGTGCGGTACTGAGAACCGTTAAATTTGGTGTCTCATCATACCAGTGTGTAAGCCACAAAACCAAATCACTATTACACTCCTGATTAGCTTCGGCAAAAAACACATCGAAGCATGTAATGATTTCTGTAAATAATGAAGATGTGTCAATAAACTATACTAGTGAGCAGAACGCAGTCTATCGCATTCAGTCAGCTAAAACGCTCTGAAAATATAAAATAATATCCTTTTCGTATTAAGTAAACATAAATTAAGCTGTCGTAAATTAAATATTGGAGGGATCTTTTTTTGCTGCTAACAAAAGGCGTCTGTAGTTGTGATCATAGGAATCGTCGCCGCTCAGCAAGAGCCACTAAAATCATCGGATTTCGAGCTATAAGTCAACGGCATTCTGCATGCTGCCCCGGGTAGTGTGTTTGTCAGGCCTTGCACGTGGCAACAGCGTTCGGCAGTATCCTGCTAACAATTCTGGAGGATCACCAGATCAACATCAATGTTAAAACATCTCTTGGAAAGGTGCAATAAATCAACTCGATCTCCTTTGTTGGTGGTCAAAAAAACTAGTATAAATAGTTTTCTGCAAGCCAAGAAATTAAGGAATTTTGCGAAATGAAAAGTATCTTACAGACGGCCCGGGCGGTTAGAGGCACTGCCTGTTCTCTTTTGCGAATTGCTTCTACCAGCGGACCGACTTGTCTAGGACGGAATTTGCAAGCTGTACACAATCTCTGTAAGCGATAGCCCTCTCGTTCATCCTCATTCGCACAGGGTCGCTCTGAAGGACAAAAGTGATTGATGAGAAGTGTAGAACGGTGCGGGCGAATCCTCAGACGTGTCAAGCCTTCTCCGACAGTTTTGGTAAGGAAATAGCATGGGACATTAGGGGCTTGCATCGATTATATAGGCTTTTCAATCATTAATGTCCTCTACGAAAACACACGAGGCCACTCCGGCTCCAGGTGCGATCACACAATATAAATAGCCTTTGTGTGTCTGCACGACTCTGGAATTGACTCGTGCTATTTCGACTGATTTATAACGTCTCTTAATCGTACTGGCAGCCATTGACACACATGGAAAAGGCCCGCCACGATCTGCATGAAGCCGCCTGCGAGAAAGGCGATGGGCCTCTCGCACGTCGCAGGACCCAGTGTATGTGCCCGCTAAGTTTGAACAGAAGAAACTATGTTTTGGATTTATGTTTACCTGCAGGCGACACTCCAGATAAGGCATTAAACTGTTCTGTACGTAGTCAAAAAAGGTGTAACGGGAACTTGTCCGAACTTACCGACTTGTCCAATGTTTGGAATGTACACTTTGCGCGGTTTCTCGTGAGATGGAATCAGTCCTGCCTCAAGGTACAGATGCATCTTTCGATGCTTGCCTATCACTTTTCCATGGGGATCCAGGATAACGGTGGTATTGTAGAAAGCGTCGTCTCGTTCAATGACCGAGCACACCAAATATAACCCATTATTACGAGCAGTTTGAGCTAAAGCTGCTAAAGCTGGCTGACTTTCATTCAGAGGTTCCGTATTTAACTTGCCAACGGGTTCCGCGATACGAAGTTGCTGCTCGGCTGTGAGCCCTATGTAAAGACCGAGCTCAGGACAAAGTAGAAGACCACAGCCCTGAAATATCGCATGTTTCTTATCAGAATGAAACCTTGTTCCTTGAAGCCTATAAAGAGCGTGCTTATAATGACATTTTCTACAAATTCCTATCAGTTATTTTTAGCGACCAGTTATTCATTGAACGCAGATAAGCTTGCTCACTTTAAAATGGTACAGCTAATAGGTCCTATGAAAGGCAAGTCTGAGTTGGTCGAGAAAAATCGTCGAGCGTCGGACACAGAGGACAAGCGCTTTTACGCGCTAAATCTAATACGTAATCCTTTCAAGCTCAACATACATGTTCATATTGAAATTCTATTACAGTAGACCGTAGTAGTGTGTCTGTTCCATTATCGACATACACTGTTGCACTACCTATCATTAGCAAAAGGTTGTACGTTCAATGTAAAGGTTTGTTGTTTTTTTTTTTTATTTCCGCTGTTACACAAAGAATCATAGTACAATTTCTTAAAATAAAACTACATTGTCGGGTTAGCCTAGCAGGCCAATTCTAGGAGGCAGTGTACACTTGCATTTGGGTCAGTTTCTAAAATATGGTGACAGGCATATCCTAGAAACTGATAAGGCTTACACACGCCGCTGTGACGATGCCGCT
Source organism: Varroa destructor (assembly GCF_002443255.2). Lineage (NCBI taxonomy): Eukaryota > Metazoa > Arthropoda > Arachnida > Mesostigmata > Varroidae > Varroa > Varroa destructor. The sequence continues at coordinate 2,164,733 of NW_019211458.1, forward strand.
GGTCGTTGTCGTAATCATGTTGCTAAATGGTTGCCCTCGATTTGTAGTATGAATAGTTCCCCCTAGAAAAGGAGCCCATTTGGCCAAATTGTGTAAAAGGATTTTCACGGAAAGATAGCCTATCTTAACTGCTGATAGCATTTAAGCAGGGTGTATTGTTTGTTCGCCGGTGGTGAAGATGGTCACTGTAACCGATTTAATAAATAGCCAATACAAATGATACATGATAGTTCTGACGTGACAATTATACAAAATTGTTTGACAAAAACGCTGTTCCGGAAAGAAATGTCAGCCTACGAAAACAAAACATTGTTATCGTCGCTGTTGCCCTATTCCTGAACGTGAAAATATAGGTTTACATGTGAATTATTTGGCTTCATCTGATAGCGAGCTACCCATGAATACAGAGTAATAGAGTTTCTACATGCTTCGCAAAAATTTTTACCACTATCCTTCATCTCACAAGCTCAATTCATAGATTATTAGCAGTTCGATAATCTTTGGTATATACATAAAACGATTGTCTGATTTAACAGATATAGAGTAAATGAAATGAATACGTATTTTGCTATATGTTAGTCCACAGAGATTTCAGCCACACGTTAAATTTAGATCTACTCAAGAATGATCTAGCTACTAAAGATCATGCCAAATCACCTGCAGCTGTTCATACAAAACGTATTCGTTACTGTTAATTTTCGTTTTTCCGACTGTAAAAGGATATTCTGTGGGATTAATAAATGTATGAAAAATACTTATAATCCTTATTACAATAGAAATAGTAACTGTCGAAAAGCAAAGCGGGATGTGCACGAAAAAACAGCATTACATTAAAATTCATTAAAAGCTTTTTGGTGTTTCATTCTCTATAACGAGATTATCCTAAAAGATTTAAGGTTTATAATGCTGCGCGCTTTAAGGCAGAGAAAGGAGAACCGTTCTCTTATTACCAGGGCATTCAGGTCGCCTGAAAATTCATCCACTCATTCCAATATGGCTGCGCCCAAAACAGAGCCCGCGGTGCACCTCTCTGCCCGATTCGAAGGTAGCTTTGCCTATAAAACTGTGAAAGATCGACTTCCAGTGATTTTAACAAAAGTTATCGACCACTTAAGTAGGAAAGCATCATACATCGAAAGCAGCCATGGACCTACAGGTCGTGAAGAGGTCAAACAAACCATTGGTAGGTCACTAGCTTCATCATGCTCACGCGAAACCTTGCGTGAATGTTTGTTCTCTTTGTCCTATTCATTTATCACACCCCTTAAAATCTATTACTAATGTTTATTATTTTATTTTTATCTCCGCCTAAACCTTATAATAAACAGTCTTCGCACAGTATTTAGCAAACGTTCAATCAAAATGATAATCACTCAAATAATTTTGAACTTTTTCATTCTCGGTTTAAGAGATTCCTCGTTATGATTAATTGCATCAAGTGTGGATGCAGAATTAAAGTTTTTTTAAATCCTCCTTCTCTCTTACGATGTTTCGCGCTCTCTTTCATTACTGGAACAGTCCAGTATTTGTAGGCGTTAATGTCTATCAACTATTTAACGAGAGGACAAATAGCTGCGACGATTTCTATTCATTTGCTCATTACGACGTGGCGCGAAAAGCGACGACGTTCGGGGTCAGCAACTTATTTATCTGTTGGCGCGCTTCGCGCTTTTCCTAAGGGAGACTAGTAAGTCGAGATTGAATCTCAAGCTTCCTTCGGCATTCTGACATAAGACGCGGACGTTACGCGAAGCCAACTACGCTATCGGTCGCTGTACCCGAGCCAAAAGCTAAATAGGTTGATAAGACACTTTGTTGACCGAGTAAACATCATCGAATGCAAAATTTTCTGTGTCGCCATTGTGGCGAGTCCAAAGGCGAGGAGGGCTGTGTGGGAGACCCTTAAACAGTCCGAGGAAGTATGCAACGTCATTTTGATTGACTCAGTCAGCCGCCTGTCGGTCATTAGTTTTAGCGTACTATAAGGGCCAATACGGTGCATCTTCAAGACTGTACTGTTTAGTGAGAAAACAACAAAAAAAATGGATGAATTGCCTAATTTAGTGCCTTTAGAGCCGTTAGCAGCATTAGGTAAGGCTTAATAATGTAAATAATATTTTTAAAATAGATGTTTAGAATTTTTGATACCGCTGTGACTAATTGTAGGTCGTCTCTCGAAGCTCCGCAATGAACTACAGACCAATAAAGACTACGTGCCATTGGAAGATTCGTTTAAAGATGTCTCCGTTTGGAACTCGCATCTAGCACAAGAATCATTGCCAAGATGGTTTGATGGAATTTGGCTAATGGCTGAATGCTATTTTTATAGAAGAATATTCGAATCCTTTCAGGTAATTGGTGCTTTTTTTTTATGGTTACCACAAAGTATTGAGATAGACATTTACGAACTTGGTACGCACTCAGTTATATAAGGCGACAACGTGGATTTGTACATTTTACGTCCGGTACCGCCCTAGGTATCCCATAAGGAAAATTTTCATAATTCCACTTTAGAATCACGAAGCTATTCACCTTGTAAAACTGCAAAGCGTTTCTCCTTTTACAGATGACAAGTAAACTTAAGACGTATGATTACTTTGGTGAGCAGAAGGAGACTGCCTTAGAAACCTCGATGCTGGCTGTCAATGCTCTAACAGGTGAAGCAATTGTTAACGGAGTCTCAATGCATGCTTTATTGTAGCACGGCTATATATTTCCTGGAACGCGGAAAGGTACGCGATAGAAAAAAATAACGCGTTTTTTTCATCCGACCTGGACGACCGTGCTCTGACAGATGTTTGGGTCAAGCTTGTCCTAGTTTAAAATTTGACCTGTTACTTGGAGACGTTAATCAATTGTTGGAGCTAAAAGATTTCATTACGATCTGCCATAGTACAATCGTACAGGTCCCTAGTAAAATCCGGGAATTAATAGTTGATGCTCGTTGGGCACAAATATGAAGCAGAACCAATATTACTCTGACGTGCGATGTATCATCTATAGCATTTTGTTAATCAGTGGTGGTTAACAACGTTTGTCGTTGTCTTCTTCTACGGAACCCGTTCAATAGGCTATTTCAATGTTAACGATGCCGTTTGGCACAATTGCATTTGGCCTAAAGGGCAAATAATGTGTATTTCTGCCAAAAAAAGAGAAGGTGTCATTCATCGTGTCGTGAAATTGTCCTTTCGAACGAGAACGTGAGGCTAAATAAGTCCATGCGTGTAGATTAAGCAGTGCATTCGAATCACCTAATAAAAACGATTCGTTGAAACCAAAAAAAAAAAGTGGTAAACACACAGAAGTTTGATATTTTATACAACAAAAATAATATCGAAATTTGCTTTTGAAAACAACTCTCATAAGGTAAGCGAAGGTATAATGTCATTTGTATATAATCTGTGGATTGCATTCGTGATTCATAAGAACCTAAAGCTGGGGTTGAATGTAAACCTTTTGTACATCTTCTAGGAACGTTGTCTGCGTCCACGGTGTGTCTCTCGCAGCTGATTGAAGTTTCCCTTTGGGGCAATAAATGTGACCTTTCATTTACTGCCGGAAAACCAACTTCACAAAAAGCAAACCCAATTTCAACGCTAGAGACACTACGACCAAACATCCTTCAAGATGATACCGTCGAACTTATCGAATACATTTATTCTAAAAAAAAACTCAAGGTTTGTGGACAAAAACATCAGTTTCGAAAATTCGTAAACTAAAAAATGACATAATAACGAGTAGCAACATAGTTTAAAAGATCTGTCAACCAGTTTCTGACCAGTGGATACTTCTTTGTCTTATAGTATATTTAGTTTTTGTCAAACTTTTCTTATTTCAGGTTAGTTTTGTACTGGACAACGCTGCCTTCGAGCTCATAACGGACCTAGTTTTAATGGATTATATGATGACACATGGTTTAGCTTCTCAAATTTGTATCTACGTAAAGATGATGCCATGGTTTGTGTCTGACGCCCTTGGTCACGACGTTTCTTATGTGATTGACCGTCTAGAACAGTCTGATTCTGCATCGACCGCATCATTAGGCCAACGGTGCCGAGAACATATCGCCTCTAAGCAGTGGACGATAGAAGAACGCACTTATTGGACTCTTCCATTTGACTACGCTGATATGTCGCATAGGGATCCCCAACTTTACGATGAGCTTGCTCATTCAGACCTGATTATATTTAAAGGCGATCTTAATTATCGTAAACTGGTAGGAGACCGCGCGTGGAAGCCCACAACAAAATTCAGGATTTCGTTAATGGGATTTGAACCCGCGCCACTCGTTACATTGCGAACAATCAAGACGGATACCGTTACTGGTTTAGCCGAAGGAGTTGCCGAAGTCGAGGAAAAAAAGTGTGCCGAATGGATGGTATCAAGTGAATTCGCGGTCGTGGAGTTCGTCAATCCGCGCTCGTAAAGCTTATGGATGCCTAATCCAATAAGCGACCATGTATCGCGCGGCTATATTTTTGAGGTTTAAAGCACAGAATGACCTTTCGTCCGTGTGAGTTCATTCTTTGATAATAGGTTTAAAAAAAGAAATTATTTAGATTTGTGTGTATAGGTATAGAGACGTACTCTTTTATTTAATAAATGTATTTTAAAACCGACTTTGTTGTTTGATGCGTTCGAAGATGGCAGAGGTTAAGAAATGCGATCATCCACGACGCACACGTGTAAATTCAATTTTTCCCAAAGCCCGTGAAAGTACTATTGCATTCTCTTTATGTTCAAATCAACGGCAGCACACGCTTTACATTGTATAAAATCTAGCTAAATACAGCGAGCTATTTAAACATGGTGCTGGAACAATCATTGTCGTTTAACGATAGCTTTGAGCAGTAACTCTTTTATCGTTTTAGTGGTATCGTTTATCGCCCCTATCTGAACGATATTGCTAGCTGTGGAGAACAGTTTACTGCACAATCGCAAAGTTTCAGAACGTAAATGAATGCTACTAGCACGTGGCGTTCGTTAAATCACTGATTTTACCTGCATTTTATCAGAATTCGATGTTTCATCTCCATTATATTAACTAAATACATCGAACAATGGTGAATAGAAAATACAACTAACCTGGTCACGAGCGTACTTCGCTGCCTTATCGTACAGACGTAACGTCTTTTGTCGCACCTGTTCCGGAGTTTTTGTAACACTCAACGACCTTACTTCCTGCTCTAGCACACACACGCGCATCTCGATGCAATTTTGGTTTCCGCCGATCACTGGCTTGACGTTCTTCTTCTCATCACAACCTCAAGTCCATCGTCGTTCTAAAGCTACGTGATAGAAGTGTGCAAATTTTCACCGATATTTGATCGGATTGTCCGTTTCCAATCTGTTCTTGATCATACAGTAAATACCTTCTTACACGGCCAGCAAAGCTGTAGCAAACGTCGCTGCTTACACCTGACAACCTAAAAGCAATATAACTTCTTGGAAATTTGTCTTCAGTAGAAAGAAAACCACTTTGGCGTTTCGTGAAATGTATCGCTGGTGTCAAAAGGTGCCCATTGTAATGAACGGAATGAAGTGACGTCTTTGCTACCTAAAGGTGAATGCCCTCTCGGCTCTGTTCGACGCAGACAACTAACTAGTGTCTCTGTGAAATCTTTCTTACAAAAAGGCCCTCGAAAGTGATCCCTCCAACGGAGGGAAAGCGCAGCTGGATTTTACCTTTGAGTAGTGCATACGATCACGTGACTAGGCAGAATGCTGGTATAAGCAGCTGCGTCCTCAAGCAGTTAGCCAATTAAATATTACTGTAACACAATGTAGTTACAGGGTAATACCACGCGTCTTTTTTTTTTTTTATAGCTCAGCACTTTGTGTTGCCGCTCGCGTCAATCATCAGACATAAGTAGTAAGAGTTTCAAAGGAGTTCGTCTTTTTCCGACAAAGCGCGTAGACAAATTGTGGTCGGATTTAACAGGTCAATGGACAAAAGATCACTTAAGCTCTCCAGCGCGTCGCATGGCGAGATTTGGCTTATACATTTGTTATCCTTGAAAATGAAGCTAGAAACATTGCCTATTGTAATTAGTAATTTGAAGGCAATTGTAGCGCGCCATTTTTGCTTCGTTCCTCTTCGTGTGCAGGACCCGAAATGGTCCATAACAATATTGCCATAACAGGGTACGAAGTCCCCTACAGGTTGCCCTACGCAAATTTTTCGAAGCTCTTCCGTTATATTTCGATGTTCGTAATAGAGCATGCATAATGAAGCAATCAGACATTGCAGTTTGAATCTTAGTAACACCCAAATATAGGTCGATTCCGACTTGCATCAGCATACGGCGCCCTGCAGTAACTCATGTGTTGTTTGGGAAACCTATTTGTCTTTTACCATTAAAGCTTAAACGTTCGTCTTTTTATCAATGCAGACGTTTGTGATTCGGAAGCGTCTTCATATAGCACGTACACAGCGCAATTTAAGTGTAGAAACTCGACATCGTATCCCTGACAAACCTCACCTCTATGATGTCGGTCAGATCGATTTACAAGCCAGTCAATCAAGATGAACATACGTTCGTTTGCAGTGAGAAACGCGTACACAGTAAATAGAATTGGCATATTATTCGACGTTAGGAAAGTGTGAGAGTCAACCCCGATCATGTGCGAAAATGTGGTCTTCTTATTTACGCTAACAAACCAAAAACCCGTCTCCATACGCTCGGCTAAGTCACAGCTGAAGATAAGCTCGATCTGCGCATACAAACCTCGGTATATCAAATAGTCAGAATTCAGTGCGTAATAAGCAGCAAGGCTGAAAGGTTATTTATACAAAGAGGAATTTGTAAGACATTACGACAAGTACTGTATAGTGTCTAATTATATGTAATTAAGCAAATGTACCGCATTATGTAGCCGTACACCTTCCATTCGCGTTCCCATATGTAGTTTCTCTATCTATGGTTTTTCGAAGAAAATTTATAATGAGGTACACCGGCCCACTAGTAGCCCTCTTTAAGGCATGCAACATCCTGTAACCACACAGGCTTGAAGCGGGAAAGTGAGGTCTGCCGTCGTCGCCAGGTAAGCAGACTGAGTGCTTTCGATTGCCGTAGCACCGGTTCGTGAGTCTTCTAAGGAGCTTGAAATAACGAAGTGCATGCATTGTTTTATATTCGACGAATAGCAGCTGATGCCCCTTATATCCACTACAAGTACTATCAGCACCTTAAAACCTACTCAGTACTAGCTCAAACCGACTCGACACTACCACAAATCTCGATTTTTAGCCCGGGCGATGCGATTTTCTCGCCTGGTCCCTCTGCGGCTGGCCATAGATATTGAACCATGCCTCGCCTGTGGCGGTGGTACGCTCCAAGCGGGCTTTTTGTTAATTAAAATTTCACAAATTGCGCGTGGAATACACCACGCAGATTTTCAACTGGCCTGGAGTCAATCAACAGGAAACCCACTTTTTGTCAGTGCTTACACTTTCGAGATCTAATTTTGTAACATGTAAAATGGCAGTTTTGGCCGACAAAGCCCCCTAAGGTCTGCATTTGTGAAAAAAAAGACTTTCTTGATTGAGGTAATGCGTTTTTGTCCTCCTTTCCAATTTTCGTTATTAAAAAGGTTCGCACCACCCACGTACTGGCAGCGCATACTCTTTAAAGCTGTTCAGTTTCAATTTGATTCGTATTTCTCACAATCGTTCCAAGATCTATGCTATTTTTTTAATTTTTATTTTTTTCATCCTGTAAGTCTTGTTCTGTATAGTTGTGAACATTTTCCTTGTCAACTAACAATTTAGATAGAGGGCGCATCAATCGAATTATGTCCCGAATAGAAAATAAAATAGTAAATTAGTAACATCGATGGACTTGTGTTTTAAACATACGATAAAATCTATCTAGAAACAAGCGTTGTGCATGATTTAATTAGTTGGCAGATATGTTAATTATAGTAAAATGCTGTGAACACTTGTGTGCGAAGGTACAGTAGATACGATAAAAAGCATCGCATTGTTATTTCGGTAATGCGTTCGGAAGGGTTCTATTCAAATGTGCACATTGATGATTAAAAAAACTGCACACGAACGTTATTCTGCCACCTAAAAGATGGCGTAAAATCTTCAATTCATCTGCGTATGTTAATTCAATTTTAAGTACAAAAGCCAGTTTTAAGGAACGCCAGAGAAGGCCGCTTGTCTAAGACCTAACTTCTACGTGAAACGACCATCCAATATAGGTGGGCTGAAGGCCATCGTAAAGTAAATGAGTGGATATCCAGTTTAGACAGTTACCTAAGCGGCCCTCTGTTTCGACCGTTTATGTGTGTGACTCAGTCATCGAGTCAATAATTACGCAGCAAAGCCACACAGGGGGCGGACCAGACTTTCGCAACGATAAGCCTATATATGGCACACTGAGCCTCATTCAAATATGCAACAGGCGATTTTGTATTTTGTCTAACAACATTTGGTGAATACGAATATGGCGATACTTGACGGATAATCTGGAATAACGTTACCGTTCTTAAGAATCTCCTAAAAATGAGACTCAGGGTTTTAGGAAATTAAATTTAAAAATGAATATACGCGGGATAATTAAGGGTGTTTAATTTAGTTCTTTAGATCAGTAGTTCAAATATATGAGATTCAGAGACAAATTCGTGTGTCCACGAACTATAATTGTTGACAACTGCACAAGTTAATGTATGGTACTGAACAGATGATTCGGTGGGGCGAAATAGTCGGCTGAAGTATTATTCGCTCTGTCAATGGACGTGTGCCCTCTACCCGACGGTTGGCGTATCAGAAAAACGCACGAGCGTCACGGAAGTCTAGCTTGATCTTTGCCAGAATCGTAAGTCTAAACGATGCCTTGTCAATTTTTCTGGATAGAGCGGTGAAAGGACATGGAGAATAGGCGATAAGATCATTTAGGTGAGCGACGTGATTTCAAATATTTGACTGGACGATTCAGACCCCATCTCGACTTCGCAGATACAGAACACGATGCATAGTCTCTAAGCCTCCAAACCTGTACAATGGACAACAACCTGAGTGAGCTCACTGTAGTAAAATTCGAAGTGCTTCTAGACTTAGAATTGCATATTTAGAGCATTGTATATAGTGTACGTGTAGCAATAATAAGATCTACAGTGCCTGTTTTTCATCACACATGTTTAAAAATTATTTATATTTATTTAGAATTATTTATTATTTAAGTAAATTTTTGGATAGCCAACTTGGCAGCGCAAACAATTGCCATTGTAGAGTTGTCAATGATAGGTTAACTGTGAGACAGTTCGATCTAATGAATGTGACTATACATATAAGGTTTATATAACTTCTACTATCTAAACAAATAATGGGAAATATATCTGACATTATCAGCACGTTCGGATTTTTTCAATTCTTGGCCTCTACCTCCTGTATGTTAGATCACCCCGAATCTGAACCATGAAACTTTATTACAGGATTCATCGGGCCCCTGAAACTCGTCAAGCGCAAACTTACATTGATAACCCGATCCAATGTGCTATACGCCATGTTTCTTTCTGTTGACTGTTGGCTAGTCGACTTGTGGGTCTGGGTGGATTTATCTGGGATCTTTCTCCGGTGAACCTATGAAACTGCATGATAACAACATATAGTTTGCTAACGCGGAATTTTCTGAATGACAATGCGCTTAGCAATATGCGTATTAGTCATTCAGACCATGCCGCACCCCAAGATACGGTTGAGGTGCAAAGGCGTTAACGCATCTTATTCAATCCTTTGCTAATTTTAGGCTAGTTAATGCAAGTAACAGTATATATGTCACAGTGAATTTCCGGTTCTATCTGTGATCCTCTAAAATATTTGCTATCAGTTCACTACAGATGTTTTCATTGGTTTTACAGGTGACACCTTCTTAAGCCATTCTCGATGCTCGTCTGCAGCATTTACCTATCTCTGTTTCTAAAGAAACCTAACAAAATTCATCATGCATGTATGGCTGCTACGCCGTCACTGCGTCGGTTAGGACCCCTAACGGATAACGTTAGCCCTTGATGCTAAGAGTAGGCGATTCCAAACAGTTGCTCACATTGGATGACTAATTAAGTGTTAAAAATAGAAAAAAAAACAATCATAAAAGCGGCATTCTGTTTGTGCGCGTGTGAGATAGCAAAACTGGGCACAACGCGTAGTATGTATATGATTACTTAAAATTTAAACAAAAACTCTTGAGATAATACAGATTGGAAATTATGCATAGATAGACTTAATTTCGTGTCGGGGACCATCTGAAGCACTCCCTAATCAAACCAATAGCAGAGACGTAAAACCCGATGTAGTTCTTCTAGTGTGACCTGCAAAGTGACTTTCCAAAGAGTTTTTGAATAATTATTTGTTTATTGCAAGCGTGGGTAAACATTACTTCCGTGGTTAGCTTGAAAAAATAATAGCCCCCTTTCGATTTTTCACATAGAGTTTTTTTCCTTTCACTACGTTTCATTCTCAACGTGCGTGTTTGCTCAATAGGCGATTCGCGTTCACAACAACGTTCGATTCTCACAAAAACGGGTGCGTGCTAATTTTACATTTTCCGCCGGTTCGCGCGATTCCCTTCTACGAACGTTAAGGGGAAAGACAACAGAAAAACAATGCCCAATGACCAAAGAAACAGTCGGTCGTTGTCGCATTACCATCGAATGCTATTTCAACATTATTCTGTATCCAACCAATGAGATCACTGGGCAGAGACGGATGTCATTTCAGAGTAGCCAGTGTGTTTTGTTCCGGCCTAGTTGCCAATAGCTGTTGCTAGCATTCAATGGTAGCACAAGTCGGACCCGCCAAGCGGTAGTTCTCGCTGTCGATTTTGAGAAACTTTGCTTATAGCTATTGCCTGTTTGGTTGGCTTGTTAATTGCCGGCCCGATAGCTGACGCTGCTAAATGGTGCTACTTTAACGCTACAACTCTGTGCGACAGATAGTCCTGCCTCGTTATCGTTGTGACCTGATCCGCGATATTCAGTCGACCAGCCTACTTACCAATACGGAGCAGGTCCGAGCCGTAGCGTTTGAGACTACCTCATTTATCGCATTTTTTTAAAGGAGAGGAGGTGATTCGAACAGAAATAGTAATAGGTACGAACGTACATGAATCTAGTGTGATTTTCAACAACTTCTGATCGTATCTCCATGTATCCGCGTATCTATCAGAAGTCCATATATCAGTGTCCTGTTACCTATGTATTTTCTTGTAATATATTATATCATATTTATTCGATGCACAAAAGCAAATCGAAGAAAAATATTTTTCATTCATTTTATTGAATAGATTTTCCATTTTTATTGAATTCGCGCGTATGAAAGAAGTCCATAATATGTGTTGGGATGGTGGGGCTATATGTGCCGATATTCATTCGAAACCTACCTTTGCCGCGGAAAAACATGCCAGTATGCTGAGCTGGACTACTTCATCTCATGTCCAAAAAAACAACAATTTACTCATTAAAAAACCGATCAATGTCGGTAATTTAAGGTAGGGCGATATGGGCCATTAATTATTCTGTGCGAAGAGGTCAATTGAAATTACTCCAGCTCTTAGATATCGTAAATGCTACTTTCAGATATTATTTTAGATATTATGATGGTCATATAAGGCGGCGAATTTATCCGGACAGCATAACCGAATTGAGTCGTTTTTGTCAAGCTACTGATGTCTTTGTAGAAACAGCGTACTCTTTGCGATAGGGTAGCTATTGGAGATGTATAGTCCGTAACAAGATCTCCGGGGAGAAATAGTTCTCCTACAGGAATGACACTATGATGATCTGATGACCTCACTTGATTACCAGCCTGTGCCACGAAAGGGAGAACTGCGGAAGCACTTCAGACGCTTTTGTCATGGTTCGTACGGGCAGGTTCACAGCACATTGCTTTCTTCTAGGAAGCAAAACACCTTGCCCTTATCGGACTGTAAACGCTTTTGTCGTTCAGCGAAAATGCAGCGGAAAAGCGGTAAATATTGTAATATTTTTTCGAGCGCGTTCTTTTAGATTGGTCATTTCTAGGTTGATCATATAGGGTCTTCTACCATAGCAGGTCCATCAGACAATATTAAAACATCGGTACAAAGACTCAGCGTAAAACGCAAAGCAAAGGGTCACTCATCGAACAATAAATTACTGTAAAAGTAATCGTGTTCTCTAGATTGAAAATATTTGATGATGATATTAGGACGTCCTGTTAGTGCGCAGAAATCCCATCACAATGAACGGTGTGACAAACGGCGTTTATAACTCGATTACTCGCAGACCAAATATAAAGAGGCAGTCAATACGTACACGTCAAAGCAAACATCCAGCTCCGGCTGAAATAGACCTATGAAGCCGCTGAGGATCATCAAAGTGGGAGCTACAAAAGAGAGCCGTTCCATCAAATCAAATGGTCGACGAAGCTTTCAACAATGTTAAGATATCACAGACCCAAAATACCTCTGCGGCAGGATGATGCTAATGGTCCATTTGATTTATGTTTAGTTTTGTAGCAAATAGAATGTTAACCTCCTATCATCTTTGACAATTTTCAATTTTGAAATTATCGAAGCTCATTGGGAGAGACTACTCTTAGGGCAAAAGGAACTACTAGTACCGTGTTAAGATTTAATCCTCTTCTGCGCTTCCAAGGAGTACGTACGTTAAGCACGGTACAACTTTGCACATTAGGTGGAATATACTGCTAATGTAGCCTTTTGAAATCCATCAAATATACAGCGCGAATGTACATATGTTGAAGCGAGTTCGTGTGGTCTACCATCAGCTCTTCCACTTCCTTGCACAACCGCAAGTTGTCGTAGTCACGATCTCTTGACAACCGCTAAATCTACGCCTGCCTCTCAAACAAACAATCCTTTTTTGAAATATTGGCGCTGTTTTTCTGCATAGTCTCGAGCCTGTTCTATTATACGTACGCACAATTACCTAATGTAATGCCTTCAAAACGAGGCAAGAGAGGTGATATCGGTTGCGTCTTCATGAACATTCGCCATTAAAGGCTGAGGGAAGCTGTCCAATGTATATGATTCTACGGGATAAAATTATATTGCTTTTGGTTAGCATTGCGCTCTGAAAATGCAGTCATCACAATCTGATGCAAAAGCAACCTTAGATGTGTGTGATATATATATTCTTTAATTACATTACATCAACTGGCTGGCCAGGATTTTGAAAAACGTTAGTACGTATTTTGCAGTCGATGTTTTGTTAGAAAAACGGGGCAGTCCATATAGGATCTGTCCCATATAGTTCTGTGATCCCCTGTTTAAGTTAATATTACTCCTTTCTTTGTTACTTTAATAATGTGTTACTTTATTCCTAGTTTTATGCGCTTTTTATCTTATTGTGCGTGTAGATTTTTTAAATCGTATTGAATTATAAATGAACAAAAATATCACAGGTTCGTTTTGAAGGACCAGTGCGTCTTATACAAGATCAAACAGTTTAAAATAATTAGTCCACTATTTACGTAGCAAATTTTTTTGTCAAGCTGCAATATCTAAACAATTATGGGTCTCACAATACGTTTCCCTAACAAGAACTACTGCTATGACCTTAACTCGGCACTGTTGTTGCTGTTATTTTTGTATAAATATAATTTTAGAAAGTTGCAGTAATAACACAAATCATTTCAATTTTGTTGCCGAACAGCTGAGATCCTAATTCGAGCTTAATTCACAAGGCTATCACTCTACGGGGCTCAGCAGTCGTGAACGTCAATTCCGAGGTTCTTAAATGTCCTCAGTATGAAGTGTGCATAGACCGCTACTGAGAAGAACCGCAAGCTGTTTATGTAGTAAAGAATTTCGTTGATCAGATTGTATCAGTGAGCTGGGTCAATAAAAGACTAATTGAATACCGGGTTGATGGCATACGAGGCTGTGATTGAGAACGACACTCTGACCCAAAACAATCTAAAGACCCCTATTTCACTTCACTTCTATAGCGTGCTTCCCGTAGCATCAGAGTACGATTTCTATTACACTAGAACTAAGCCAATCGATGAGATCGACTGTAATTTTTTCTCTAACTTAACAACACTGTGAATTGGCTTATAAACATTACGGTAAAAAGGGGCAATAGTGTAATTAGTTGTAAAATGAATTTGTCTTGGATTTCCTACATTAGTAATAGCAAGTACAATTGTTATTATTCCAGTAGCATTTTTTTTTTTTCTATTTTTAGCTAATTGCTAATTTTTAGCTAATGTAACGCTTGAACAAATACCCAGTGCCTTTTGACAAATTTACTTTTATCAGCTTTTATTGGCTTCAACTGTTATTGGCAAAACTAGGCAATATTTAGGACTATTTCCCTCGAAGGCAAGCTTTGCCTGCTCTTTCATGACGGCCAATTAATTCGTATCTTACATCACATTAGCTGGACTATAAAGTTGCTAACGTCTTATAAATCTGAAGAGCGAGCGAGCTGACTGGAAAAGGGAATGCTTTGTGCCAGTAAGATTGGTTGCGTCTGATGGTTTTACTGGGCTTACATCAGCCAGTTGGACGATGATTTCTTTTAATCTCGCGTCGTCTTGTTCGGCTATTTACATTTTAGCACAGAGTTTTAACGCCGCACAGTATCATCATAGAGTACCCACATATATAGGATACTCGCTCTACGTAGTTGTGCAGCTTGCTTTGTAATTATAAGCCTTGTTACGCTTAGGTCGCGAGCCGCCATGGCCTTTAAATAGCATTTACCCATACCTATATTGTACGCGAGACAATTTATAATATTTGCGCGCTAAACCAATAGCTTCTGCCCGCTGTTATCGACCAAAATTCTCCAAAGCACCGTGCGTGTTGAATGCTTCTTCGTTTACTTCACTAGCCATAAACAGCAATCATGCTTGGTAACACTGTACCTATGGGACTTTCAAAAATTTCTATGAATGTGTATGTGCGAAGGGTGAATTTGGAAAAATATTTTTTAAAAAATGTTCGATATACTTTGTCAAAAGTGAACTTCATAAGCAGCCAATCATTTTACTTGCTCTATTCTGAAGATCGCAGGCCGTGCTTTGGCGACTAAGATCAAACGTCTGTGGCCAGTTTCACTTTGTGCGAATCATTAGGCCTCTCGAAAACCGCGCAGGCTAAGATACTCAAATTGTAAAAAATCAACTCTTCCAGACAGGACAACTACCTGCTTAAACATACTGATTGAAATAACTTAGGTCCTCTGAAATTTACCTGGGTTGTAAACTGGGGACGGTGGAGTATCGCTGTTCGGTTGAGAGAAGTTTCGTCTGGACTTCGAGGCATAGCAACAGGTCCATGCAATAATCGCTCGTATTTCCAATATCGTTGGAAAAATTATCAGTCTGGGTTACACTGAAAGCATCCCAGAAGACAGTGACCCAAGCTTTTCAGCGAACTTCCGTGCTCTATAGACACATATTATGTATCGATACGTGTACTGATCCCCAACGAGGCAACTCCAAGAGTTCGTGTGAACATGTATGTAACTGGCAAAGTTAATCAAGTTGCACGTCACTTTTTTCTATAAGTGGAGCAGATTAAACGAACGCATTATTAGTTACGAGTGTAGGCCAATAAAATTTGAGTTCTTAGAAAGCGGAAAGTTCATCCTAGATGTAGGATAGGAATCGACGTTTTAACAATGGTCAATATGGTAGCCCATTTCAATTAGGTTTTTTCATCTCAATATGTCGACGTAAAACTATTGATGACCAGTGACCAATTTTCGGCCAGAACATTGCTTGTCCGATCATTTTTCGAACAGCCATGTCGGTTGGTATTGGTATACTGGTAGCGTCTAACAGTCATAGCGTTTATTAATTAAAGCTTTTTTCTAACGATTCTACTGACTTTTATTTACCCGACTGCTTTCATTTGTTCTGATGGCACATTGGCTTTTCTACTCTCGATTTCAGACCTGGTTCAATTTCTACTTTCATATGAGTTTTTGCAGATTTGTTGATTTAATATATATGAAGTACAAGATCTCTATTAACAGGCTTCGTTTCAGTTGGCAGCTGGTCGATTTAAGTAAGTTCGAATAAGAGTACTTATTAACGTATAACAGTTTAGCTTATCTCGCGACGGTCGAAAATTAGCTCATTAGAAAGATCCTAGAGAAACTAAATGGCCAACAGCTTTCTCACTGGGACATTGCTTCTGGTTGATGAGTTTTTGCCATGTCCAACATTCTACGAAAGGCTACTCCCTATTCAGGACTGACTCTGAAACCCAGGTTCTGTCGACGATTGGAAACGCACGTTTACGGTAAGTTACATCCTAAAAATACGTCCTTTGAAACAAAAGCAAATCCAATTACAATGATCTTACGCTATTACATAATCGGCAGCCGTTGCCAATCTTAGAGATTCCGATACCTCAGCGAACATGATACAAGCTTGCTTTACCATTATTAGGAACTGCATTTTCTCCACGCATCACAATACGTTTTGACTTTTTACTAATTACATGAGTCGCCATCTCTCGCTATAATGATTTTCCTAGAGTGATGGTTTTTAACACTTTCTTATCGACTTCTAGATTCTAGTTTCATATTTAATTTGATTTGTGTGCCTGTTGTATGAA
This sequence comes from Varroa destructor, assembly GCF_002443255.2. Lineage (NCBI taxonomy): Eukaryota > Metazoa > Arthropoda > Arachnida > Mesostigmata > Varroidae > Varroa > Varroa destructor. Next base: position 2,181,316 of record NW_019211458.1, read on the forward strand.
GTCGCTGTAGGTAGCGACAAACGAGACACATCTGCTGAAGATATTTCAAGACCGTCATGCCAAACGTTTCTAGACTTCAGTGGAATATACATTTGTTTTGATCTCGTCGATGACGCCATTTGGGCAGCAGAAATGTTCAAGTGAGTAGGATCAACAAACAGATTTTTTTTATGTTGGTCAGTGTGGCGTTATATATAAACATATTATAGATAACAGATAGTGAGGACTTCAGTCAACAGTTTTCTTGCGAAACGTTCGGCCATTGAAGGGAAGACTTATCGACACTGCAGGCACTTGTTATTGTAGATAAAAGACCATATCTAAGTCTCACAGATCTTAAATGAACTAAAGAAGATTTTAGAGAAAATTAGTATAGAATCGGTTGATTCGGAATCATCTTCTCTGTAGTAGAACCGTGTGAGCAAGGTGTAGGTTGAAAATTCTCTCAAGTCAGTCAATGACGGGGTGCAAAAGCCAACAGCATCGATTGGATAAAAAACGGAGATATAATTAACTTCCTATGTATCGTATGTGTCGTTGACGAGACTTGAAGCAGCGACCTGTGGCCTATTCGAACCCAAAATTGCAATATGCAGACCCAAAATAGGTCAACATCATTTATTTTAGACCGCTAGGTCTATAAATGTACTATACTAGTATACCCTTAAAATGATTTAAAAAAAAAAAAAGGATTTATGTCTAGAAGTAGATAACTCCTTTGTGAAAAGGAAGATTATGTTGATGCTATGCTAAGCGAGATTTTGTAGAAAACGTGACACACTTACAAATGACGATTTTGACTAGCTATAGTATACTTACACTTGTTTTATTATAAATATTCTAACTATGGATGATTCTTCTTTTACGAGCTCTGCTTGCAGAAGTGCTGATGCAGTGTGAAGAGAACTCATATTTGCCAGCAGCAGGTGAGGCTCAATTTCGATTCCGCAAAATTTGCTCGACCTAACGTGGACTTCGTTACTTGAAAGCGCCTTATTCTAGGCCGTAATGTTTTTCATTTAGTATAGTTTAATGAATATATGTCGCATCTAGGAATTTAGAAGGAATCTCGGTTTTAATTGCTAATAAAGTGATTTCTAATCTTAAATGTCCTTGCCAGTTAAGGCTGTACCTTTCATGTAAATAGGTGTGACGAACAAGCCTTGATGACATGTAGGCTTCTATTAACTGATATCGAAAACGCACAGTCTAGACGGGCGCGCTGCTACACACTGACCTTGTGGACTTCAAAACGACTTTCGATTTGGTGCCATCGTTTTGAGGTTTTTGGCTAGAGGAATAGTATCCAGAAAATTGCTGAGGCATATAATCGCTGCCCTTTAAGAAAACCAGATAAGAATCGATGATGGCTTAGGGAAAGTTTTCCCTTTCCCTCCAACAACAAACTTCGCGCAGGACAATGGCCTCAAACCTCTACTGTGCTCGGCACCTTTGGAGGATTTGCTAGCTGAAATCCAAAGACCAAGAACCCTCGTGAACGTAATTTTATACGCAGACAGCTACGTGTAAAATCAGACGCTCCCAAGATTAGTAATCGGTAGCTAAGCTGCATGTAATCCCAGTAGAATTCGGCTTAGCTGAGAATTTGATAAAAACAGTAACGATGAAGTTTAGAAGCTTCTCAAAACGCTATCTCTATCGCAAAATCGCTGCTCGACTACATAGGCAATTTTCCCTGTGTAAAAACCCTTCTCTCATTCAATGGTAGATGTTCTCCGTTGCCGTCACAGAGAGACATAAAAACGTAATGCTAACGATATCAACTATTAACAATCTCCATCTCCTCTTAGTCACTAGTGCTCACTGGCTATTCGACTGCAAAAAAAGCCACGGCACAGAGATCATATAGAAGGGCGGCCTTCTTGTAAACTTGCAGTACGTAAATTAGCTCAAAGCTGGGTGTTGAAGCATGTTTCTTGACTCCACCGCTCGGCACGAAATCAGCTAGTTGTCTTTTTACCCTGTTCGTACCCGCCCCTGTTTATCAAGGAGTAAAAACGACAATTTTACATTTCGCTTACACCTTTAATGAACGCCTAGCTATTCGGGAGGCCACATTCACGGAACTAGACGCCGTGGTCTACAAGTCTGAAGGTGTGTAAGACCGCGCATGAATGGCACTAGATCACTCAAATCGCCGAACTATAGTCAAGCGCCTGGTGCGTGGCTTCTACTATCTGCAACAAGTTAAACAACATGTAATTCCGAATTTTCAGGAACCAAATAAAATATGCATGTGTATAAGGTACGGGGCATAGTGTGATCAATATTACGCTTCTTGAGTTCTTGATGGGCTTTGTAAGGGGAACCTAGCGCCTTACCCATTCCCACACAATATATTACTTCGGATAATATTTTTATACAAAACATCGTTATGTAGTATATGTTTGTGATTTACTTAAATAATAATAAAAGTAAATACATTCCGCTGAACTGCACCCATCATGCAAATTGCATGAGAAAACGCCCGGAAAGTTCGTTGAATTGAATTGTAACTTGAAAGGTTTCATAGGATAAGGGGCGTCTTCTGTCTAAGTAAAAACACGATTTTTTTATAATATTATTTTTGGCCCACTACAGACATCACAAACGCTTAGCGTTTGTGTATCTTTTTCTACAAACCTGCTGAAGATGTTTATCCTCAGAGGCGTTACAGAATGTGTTAAAAAATGATAGCAGCTTTCGGCTGCAGTAAGCCGTATTAAAATCTCCACAACAGATAGGTAGAGAGCGAGAGAGAAGGGGAGAGTGTGTCTTTTTTCGCGTTTTTTCCAGTGCCACACCCACAGAATTAAGCAGGTAAGCGAATTTATTCGGCATACTGCTAAAAGCCATAAGCTTACCAAAAAGTTAAAAATGGCTCAAGGAAACCCTGGATGAGCTCGAAAGAGCATGTTATTTAGGTGGAAAATAGTATTGAGTAAGCCTGTTTCTACTACTTCTAATTATAATTATACGCTATAAACTTCATAGCGGTTATCCTGTTCTAGACTAGAATAAATCAAGTTCTAAAAGTTTACATTTAATTACAATTGTTTAGCAGATCTATTCGTGAAGTACTTGTCAAGGATACCTGCAAAAGCTAGAAGACCGCATCGATATCGAGACTCTCAAACACGTTAGTGTACACGTATGTATTTGATACGCATATCCTAGAATGACGGTGAAAAGCTAGAATTCTTCGAGATAACGCTGTCAACCAGCGTAGTGTCTACGTTACGAGCATTACTCTGCTTTGAAGTATATAATAGACCAAGTTTGAGTGCATCCCTTTCAATCTAGCCGTTAAATCTAACGGTTTAACTAAGAAATAAAAACATTTCTGGCGTCATTCTATTACTGCGTGTCTACTTAGTCAATATGGTCGTGTAGACGTTTACTGGAAATTATTTGTGCCGTAACAAAGGTTGACGTTAAGTAAGTAGCGTTAATGTTCTAATGGAATACGAGTAACTGTTGATATGTCAATGCATCTTTCTTGTGTTGTTATTAAACATAGGATGCGCACGCTTTACGGAAGGCCGAAGACGATTCTCAGAGGTAGATTACAGATTATTTATGACCATTAAGCACCATTATACACCTGCATCAGCGAGCATACGACCACATAATTCGTTACTTAGAAAGCATCGTAACATTGATCGAAGCGCACGACGAGGTAAAGGACACGGAAATTGACTGGACGAGCAGAAAACTACAAATGGTTCGCTGTGTAATGAATACACTCAAAAAGATTCATTCCACCATCAGCGCCACCAACCGGCATTACGTAAAGTTACTGGCACCCGCTTCGGCTTCCTAAAGCCCCTGTCTTGCCTCAAGCAGAAAAATGCGACGAAACAAAACATAGTACACAACGTGAGGAAGGAAAAATAAATTTATAGCTCCGTTAAAAGTACATATTCATCAATCACAGATACATCATCCATTTTTCATTACGTTCTACCAATAACAGAGCTCCGTTCAAGTTCAATTTCTTCCATAGCAGATCCACTAACATCGATAATATTGCTTATTTATTCATTTATGGTAATAAATGTTCATGTGTGCCAGTGTACCTTATATAAACGTTTTATCTTGGTAAATACGTTATAAACAAAAGTGTTCTCTAAATGACGCTTTGCTGATACTGCAGCAAAATCGTGTTCGCTTAACTATAGTGGGTTATAGTTAGATTAATATCGATATGGGCTCAATGCCAGGCGTTATTATGGTCTAATAATTAAAAACATCGGTCTATACCATTGCTACCAGTGAGTCCGCGGGCCCAATGTGGATTGTACGATTCTCGCTTTACGAAGGTGTGATACTGACGCCAACGTTGTTTGTCGGTGTGGTTGCCGGCGCAGGTCCCCTATGGGGCAATTTTCATCGTATCACATCGTTAGCAATTAGTACTGAGAGATTTTTAGCTTTATGCCGAATGATCTGGTCGAAATTGTTATCTGTTTAATATTAACGAAAATTTAGGAAAACATAAATCGACGGACGGTTATGAGTTAACCTGCCTGAACATCGAAATTGGGCTTTGACTTATGACCATTGCGGCAATTGCACGATCGGCAAATCTTCCCCTTTCGGGGCAATTTATCGTCAGCTGCACTCATATACCTTTTTTTGTTAACGACCATAATATATATATATATATATATATATATTAATAAGATTATCCATTTTTAATTTGTAAAACCAAAGTTTTCCCAGTCATAGCTAAATTTTATTGCATTACTGAAACGTTCTTAACTTCTAATGTCGAAGCTAGCTCTTCTGCTGCCGTCAATGCCGTCTCAGCCAAAGAGTGCCATCTTAAAAAGTATATCACTATAATCTGAAAAATCTCCAAATTGAAATTCCCGTTGCATACTACCGTATCAACGATGTCGTGTCTTTCAGGTTTTCGGATTTGAACTATGTCTTTCAATAATTTGATATGTCTGCTATGGACGCATCCTACAGATATAACGAGGCTCTTTGTTACCCGAAGTATATGATTTCTATGAGATCGAAAGATGATTTGTATAAAACGGTTGAGAAAATCCAGAGTTAGCCAGATTACTATTCCAAAATCGTAGCAAAGGTATTATTTATGTTATTTTACTGTAAAATTGATAGATAACGTGTTTAATTAGGATCGCATGATTACGGATATCTATATCAGTAATCTTTCCATAGTTTGTAAATGTTATTAATTGTTTGGAAGAAGTTCTATTCAAGCTCCTAGCCTCACAAAATAATAATGTTGCGTATGTAATTCTAATACAGTTTAACACTGTCCCGAAGATTCGAGATCCTCTTGCGAGTGAGCTATACGCTTAATTTCGACGAGATATATTTGAAGGCTAAATAAGTTAGTGGTTAGAAGACGCTAGCAACCGCAGGTTGAAAAATGTTCCTTCGAATGAAGACGTCTTCGTTCTGAATTGAAGAAGCGGTCATTGGGTATATCCAATTCTCCAAAGCTAAAAAAATACAAACCACGTGTATCGGCTGTGCTAGGAAATGACAGTTTCTATGGAAAATTTAGGTACGCCAATTGTAATCTGTGTGTAAAGTTTCCACAACATTTGTTTTATCTGGCCTACTCAAATAATAAGCGAAATATTCGAGCACTAAGAACGCTATACTGTGCGCCATCAGCTTTCTGCCCACCAAGTAGAATGACCGAACGGTCACTTAGTCTGCTGACAGAAACGTCAGGCGGGGCATTTTTTCGCTTTTTTTTTTTTTTGGAACCGCACCGGAATACTCCCACGAAAAGTCTCCTGTTCGTCTCAAGTTTGTTGTTAAGTGTTACGTGAATGTGTGTTCTATTGTGTTCAGGGCATTTGCCTTTGGGGCTTCTTGCCAGAGACGAAACGCTTGCCGAAGGCAACAAAAAGCTAACAGCAGTCAACCATTGTGCGTTATGTCTCTGTTATTATATCCTTAGACATCTTACGCAGTACTTTTGTAGTTGCAATTTAGCCGTCAGTCGTCATTTGGCCGCGTGTAGATATAATAATGACTCGTGGACAGCTCTTGATTATCGCTTTATTTTTTCCAAAGTGTCGTCTAGGTCTATTACAGACAGGAACTGGGGATTCGACGTTAACGGATTTATATTTGCGTATTGGAAAGAGAAATCCTCTCATCAAAATGACCACGCAACGTATAGGTCAAAAGCTGTTCAAGATACTTTGCCTAGATGCAATCCAATTGGTCTATTTGATTAAATTTCTCTACTCTATCTATTTGAGGTGGCGCTGCTGGTTCGAGGTTTCGCGGGAAATTTTTGAATACGATATGTACCTAGAAAACTACAAGCTGCTCACATTCGTTACGCGAAATGAACCCCTTTTGCCGAACGGAACAAAATTCTCTGTTTTGTACTGCGGGTAATTTGAGCGAAAGTCGCATTGTCGTGCCTTACTTATACGCTAGACAGCCGTCTGATAAATTGATCTGATGGAAAATAAGCATACACCTGAAGAAAAGTCGGATTATGATTTATCGTGCGATCTGAATAGTAGTTAGAATTGTATGTACATGCACAAATGCATACATGTGGCTAGAACGAAGTATGCGACGAGCAATCTGAAAAGTACTCCCGCTATAGGCCATCAAGGCTCAATTGATCCGATGTAATGTTCGAGTGAAATAGAGTTACCGAAAAACCGTGTTTACTGAGATTAAACGTTATGCCCATGAGAAAGATATTCATCGATCGAAATCAGGTCAGCTCTGAAAGAAGACTCATATTATAAAAGACGTTTTTAAAAAAATAAAGTTCAATTTAAACATTCCAACAAGAGCGCATATATTTCATTATTCATTTAGCTTGAAAGCGCTCTAGACATTTCGTATTTCTGCATATGTATAACGACCTACCCACCCATATTTTTACGGGTTGTCATTGAAGCAATTACGCTTATTTCGCGCACTCAAATGGCTAGGTTTTAACAACAATTACCGTTACTTATAGGTTCCCCGAATGAACAACTTTACCAGCGTCTCTATCTATCAGTGATGCAGCGCTGTTGTGAAGTGGACACCATTTTTAGGATCCATCAAATGACAAATGATGACCACGGCAAAAAGCAGAAAACTATAATAGTCATTGCACACTAGAGGTTACGAATGTATTGGAGATCAGCTTTGATACTCCAATACATAGTAAGTTTACTTGAATGTATACAAGGATCACTCTCAGTTGCCATCTATAACTGGCCATTGTACGAGACTTTTTGGCCAACAGGCCATGTTAGTTTTTGCAAATACTCACTTTCCTTTTTAGCTCTCCACGATTCGTTTACGACGATTATCTTTACCATTCGAAAGCACTTTCCTCCGCCTGAAGCTCGTCGTCATTTCGTTGTGTAGCAAATGGAATAGTATCTGAGGTTCAAACTTCAAAGACGGACATTCCAGATGAAGCAATCGTATTTTTGATACCTACTTTGGGCTGGGGTCAGAGAGCAGCCCACGATATTTGTGTTGTACACAGTGTACGTAGACTACACACCTGCGAGCCTGGTTAAGCTCGTTTATTTCACCTGACCATGTGAGGTCGCTCATAAAAGCCACTTAACACTATTCTTGGAACACGATAGCTGGTAAACAACGGCTAAATTGGGCCAAGAAATGAACTGCGTCCATGAAAACACTAGCTGTTTTCGTTCGTTAGCATTTACTTAACAATGGGTAACTTGGGTGGCCCATAAGCTAAAAAAATAGTTCAAAAAAACTCAATTTTCTATCTCGTTTTCACATGTTGTCCGATGTCGGGGCACACGCTGATGCATAAAATTATTACAGATAATAAGAAGCAATTTCTGCACGTAGATATGGAACAAACAATTGAATGCTCTAGAGCGAGAGTGAATCAAAATTTCCATCGATAACAACGCAAAACAATGGCTTAAATTTAGTGCTCAGAGCAGATGAATGTTTAATACAAATAATGTGGTCGAGCAGGATCTGCGCGTATCTTTCTTTTCTCGTTCAATTTAGTTAGAAACCTCAGACAATTGCTCGACGTGAAATTATCATGCAGATGGAAGAATGCGCCCTGTAAAATAAATTAAAAGGAATTATCCGAAGTAATACTGGCAACACGTAACCTTACGTAGGCAAGCTGAAGCAGCGTTCTCCTCTTCTCGAACGACGACGCCACCTTAGACTTTACTGCAATTCACATCAATCTCTAGGAACGTTCATTGGATTTTTACAAAAACTATCATAAGGTAAAATAAAGCTTTCAGAGTATTGCTTAATAGGACTAATTTTCCAAGCATTTATTTGTTGTATATATATATACAGCTGAAGCTAAATCATGAGGACGACTTTAGGATATATCAAAGTCCGAAAACAAAATCATAGTTATCTGCATTTTTTATTGATTAAATGGAAAAAAACAAGCTTTTGTTATAAAAGTTTTAGCTCGGCTTGCGTCAATAGCAGTCAGTTGATAAAATTAGTAAAATAACCTTTCAGTCTTTATGTGACACACACGAAATTGGGTTTTGTAGTCAAAATATCCCAACGTTTTAGCGTTGACAACTATTTGTTTCTCTACAACAACTAGGTAAATATAAGGTCCTCCAGAAGCGTGCAATGCTTAAAAACAGCAGAAGTTATTATAAACTCCTTACTTAAATTACATTTTGACAATATAAAGAATAAATCGGCCAATTTCTGCATTGTTCCAATATGTGTGTGATTCTAAATAATTGTTTGTCAATTCAAACGATTCTCGACTATTTCGAGAACGTTTTTTTGCAAAACTTAATAACATATTTGTTAATGTTATACTATCATTTCAAAATTTAGGCTACCGATGGCTCTAATGTATGACTCGAGAAAGTTAACGTCGAAATCGCCACACACAGACATGCTTTCCCAAAGTAAGTTGTATACCATGTGAGCCAGCATATCAACCCACTCGAAGGCTCTATCTAAATTTTTTCCTTAAAATAGCCACAATCAGACCTTCAGTAGCTTAGGCTATAATCTGCGCCAACTCCCATGGAACGTAATGTCGCGTAACATTGAACTTGGTTGTGACCAAGCGATTTCAATGGAACCTGTCAAGTGACACGTTGAACGAATGATTCAAAGGTGTGCAGATATCTTCTCAAAAAAACCACTCAAAGTGTAAATAAAGCACTTGAAAATTGTGATTTCTCAATCCATCACTAATGTAGCTATTGAGCGCAGACTAACAGTTACTATTTATAAATAAATAGTCAAGCGACCTATTTATCTATAAAATCATCTACATATGGCCTAGGCTAACTGCATTATTTCTTTCTCGTATCTGCCACACTTACAGGGTTTCCCGGCTTGCCTGATCCGCGTACTTCCGATGACCTAGCACTGTTTCAACGCCGCAGCTCAAACGATGTGTACGCAATTGTAATTCTATAGAAATCACCAGGTAAAATACCCGTTCCGAATTGATATTGTTGCTAAAAACAGATTCATCGTAGAGTCAAAAAGCCTTATGTGCTCTCGCAGCTTGTATTGACGATTACGGTGGGATATTAAAAAAAAAAGTCAATGTTTATCGACAGCTCGAGCAGCGCGTCCTGATGGGGCTGTGCGAAAGTTCTGCAGCGTAAGTTGTATGTTCGAAAAAGTGGATAAGCCCCCGGGGGTGACCTTTTTGTGCACTTCTGCACATTACACGTGGGAATCGAAAGCAGACGCCGCTGGACGCATGCAAAAATGTTTAATGAGCAAGTGCGCCCGTTGTTGAGCGGACTTTTTACTTTTGTCTAGCGCCAGCAACGGCAGCGGCAATGGCACAAGGTGCAGTAACCCAGATGGCAATGATGCTGGTCGTAACAATAACATGAATAATATTGCAGGATGAATAGCGTTGAGCGTATGGTGCTGACCCCACCAACGTTTGCGCCCTAACTATTATCATCACCTCACAGTACTACTAGCAGTCGGTAACAGAACTGAACCACAGCATAAGTTGCGGTGGATGGCCAAGGGAGAGAATGCCCGCTTCTACAGATATTGGCAGCGCAGCCATCACGTCATCGTTCGCTGATGGAACGGTCTATAGCGCCAGCTGCGACGAGAGCAGAAGCAACGGTAGCCAGTTGGAAAGAATGCCCTTCTCCTCCCCTTCTGCTTCTTCTTGCCTGCCCACACCAACGAAGCAGAAGTAACAGCAGCAGCAGCAGCAGCAGCAGCTTTGTTTCCATTTGCGGGGGCAGCACCAGCACCTCCAGCAGCAACATCGCCAGGGGCAGCGGCAGCAATAGCCACAAGTCCAACCATCCTGGACAGCTGTAACAGGACAAGAGTTTGCCCACAGCGCGTCGGCCAAGTGAGCGCTAGTCCGCGCTAACGCGAGTCATCTGAGCACGCATCGGTAGATGCGCACAAAGAACAACGGATCCGACCTGTGAACGATGATAGTCGTGACTATAACGTGCCTCCAATGCTTGTTCCGTTGTGGTTGTCGCTTGCGTCTGCGTGTACGCAGAGAAGCGTAACAGGAAGATATCTGAACAATTTATTTTGCCCTGTTAGACATTTCTATTGCATCTACTATCTATAGGATTTTGGAGTTTTCAACTAAACGACAAAGTGTCACATTGAGCGTGACCCGTCTTTACCAGTTTGTGATGTGGATCTAAAAGTTGGTAGATTGGAATACTGATTGCAGAACTATTGATTGTGTCTATCAAGGCGGATTAGAGTGGTTAACCTGTGTGGAGTTTCAAAATTCTAAAAGTACAGAATTTCACTTGATGACAGGTCAAATGTGGTTGTGGATGGGTCACCATTCAATAAATCATTTCTGGAGGATTCGGCTACACCCTTGGCGTTCGGCGATTTGTTGATCAAAGGTTTGTAGAAAATAGTCCGATTGATTTTTTTTTACTCCATTTGATGCACTGCCCTGTTATGGAACCGAAGTTAGGGATGACAGGTTATAAATTGGAAATAATACGTAGCCAACGCGAGTCAACTGTTCTTTCCTTTTCATTACGCGTTCAGATAAATAATCGGGCCTTTCTGGTCTTAAAAGGTACAACGCAGGTCGACTAAACGCTACATATTCTAGACCCAGGTCAAGTAAACTAACTGCTGCTAGGTATGAAGCCTGAAGTAAGAAAATGGTTCCATGTGCTCCTAGCGGAGAACAGAGTCAAAGAGCCGGATCTGTCGTTCTCAGAGGCCGTTGTTAGCCTATGCGCCGTTCCACTTGTAAATCTCCAGTGGAAGCTAAATTCTCACTTAAAATACTGCACCGCCATAGGAAACAAAAAACATTACCTTAATTTCACATAGATCTTTTGGTCAGTTCAAGTGCCTGAATGCTGCTGAACCTATGGGTTATCTAATATATACTCCTAAGAAATTATTTGAATTCAGGGGGAAAATATTGTTGTAGGTCCAAAACGAAGATCAGAGCTTTAAAGACGTCGCCAAGACGTCTTGTTAGCGTTGAAGCGTCCTGGAGCGATCAGCTGCTGGGGCTGCTGCCCTACTGCAACGATTACTCACATAATGCAAACGGTGAAGTCTCCCTTATTCTTTTCGAAGTGTACCATCGTCATCTTTCCGTTACAAAGTAATCTCCGCAAATGGAATCTCCATTTTTAAATGTATCAGACATCGAGATAAGTTCACTTATCGAGAAGGGTGTGAGCCTAATGCGCCCACCTCCGTCCCTGCCAATCTAAATAAATCTTATCAAGATTCTTAGAATAGTGGAGAATATGCATTTAACATTGCCCCTTCCTGAAAATGGCGACATCCACAAACGAGTTTAGTAGTTCAAACACTGCTAACTTAACCTATTCCCTCTGTTATCGCTCGGCTTATTCGCTTCGGGCGTCACGATCTTGTTAGCGCGATTTTTTCAAGATGCTCGACCGGCCTCAACGAGAATGTGTCGCGTTCCTGTCATCCGAATAAACAGGGCTGTCTGACACGCTACGATAGTTGTTCTTTAGCTGTAACAACAAAACAGCGCGTTCACCCTCATCTGGCAAGGCTTACTACTAATGCTGTTGTTTATGGGGATGATGCTGACGATAGTCTTGACGACGCCAGTGATCAAAACAGACGGACAAGCGTCAACGACATCATCGCTAACGGTAATGCAGCGTAGTTTGGAGGACGTACAGACTGGCCAAGGGCCGAGTGGCAGGACCTCTTGGGCAGTCGATTTTCACTTCACCTTCATCGTATACACTTATACCAGCAGCACTGCTACAAATGCTCCGGGCGACGGCACCGACGATTGAACGATTTACAAGAGCCAGCAGAGCCGCTATGCAGGTACGATATGATTGCTTTTGTTGGGATACCCCTGTATCGTTGCCGCTATTGTTGCTTACGCTTCAATAAGAATGGTATGACCATTGCAGACTGGTCCAAACGGCGAGCTGAGGGCTGCATACGCTAAACCACTTCAGTGTAAATAATTGTACGCCTGCAGGCAGCTGGTACTGCAAATGTTTTGGTCACAGCCCGTAAGAGATATGTTGGCCGGTGGAAATGACAACGTTATATATCTAATAAATGGGCAAATAAGTGATAATAATAGATTAATCACGCCGGTGCAGGCTTTATGGACTGAACATGGATTATGTCATGGCGACGGCAGAAGAAGTATAGCTATAGGTACTGAGGGGCTGGAAGTTACGTACCACCGTTAGTTTAAATAAGAGAGCGACAAAAAGCTCGACACGGTCATTCGATATAAAGCGAGCATTATCATAGTTCTTTCCACATCTGCCGAGGCGAAACGGCTTGACGGGTAGACACCATAAGGCGAAACTTGTTATTTGCCCTTCTGTCATCATTGTTGGCGGCACCAGATGTAGAAAAGACGAAGTCTATCATTATGAGCAAATTGCGGTATACAGTAGACACCGTTGTGAAGGTAGCTACGACGCCTGCGAAGTAAAAGCAGCAGATGTCAAATTAAATAAGGAAAGGCTTGTCGCCCAGCAAATCACTACCTTTTTCATAAATGATATTTGTTTTGCTTAGCGCTGAATGTGGAGGATGTACGCTTCACGATCGGAATTGCCAACATATCAAGCATTCCCATATTAGATCATATACTTTTCTTTCAAATTAGAAAAAACGCAAACTTACTTAATAAACCATAGAATAGATCGTGCCAATCCAATTGGGAAGTATTTTTTGCTTTGAACATTAACAATATTTAAGAATATCATCATCACTGGGAGATCTGCAACCGTACCAATATAACTTCCAATATAACTTTGCGCGAGTTTCAAACCACTTAAATATAATTGCTTGTTTCTGAACACTTATTACCTATGCTTCCCGTAACTCCAGTTAAACCGTCTGCGATTTGTAACTTGAAGTGTTTTATGATTTTTTGACACGACTAAGAGTCTTACTCAATTCATTTCTGCCGGCATCGTTCACTACCAAATTCAGTGCTAACTTTATTTAGGAGACCATATGTGCCGTTCAGCAGTTTTAGCTAGCCGTTGATACACGAATGGTGAACGGTAATCGAAGCAATTGGGAGCCTTACGATGAAGGACTGCCATCGTTCCTTTCCATCTTAGTTTGCCAATATAGTACAGCAAAATAAGTATCGATATAAAAAAAAAAACATGTATGGTATTGTTTGTGAGCGTCACCCATAGTATCGTTTATGCATTCGTCCTTTTCGACCTATTCTAAGATTGCTGCCCTTTGTTTCATTCTCATGGTGGGTTAGCACTAACGTCCTGTTTGGGCCATGGTCACCGCGACGTCAGCATTCGGCGGACCGCTGCGATTTTATGCCAAGGAAAACTGAATGCAAATTTCGGATAGCACTTGACGTGGCGCTCAATAAAACTTCAGTAAGGATTATTTATCACAGCTGGCATGACGATGTGTATCGCAGGACTGCGCAATTCCAATGGACGATTTTCCAGTAAGACGGACACATGATTGATATATATATATATATATAGGGCTTGTGTCCGTCTAAATACCTATACTATCGACCAGCCAGACTGTGCTGGTTCAGTTGGCAAGGGGCCAGGTCGAATCGTTCGCGTCTACAGATTTGTTGTCATACGCAATAGGATCAGTAGTCAAATAGTATGGGAGATGCCAATCAGTGCTCTCATCATATTCAAGTTCACCAGGACACGTGCCAATCCCCGCTTATGAGTTCACGCTCTTCGTTTCTTGTCATAGTATCACAGCGTCGTCCAATGGAGTTGTATTCTACCGCCCTGAAAAATGTCGGCGGTATATTATTATCATCGTTGGCTTTAATTCTTCTTTAGCTGAAATTGTATTTGCTTGCCACCGCTATTCCCAGCACCACACGTAAACGCTGACGGCTTCTCAAGCTGGAAGTACCACCATTGCTACCATTTAGACTGCAAGTGTTGTTGTTGTGATCGCCGCTTTTGCTTTAGCGGCAGCCTGCCTAGTCGGTTGCTTATAGCCTGTGCGCTGGTCCATCCATCCGACGGCCTGCCAAGCGGCCGTCCTTAAAGTAACAATTTGTCTCCGTTACCGACTTTAAGGCTGCCTGTTTGCCCATACCGCAAGAGTAAAAACAATAACAACAAAAGACTGTTACTGTTGGTGATACGATACGGCTAATGCCAATGCCCTAGCTCCAGAGCCCGCTTTCATTACTCTATCGTCTTTGTCGTCATCGTCTGCTGGTTGTGCGCGACCGCTGTCTCGGCTAGCGGGGCAACTACCCCAGGAAGCACAACTATCAAAATGGTCGCTGCCAGCATCATCATACTGATGATCATTGTGGCCATGGTGATGACATTCAGGACGGTGATGGTTATCTGGAGCGTCTGTGCAAAGAAACTTTCCAGATTGGTTAAACTTCATTTGATTTTAACTCTAAAGGGTAGCGCAGAGGCCTATGGGGCAAACGATTCGTTATTGTTCTCGCAAGCGGACGGGTCTGACCATAAATAGAACAGAGACTATGAAGCTGTTACTCATGATTATGGCCCGTTCGCATGCTGCTATGGACGCGGTAATACCACTGAAGGACTAAACAAATGAATGGATAAACAGGGCGGCAAATCTTTTAGAACTTCGCGTTCTGATGGTCCTTGCCTCTGCCAGGTATTCTCCTGCATGAAGTTTTTATATTCCTGAATCCTTGTTTGTGTTATTCACACAGTAGTTATAATAGTTTTGTATAACAACGACGCTAGCTAAAAAGCACCTTTAGGCTATCCTTATCTATTGTCTAATCTGATGGTCCATATTGTATTTAATAACACGTAGACCAAACATTTCGAGAAGTAGCTATTCGTTTAAATAGCCTTGCCTAATATTGTATGAATTTATTGGGTGTACGTTCTGTTAGGCAATGTAGCTAATATAAAACGTGCACTTATAGTTCTCATTGATAAACTAGTTTGTTCAACTAGTTCAGATCAAAAGAGTAGTCAAGCTTTTTTTTACTGATGTTAGCGGTAACGATGTTTCTCCAAAAACGGATAGCTAACTTCTGAGCTACCGTTTGAATGTTTGCTTGCCGTGAACCTTAACACGGGCCACACTTACTACATCGTGCTTGTAAATTATCAGACCTTTATTGTGTAACGGTGGGCATCTATGTATGTGTACATACGCCCGAAGAACCCGTAGGGCTAATGGCATCTTAAAGCACCTCTTCATCGCAATCTAGTTTGTTATAAACTGTCTTCCTTAATTTTCTACTAGCAGCCATGCGGTGTGAAGTACGACAGGCTTCGTTTCATCCTTGTGATGATAAGAACAGCTCTTGCGAAGCATCAATGGTACTTAGAACGGGCCTTTTCGTTTGCCTTTTTGAGCGAAACTTGCCTAATGTAGTAATGGCGGTAATTGGGATCAGACTTAATATTTCAGTGTGCATATCAAAGTTATAAATAATATGGTTGACTGTATCCCAGTGCTGCGGCTTCGTAAAGCAACAACTAAATTAAACACAACAGTGGAGTCCTGATAAGTATCACAGGCTTTGCATCTAAATAACACGGCTTTCAATCGGCTCAAGAATTCTTTTATGGTTTAAAATTTCTAGAAGGAAATCAAATAAATGACATAGTCAGAACGCTATTGCCATTGTCGGCTTAATGGAGCACAATGGTGCAACATTTCGACAAGGATCCATCAAGTTCCAAGGATCTGTTTTTCCCTGAGTCTAGGCGATGGTCACTAGCCTATTGGGAAGACGTTCAAGTACAGGTTGGACACAGCCTCCTTGGGGGCGATCCAGTAACTTTAGCCGCCATCTTTGGAACGTACTCAGTGCTCTGATAGGGCGAAGTTCATAAGCCACCCGGCCGGCTTCAGTCGAAAAAGGAGTTCATTGTCCAAACGACCTTCACCTGCAACCGAAGCAGCGATGCCATCAGTCGACGCCCTGACAAGCATAGCACCGTCGTAGTGCAGAAATCGCACGTTTTTTTGCTGCATTGTCTGCTGAGTTGTATGTAGTGGCAAGCGCTGGACATCAATGGTGAATAAGTAGCTGCCAGAGTAAAATCAAGTATGGCTTCTTCGCACCACAGCGCATCCTGTATATATATATTTATATTTATTTTCCGACAAACTTTGGCGTCCTGTTCGTCGTAGTTGAAAACAGTGCGCTATTTTTAAAATTTGAGGATAACTATTATCGAAAACTTCTTTTTTTTTTTTGAACGGCTTACATTATTGCCACTTTTCATGCGGCGGCTTTTGAGAAGTTCGACAAAGACTCTTGTAAGTCAAACCAGAAAACCTCCCATAAGATTTAAATTTAAAGGCTCGAAATCCCATTAAAATGTTTCAAAAGACCATTTTTGATACATCTAAGGTTTCGATACACAAATTAACGACCATCATAAAGAGGAGAATATCAGTTTCCAATTAGGTCATCCAGATAAGGTTAGGCTTTTTGAGAGTTTTTGAACCTTTAAAGCTTTTTGGTCGTCTTGACCCGTTGCTTTGCTGGAACCTTTGGCTTATTGTCAGCTTGAAGTCTAATTTCGCTTGATTTTTTTTTGTGTGCTTTATACACGGTTACCACTGTTTATATTTGCAAATTAAAAAAGAAAAACAGTTAGCTTCAGTGCTTTAGGTTCTGAATGAAGCTATAATCGCGGTGGATCATGGCTATATCGAGTTCTCATAGCGGTCGGAAATGATTCGTCTAGCACATAGAAGATATTGTTGAAATATATGAGGAAATGTATAACTGAATATATCGTATTTAGATCCAGGAAAATATCCGGATTTAGATGACACGTACGTACGCAAGACATGGTTCGCTATTCCTTTAGGAAACGTATAATAAATTCTTCTTTGGTTTGTGGTCCTCTTTGGGATTCTGACATTTCCAGAAATTCTGTAAATGACTATTTTCGGTTTCTTTTTTCTTCAAAGAATACATTAGACCACGTTGCGTCTATGCTAATATTATATGCAAAATAATATTCTCTGAACGCTAGCTGAGATAGCAGCTGACAAGCGTGAACTACAGGTCTACAGGCAATTATTTACCCGTTCACTCGGGCCCTCATAACAATACTTATCATCAGTAAAGATATAAATACCCACGGTTTAAGCCAAGAAGGACATCAGGTTGTAAGTCAAAGATTGTGGTGTCAGCTTGCTCCCAGCAAAGTAACTTGCAGAATCTGGAACGGAATACCAGGTTGTAGACTATCGCAGTTCGATGTTCCTTTACAATGTAGCCACGTTATGTTAGAACGCAAATTCGTAACCATATATGGTATTACAGATCGTATTGTTACGGCCCCTATGCACGCCTAAGTTCGACCATAAACAAATATTTGTGTATATGATGATGCTGCAAGCATGGCCATAGTGAACATCAACTTCATGTCTATACGATCACTCAAATGTCTCTTCTAAGTTATCTGATGTCATCAATCAATAGACAGTTATAAAATCCGCTTTTTTGACGGCGTAGTGACCGGGGAAGAGTGTATTACCTAGGCCATACGTACGGGCGCGTCTCAATTTTGCGTAAGTCGTCTTCAAAAATAATTCAAACACTTTATTAGCTCTTTTACTGCCTCCTATTCGTTGTACATTGCCGTAATAAAATGCGTTCATAAAACAGAATACGGTATCGTTGGGCAAACGTTGTCCTGCCAATGTCATGCATATCACCCCATTCCCCATCTTCACACATCCAATTCGGAAGTCTTCGATTATTGAAGAGACCACCATAAAACATAATCTGTGTAAAAAGTGAGTCGAAGATACAAGAAATACTAGGAAAGGGGACCTGGGTAGAGAACGAAAGACTGGAGCTGCTCACACCACGATTGTTATGCAGCCTAGTTATCGTGGGCTTATATGTTTTGTTGTTCAAAAGTTTGTTCTAAGCCATGCAAATTGTAAAAAGCAGAACGTAAACAAACACAGCTTATGGGTGGATGGAGCGCCTAATGGAGTATTACTATCATTATTATAACTATTGCTGGAACGGTGTGCACCGTCATAAACCCGACGGATTTAGGTTCGTCGGCTAGTGCTTTGTTTTAATTTTATTTTGGTTATTTGTTCTTGTGCATTGTCAATCTCTACGAAGGCAGACCATGCACATACTTATTTCACTGGTGATTATATTATCGTTGGCAGCCTTTCATATTATATTGTTGCTACCCCGCGCGTCGATCGCGACAATAGTCGAAGCACCGGTGCCGCTCGCAATCGAAACTGCTGGAGGTGCGACGAAAATTTGCCTTTTTCTCCGCTTCTCCGCCCTAGCGTTCGCAGCTCGCCCCTCTACCTTTTCTGCTTTACCGACGAGAAGTCGCGACGACGCCACTCAATTGTTGTCCTGCAGCCATTCGTTGTCATGCTTGAATTTGGCGCAGTGGTTGTTCGTACGTAAATGTGCTTCTCATTGTTCCTGGGTGACCGGTCTTATTACTGTTCCCACTCTTCACTTACATGTGCCGCCTTCTTCTCTCGCTTCAAGGGTTCGTAACGATAAGACACACACAGGCATGCATATATATGCATATATATATATATATATATATATATATATAGATAGATAGCAAGAGAGAGAGAGAGAAAGCCGATATAAAACGTACAAGACGCGTATGACTATGACGTGTCTTGTGTCGTAGCGCCTGGAACCAGACGGTTCCCTATACATTGGCAGTGCAACAAAATGGGGTTCTATTTAAAACCTTGTTACAACATCGTATAAAAAATAACCCGAAGAGGTTTTAATCGCCACATAATAGATTTAAATAGATATCCAAATAAATTGACAGCAATTGATGAGTCTGTGTTAAGCCGCTACTTTAAAAGTACTAACGTTTACTTAACGTGGGGGTTATGTCAATTAGGAACGTAACGTTCAAGATACACAGCGTATGTTTTCGTAAATGTCAGAGTATAAACAGATGTGTATTAGCTGAATAATTACTTATTATTCTTGGCCTTGGGTTCGCTACAAAGGCTTCGGGAAAATACACATAGCTCGTCTTATTATCATCCTTTCTCAGATGTCGTCACACAAAGACACTTAATTAGGAATCAAGTAGAACGTGTGCACCGCAAGCGACTACGCGGAAGCGCAAGACTGTGCCAGTAATGTTTCCCAAGAAGATTCTGGGCCCTACAAGCACCCTCCTGACGCGTTAGCCATTTTCTAAATTGACTTTGTTCCCAGTCGAACAATATAAGGTACAGTAAGGAACCAGCATAATTTCAAACAACGGTGTCTAATGATAGGCAACAGCATAGAGCGTCATTCAAAATGTTTTCGCCATAAACGTAGCCCATAAACAAAGCGCCCGTGAAGTAAATACTCATCACTAATCGATACATCAGGGACGATCCCCAAGGAGAGCATTACTCTGTCGGCGGGCTGATTTCTAACATCGAAAAAGTTGAATAATAATTTCCGTGACAAACATTATGCGGCCGAGCGGAAAAGTTTGTAACCACAAGTGACTGGGGGGTTAGTACGGATCCGCAAAGGACGCCAGTATAATTATTCATTTGCATATTTATTCGAAGAGAAAACACAGAACAGGGCTACTTGATGACCCGGTTAACTTTGTTTTACGACAATTTTTCCAGCGACCGAGTTGCTCATCGACGAATTTGCAGAGCCGACCTAATCATACTTGAATTTCCCATTTAACGCAGTGTAGAACTAAGGACTTTGAACGATTCAGTTTTATCTTCATCCATGGTTCCGTTTATTTATATATTTCTAGTATTTGTTGCGTCTTGGAAAGTGCTAGAAAAACCCTCAGCCTAAGTTAATGGTTTGCTACCATAGATAATAGAATAAAACGTATCATTTCAAGTTAATGAACACGGTATAATTGGAACTGGTATGTTATGCCTGGGGCTCATACCTAACAATAAAGTGCGCTAACGTTTTTAAGAGTTTGGTCTGGCTACTCCAAATAGTGCGCGACGAAAACCCGGTCATGAGCCAAGCATCATACAATTCCGTCGACACAGATATTGTTATTTATTTGCTTACAAATGATTTTTTAAAAGCTAAATTAGCCATATTGACTAACTTTTGTTGGCCTGGAAAAGTAGTGAACTTGTGTAAAGCGATCGATTTACAAATATCAACTGTATATAACTTGCGTTTTTTTTTTTTGCTTTATCATAATTTAAAATCAACTGAATTTAAAGGAGAGGAATATTTTAACTATGATTTGATTGAACGAAGTACGGTATCCATTCCAGTTTTAATGGTGAGTCGCACGAGAGGCTCAGCCAACTACGAATATTATACGGGTTCTAAAGCATCGTCGGTACGCCTAACTTTGACCAGGTCTTTAATTGAGGCCACTTTGAACCGCAGTACGTTTTTCTATCAGAACAATCGAGGCCTGTATTTATTAACTGCTGTTGACATAGGTGGAGCGTTGCCGAAAATTGTCTGACAAATAAATAGGCTTCTCGCATGTATTTGTCTTCTATAAATGTGCATTGTCTCAAAAAAGGCTGTGTGTCCATGTGAGAATGTAAGTTTTTTAGTTCTTTTTTTTTTTTGTTTCAGTATCAGCTCAGGCATTGCCAGAGAGAAGTATGATTTTCTTTCTTATATTTTCACTAGAATTATTTGCTATAATCCTTTACCAATTTTAAACAACAGTTTAAAAAAAACAACGCTAATTTGAGTGGTATCCTAAAATAAGCCGATATCAATTTGTCAGCAACGTGTTCTAACGATTTTTAGTGAGATTTAGGTTTTGGGCTGATAATGGCGCCTAGAAGATATACAAAATCTAGCCGCCGAACGGCATGCACTTTGTAAAAAAGCTTCTTTTGATTTGATTCAGAGGATGAAGGTATGGTGGTCTGAAGCTGATGTTTACTGGTGAACGCAGAATCGTAGGGCCTTAGACAGTAAAGTGGACTACTTCTTTTTATATAAGACTTAGGGCATAAATCATTGTTATTTCTTTCGCGTCAGACACTAATAACTCACATCGGTTCTTACTTCAGTGTTTCCTTATTTGGCTTTTGTTATTAACGGTGCACGTGTATGATGATGCTACGATACAAGTTGCGTATGTATATATACTATCAGAAATCAATGTTAAGTATGATATCTATGTTTTCTATATTTAGTTTCTATAGCTGTTTTTGTAATTGTCGTTGATATTTTTTTGTTGGTGCATCGATGGCTCTCGCCGTAATCTAACCGTATAGATATATTGTATAATAGCTTGAGGCTTGGCTTATGGCTTTGCGGGATTTTGCAACAATACCAAGACCGAATGTTTGGTGTCTAAATATGCGAAACACCTGTGGTAACTCTGCATTTAGACATGATTGTGGCCAATGAAGCTGATTTTTTGTTTTCGAGGTCTTGGATCGTTGTTATTGAAATAAAAAATCGTAAATCTCTTGCAAGATGATAGCTTAGATCCCAGCTGAATGCGAAGATTTCTTCATTAATTACAAATGTACTGTGTAGCATATTACCACTTCACTATTTATTTTTTTTTTTTTCATTTTGTAACAATGGTCAGCTTCCGCTGTAAGTATTTTGATCTCACAAGCCAAGAAGACTTTACGTATCATCGATCTGCAAATCTGCGTACTTCATAAACAATCATGAGATTTTTTTGAAAGAATTAAAGTACTGGCTGAAATAATACTTACTCGTATTGAGTAACGGGATCAAGCAATGATCTCTCCCGTGACTTTTTCTGCGTACGTAATCTTTTACCAATGCTCTGATAATCGTATAGGATTTCAGCATTGATGATAATACTCGCCATTCTACGATATTGTCAAAGCGCTTTAAACAACTCAAATTGAAGTATTCTATATATATATATATATATATATATATATATATATATCAAATCTAGAATAACAGCTGGAAATTTTCGAAGAAGCTCCAGAAAAATATGTTGATCGTTGTTGGTAAATGCAAGTCTGTAAAAGCCGACTTGCTATCTCATCGAGCTGTCAGGACTGAACACGTCGTCATCGGTGATTATAGCATACCTTCATGATTGCTACATTTTGCCTATGTAAATTATATCACTACTATTACCTACGACAGAATAATTTCGAAAAAAGGTTCGACATTCACCATTTTGAAAACAGCGCCAACTTTATGCGTATTTACTAGGCAAACTGCGCCCGTCCGATTAAAAGCTAAAAGCAAAAATAGATGGAACAGTTTAAAACAGTTTCATTTACTTCTCTCTCTCTCTCTCTCTCTCTCTCTCTCTACACATATATATGCTTCTGTCTATTATATATGAAAATCAACTGTTAGCTCAGCAGTCGACGTCCTTCCCAACAAAAATAAGTGGCACGTAAATGTCACGAAATGGATGCGTACACGCAAATGTGATGTGAACCTCGTACCCTAAATTTGCCTAATACTGTTATTATGATGATTATTTTACTGACCCTTTACTGTGGGGCTCACGCCGCTCACCCGCGCTCGCGGGGAACCCGCCATTAAATCTAACTTCTAACGAAGATTGAACAAAAATAATTGCAAAAATAGTACAATCTGTATCACATTAGATTTGAATAAATTGATTTATCGTAGATATTATTTGAACGGTACAGTGATTTACTATGTCAGGATATGGCTTAATATAATAGAAGGTTTCCTAAGCTAAGCTAAACAATGATTATGAGATACCACGTATCTGTCTGTAATTTCCAAACATACATGTATTGGAGACGTGACGGCAGGTCAAGAATAGCAACATTTGTTAATTAAGGGGCACTTGTGATAGACTAAATGTGGGTGGCAGATGAAGCTAACAGGAGCAAAAAATGACACGAGAGTCGTAGAATGGCTAAGAGAGCATAGATACAACTGTAATTTCAGAAAAAGCTACGTATGTAACTATGAATAATATATGGCTTTCCCGTATATTTCACCGTAACCTGGCAATACCTAATTTCAGATATTGTTTAGGTAATTTACAACCTTCACCGCTCAGCTTAAACTGATCACTGTAGAAACAGACGTTTATTAATATCATATGATATTACTATTATTATCTAGCCTAATAGTAGAGCAATTTCTGTGACAGAATTGACTGGCTCTCTGCTGGCAGCAATAGGGGCAGTGGCGAAAAAATGGCTAGTTAGTAACTTAAAGCGCCGTCAGAAAAATGTCGGAGCATACATTGTATTATCATTGTTGTCATTATTATTGCTAACATAGCAATAGGGTTAGCAAGCAGCTGACGGCCCCTGAAATCGGTGGCAACTACGAAGTTGTCGGGAAAGCATTCGACATGAGAATGCGACCGACCTTGGCTCGACCGACCGACCGACCGACCGATCGACTGTCGGAATGGTCGCCGATCCATCGCCCGCTATACCTTTTTCCCCATCTGCCTATCCATTTATATTACACAGGGGCTAAGCAGCTGCCGGTCAGCTCGACTTCTTCTTTTTTTCACTTTACTTGATTCCCTTCCTGGCCAGTGCAGCTGTCGCCGTCTCTGTTGCTCGCCACTTCGGGTTGAGCGGCCGCCATGCTTCGGCACACCTTCATTTCTGCCCCGCTGACTTCAATTCGCAGTAGCAGAGTCGCGCAGGCCATGACTCCCACAGCAGTGACTGGATGGAGATGATCATGGCAATTTCGGTCAACGCTTCGTGAGGGCCTTTGCCCAGCTGTTACTGTATGAACCAGATTCGATCAATCAGAATTACACAACTAACTAATCGTTACAGTCGTCCACCGTTAGCCGAAATAGTTTCGTGGAAAATAATTTACTCTTACCAATAATCAACGGAAGTTTCAGTAGAATCAGTAGCAGCAACACTAGAATTACTGATAATCGTCTCTAAACGTTTACCTTTTCACCGTTTCATCTGAAAATCAATAATTTCGATGACGATCTGTAAAGTCAGAGAGAGGCCAGAGGCCAACAGAAGTAGGCAGTAGGGCTGTAGTTACAAAGCCCAGTCGCCATCTTATTGTGCTAGTTGTCAACAGTATATCACTATCGTTCGATTCTACAAAGCTGCTTCGTGAGTCCCGTATCTACTATCACTCCGTCTTTGTTTGTAGGCTCTTGCGGTTCGGGTGGATGGATGCTAGGTCTGTCAGGAGAGACCGGAAGTAGTCGTTCAAAGGAGTCAGTACGCCAATGCCGCAATCACAGTTGCTCGCACGAAGCTGGACGCGCCCTAAACACTCAACCGTTTTCGCCTTTCTTGTAGCGGTTGTGCTAAAAGCGGCCCCGTAGCAAGAACTGGTCTGGAAAGTTGGTATATCTGGACAACGGTGGACGATAAGAGCCAGAGAGGATCAGTAGTAAAAATAAATGAATCAGCTATGCACAGATTTCTGGCGAGTCCTTACACTTGGTCCGGGATTCATTCGCGAATAGCTAAAACTGCACGCTGTAGCCAAATCGACATTTGTCACGACTGCAGTAGCTGGTTGGAACAGCACAATGGATAATTTTCATAGGCGACGGAAATAGCGCAGTGAAAAGGCAACACTTACATTGCAGAACGTGACTTCTTCAGTAACAGGGACAGAAACTACGGATATGGCCTTGTGCATCGACAACTTAATCCCAATGGAATGGTTGCTGCGCGATGGAGAAAACTCGTTAATGTCTGTCAGGATCAGAATGTCCTGCATTTGGCCTTGAAGCACTCGTACGCGCAGAAGGAAGATAGCAGGCATGCTAACCCATAAGTAAAAAATATATTTTCCACTTTTATGAAAAGAAAAAAATACACATTTAGCACTTTCGGTTTTTTTTTAACTTGTGAATGCATATAGCAGAGGTTATCGGCTTATTTTCCAACGTACCTCATTGATCCTCCGCGTTGTAACGATATCTCATTGCATGTAGATTGGTGTTTCATAGCTCCAGTCGCATCTAAATGGCCATTGAAGTGCACAGAATCGTTGTTGGAACAGGAGGTACCCACAACATTGTGCTTATGGTACATTTTTTATGTTGTCTGAGGTAAATCTCGCTCCTCCGGCAACACGCACAGCGACGTAAATAGCCACGCTTCGATTCTGCAGCGATCACGTATGTCAGTCGTAACAGAGCAATCGATATATCGAAGACGAACAATTACAATGATCTAGGTAGGCAGGCAGGCAGGCAGGCACCTCATAAAGGAGCTACGTTCCTATCTGCCGGTTATCCGCGTGTTCAAATAGCATCCCAACTACCGCAGCTATCATCATCATCAATACCACAAGTGCCCCGCGCTCAACTATGCGTCCACCACGTGACGATACCCCCGACTAGACTAATAATAATGCGACAGCAGCAGCAGCACGAACATTGCCGCTACTGGTGTCTGATCAGCTCGCGATGGCTTATGAGGGACGGGTCCTTCTCTCTTTGATGCATGGATGACGACACGAAGAAGCAGGCTTTCAGAGAAGTGTAACATATATATATATGGATCTGTGGCACCTTTTCAAGCGCCAGCGATTTTCAATATTAGCACGAAAGTAAATCGTCACTCTTGTTCATCTTGCCGTTTTTCGGACCGGCGCTTTAACCAGCTGTACACACATATGACATGCGCATCAGTCATGCTGGAGGAAGCCGCTGGCCGGATTGGCAGCATCTGCTACAGTGATGTCTGCCGGCGATCGTACCCAATGCAATGTCCAGTTGCAACAAGGGATTATAACTGAAACAGCTCTCCAGTCGACCAATGACAGCCCTGGTCGCAGCTGTCATAGTTGGCAAGGGAAGGTTGTGTACTTGACATTTACTGTTCGAAGCCGGAGAACTCACTTCGTCGTAAGTTTGATCATAGACGGGGTATAGAAACTGGCACAGGAATAGGGGTTTCCACAACACGCCTCCCAGATATCAAAAGGAAGTAAAGCTTAAAGCACAGGAAAGCTCATGTAATATAGAATAATTAAACCATGTGTCCGTAACGTCTTTGCCTGCTAAGCTTAGGGACAAGTTATGGTCTAGGTTCGAATCCGGCCATAGACAAACGCACGGCGCCGAGGGCCAGCGTTCTGGTGCAGCGCCTAACGGCGATACAGAGCATAATACTCAAGGACGGACTATGCACAAAAGGTTAAATTAAAAACGCGGCCCACAATAAGTGCCTCTGTGTACCGTTGTACAGGTGCCATAAATCGGACACTACACTGTAGAGAAACGTAGCCGTACAACCATCTGATGGCTGAGACCCTTGATCGATAGCAACCAGCTTCTACATATCAATAAATAAAGTAAAAGCACTTGATTCACTCGTTTCGAGAATGTTTGTCGTGCTTATTTTATACAAACAGTTCACATTCGATTAACACTCGGCTGAGTTTTATGCAGATCGCAATTTAGAAAGATCAAAGGTTCATGCGTCCTATTCTATGGCTGTAATAACTACACGCAAACCCAAAACGTAAGAGAACGAAGCAAATCAAAGGGAAAAAAATTCTCACGGAATCAAATAAACGTACGCGATGAAACCAGTAAAGATTCGGAAAAAAAAACAATACTGATATAATACCATACGCCTTTGAGAGGTTCCTGCTCGCGACTGAATCAAAATGAAGTCTGGTTCCACTAACTGTTGTTGGTGCAAAGAAATCACACACGATAGAAATGGACGATTTCGCACTATTTACGCCAGTGCGGAGCTGTCACGAGGTATCTAATAGACGGTATAACTCTACCACGCTAAAAGTGACTACTTCTTAAATAAACTAATCTAACCAATATTATCGCTGGCTGATATTTAGTGTAGTATGATAGTTGCACAAATAGAAATGTACTACCACCTAAATAACTGCTGATTTCTCCCGAAAAAGTCACAGAGTGTAGCAGATGTACATAATACGTTGGTCATGCTATATGCAGAATATGGTGGCTTTTAAATTTATCTTTCGTCACCATGGCATGGCCCTATCATCAAGGGCGGCCGTCCCCCCACAATCGTCATTGGAACAGAAGGCCAACGCATCTTGACAAGAGGACAGGCAAGCAAGGAAGAACAACTTCTAACAGAACGTTTGCCCAGGTAGAGTCCGCTACAACTGCAACTATTAATACTGCGGCTGATAATTAGCAATAACTTGAAGTGCTTTATCAACGAATAAAGTCACGATGGAATACTTTGTCTATCACGTGGAAAAATCGCTCGCAATAATTTTGATTGAAGGAAAAAAATATCACTAGGGAAGGATCAACAGGAGATTGTTGCCACTACTAAAGGAAGTCTTCGTCAACAATGAACACATGGTAAAGCGCCGATTTTTCCGAACGGATGGAGTGGAACCAGCTGGCCGCAAGTATCCCGAAAATGAATTAATGGCAAAAAGCCGAAACGTCTAATTTATTTAAGATTTTTAATGCAAATACATATGTTCTTCAACGTCTTGAGCGTTTGAATCGGCCAATCAGTTTACTTCAGTTACATGTTATCTACACGTAACTGAAGTCTGACCGATAGCGATGGGTACCACTCTCTCTTTCGTCGCGCATGACTCGTCAGTGAATGGCTTCATCATTACCTAAGGTGTTCAAACGCAAGACATGTGTTACCAATCTAACGCTGCAAGATATTAGGGAAGAAACGTTTGCTTTGGTCTTTTACATGGTTGACGGGTTATCGAGCGCACACCAGATATATAGTATAAATATAGAATGGGCTCATTATAAGGGTGGCGGGCGCTTTCCGCCCAGTTGCTGCTAAGTCAAAAGGAATTAGTTATACTACAATGTGTGATTGTTCAAAACAAAGCGAGCGTCCTTGCCAAGATGGCGCCTTACCTTACTTTTGGCTGTCGTTGTTCTGGATCATATGTTTCTCAGAACACTCACCATGGACTGTGAACATAGATCGTGTTTTATAGAGAAAATAGATCATTGAGCGGGAGTTGAATAGCAAAAAAGTAAAAGGATCATAAAGAGATGCTGTTATCTTAAGCAGCCTTTACTAAATTTATCATCATGCGTGAGTCCTTGTGACCGTGTCCGTAAAGGAGCCCCACTGAGAACCGCTGCATGTTCACACCTGCGTTTCGATAAATAGTACATCAGATTACGCTGACATATACATATGCACAAATAGTCCCCATATTTGTTTTTCTGGGTGAAAGAGGGCACCACATTCGTTGTAATTGCCGTTCGAAATAAACTTTTGTATAGTTATAAAATTTACAATGTACTTATGCATCTAAGGGCACACACACACACACTCGCACATGGCTTGCGGCGTAAACATTTAAAACTGGAAAGGCAAATACAGAATAACAGTCTTCCACTGAGAAGTAAAAACAAAAACACGCGTTTATACGACTTCAGTTCGCAAACCCCGCATCAGACAGACACACGCTCACACACACACACACACACACACACACACGCATGCAAGCACGCGCCCAGTGGAAAAAAACATAATTAAATGAGGATTGTGCCGAGGATTGCCGGTTCGTTCGTTCGTTCGTTCGTTAATATTGAAATATTACGATGCAGGCTATGGGTCTTCATTCGAAATCTGAATTCTTGACGGTAAATGAAGTGTATACACAATCAGTTAAAATGAATTTGAAGGAATAACAGTTTCATGCATGATGATGTTCACGAACTCGGTAGTTGGTTAAAGTGAGCCATGTATCATCATTACAAAAAGGTACCCCATAGTGTTTATAAAATACCGCTGGAATTATAATTGGTAAGTGGACAAAATTTAAGGCGAACATTTAGCATGTACAAACCTGCACAGCGCGCAAAAGGAACAGAATCGCTCAGAGCTGACCCCTTCAAATCTAGATTTATCCTATTTCATATTTCTGCGTTTCTTAAAATAGCTAAGGTTAATCGGTTGGATGCTATTTAGAAGTTCAATGAAACAACTAGAAAAACATCCTGTTCAAATGACACTGGAAGAGGCATTAGAAGCCTATATTTTTGTTTTTAAACTTTCAAGTATGCGAATATGGCAGGCCAGGTGAGATACAAACAAACAATCATTATCGACCTTGTGATATATTATCTATACGAGGTGTCCTAGAGAACTAAAAAAGAAGGGTAAAACATTTCAATAAGTATTTTTAAACTGGTCATGTTAATGCTCTATGATGAACGTCCACATAGAGTTCTAATCAATCGGAGTCAATTTTTATGGCAGTAGATAGCCCAAAAAAAGCTATTTTATTAAACTCATTTGCCTGTATCTGATCGTTTCCAAGACTTATTAGAGGTAAAAACTAATTTCAAAAGGGTATATCTCAGTATCTGAGCTTATACGAGATATATTCCTGGTATCAGAACATGCTAGCTATTCGTATTAAACAATTAAGCAGAGCGCTGTATGTAGGCGCAAGGCATTGAAGTTTACAAACAGGAATAGGTAAAAGAACGTTATCTTGCTATTTTTCTGTAACAGTAGCGTTTGTGCTTGACACAGTTACCACTGATTAGCATTAAGCAGCAGTAATTATTTATATTTTATTACACTTTTTTGCCCCTATATTTGTCTGAATTAGTGTGCAACGTGCGTGTAATGGTTATGCTTCATAAAAACATAAACGTACATTAAGCCGTGATCCTGGGGGGCAGAGAAGCTTTCGGGTAGCTAGGTCAATAAATCTTGAAACTACTGTTGAAAGTATTGTCGAAATTTTTAGAAGTCTCCAAGATGCAGGTGATGAAGATAGCGAAGTTTTGTGCGCGAGATCATAAATATCTAAACGTGTCAATACTGGCCGTAAATGACCGGATTGACACAGCCAGTATCGTCCACTTGCCTGCAGTCAATATGACGTACTCTGCTCCAGCGAACCTGAACAATATCATTTCGGGCTTCATTCGGGTTCAGATGGCATCACGTAACTGAGGCCATCGTCATGTTCTCTTTCAAAGCTAATTGAAGTCGCCTCGAAAAAGTACCTGCGTTTTCGGCGGTGGCGGCCTCGTTTGTTTGAGTCTCATTTGATTTTATCTGTAGCGTTCTATTTAATGATGATTCTTATAGAGATTACCACAATGATAGTCATACTGCTGTTGCCGCTGATGTTGCGGCGGCATTTACCGCTTCCAGCAGCTGAATCAGTGAAATGGCAGCCCTTATTGACAGCTACACCTACATCAACTGCATTATACTGTGTTCCTGTCCAACTATTATTTAGAGCCAAATTCGAAAATTTCCGCAAACCCTACCTGAAGCCAAGAGGAGGTACGTAATTAGATTGAACTCGCAAACTGGTATATACAGACCGCCTAGATATTAACCGAGCGAGAAATAGTCTGTTTCGATTTGCTAGGCCTATTGTTGACTATAAAATTTGGCAGCTTTTGCATATATATTATTTGCTAACTTCTTCTAGGCCTTAGGTAAGATATAGGCAAGGTTGACACTTTGAGACTAGAAGGGGCGCTACCTTAAATCCTATCAGAAACACTCATTAGATATAAAGGAATGCCGTATGGTATAGAGAGTCTGCTCTCGACATGAGGCTATTGTTGTGGACATAAGTAAAAAAAGAGACAAAAATCAGGTCGCTTTGCGTTATTATTTTGCATGATAACCTTTCAAAAACGACCTGTAATAATGTTTTTTGTCTCAAACGTGAAGCCATTGACCATGTGTTGATATCGGGCATGGTAGAGATTATAGAGGGTAGCTGTAGCGCTAGTAAGGCAATCAAGGACGTTTTTTATTATAGAACAGTCCATTCGTGACATTTACTGAACGACGGTAAAAGCCAAAAAATCCAGTGGCTTTCGAGTATAATTTGGCTAGCCATAGAACGCTTGGATTCTCTTTGTCATCCCAGTATCATTTCATCGTCTGATTGATTTGGTGCCAGCGCATCTATTTCTCATGAGCAAGCTGACTTTCGATTGCCGGGCCCACTAGAAGAATATGCTTTGAAGACCCAGCACATGCACCTGGATTTTTCCATTCTTTTCAATGTATTGCCACTTTGTTTTCCATTTGAATCCTGTTGGGAAAAATTATTGAATATCAGTAATTGTGAGCGCTTCAACGTATCCATTGTTGTTTCCTCCTCGATTACTTTCGTAGTCTTCAC
The DNA here is from genome assembly GCF_002443255.2 of Varroa destructor. Lineage (NCBI taxonomy): Eukaryota > Metazoa > Arthropoda > Arachnida > Mesostigmata > Varroidae > Varroa > Varroa destructor. The sequence goes on from NW_019211458.1 coordinate 2,212,838, forward strand.
TATCCAACTCATACTTACGCTTGCCCTTATTGTGGATATTTATTATTAATATCATGGTTGTTACATCCTCTTCAGGATTCAACTAGCGGTGGGTGCACGCAGCGAAAAAAGACGCTGCTCTGTCACTATAATCAATTCTTTTATAACCAAAGTCATCGATTACCAACTGCAGCAGGTGCACTAGCAGAAATCATTGTTTGGGGTCATATTCAATGCGACCGCGGAACTAGCAGTCCTTACTCGAGGTTCTTTACGTAATGGGCCTCCTCCGAATGGTCTTTGACAGAGGATGGTTTTTATCGTTCAGGGCCATGTAGGTCGGCCGTATCTGTTAATCGTTGGCTTGTCGGCCAGTAGAAACAGTCGCCATTTTGATGGTCGTTGTTCGACTAGGTTAGTCATCGACTCGCCATCTTGAGTGTTCGTGAACCAGTTTAGTCTCGTGTACTTTGTAGCGGTGACTGCTGCCGCAGCTGTTGTCGTTCTTCCATACGTCACCGTCGCCGTTGTAGATCGTTCTTTCGTTCGTTCGCTCGCTCGCTCATGACGTATGGCATGAACGCAGCATTCCCGTACTCCTGCTCGCTGTTCTATTGTCGGGTTACTCCCCTGATCTTGTCCGTGCATCTGGGTCCCCGTCTTTCTCTCATGTTATCTCCATGTCTTCCCCTGCTGTGCGGCCATTGCGCATAATGCGAGCATTGCCGTTAGCCGCAGTGGCCGCTGTTATTGTTGCCATTGTGATCGCAGGTTCGAATTTGCGAGGTAGCAGCTGGAAGACGACAAGCAGGCGATAGAAACGTTTCGTGCAAAAGCAGGTGCCAGAATAGTCAGTGGTGAAGTAATATTGTTGTTGCTGTTGCTGCTGCTGCTGCTGCTGCTGCTGTTGTAGTGGTAGTGGTAGTAATAATAGGAGAACGACGCAATATCATGGACGGCTGCGGAAGATGCCGGTCTAATTTCGAGCCGACACAAAGTGTGTCACCACTGCACGCATCAGACTGATCCGCACAATAGATACAAGGGAAAGGCGCGGCCGCCAACCAGAAAAAAGACGACAAACAAAACACTGACGTCAAACGAAGAAAAATCCTTTCCAATAGTCCAAACTATACAATAAGCATTATGTTAGCGGCTACGGACAACTAGTCACGTAATTAAAGCCTCCCTAGAAAATAAATCGAATTCAATCAACTATTTGTAGAAAGAAGAATCATTACATCTTTGATAGCCGCAACTAACATTAAATTTTGCTGATCACTACGTATTTCGGACACAGTCACATAAAGCGTTAGAACTTTTTCGAGTACAGGAGATCGAATCGGCTTCAGTAGTCTTCAAGGATGCCCCTCTATCACGCCAAACTGCTCCATAGAGCGCTAACTCGCTTCGAAACACGAATTATATTCTTCATGAGGAAAAACGTTATCCATCCAAGTGCATTAAATGGATAGCGTCGATTTATGTGTACTGTGGCATTTTATAGTTTAAAGGATAAGGGGCTTCCAGGCTCTTCTGGGCCTCTCCTGAAAACCTGTAGATATACTATTTGAACTAACTACCAAAGGGAGCACTTAGTTAAACATCGTTTGCTGAATGCAGAATGAAGGATAGAAGAAGAAGCGGAGCACATTACTTTATTACCGCAGCGTTAAACTAGCTCACTCGGCTATTCAGGCTAAAATTAGTTTAAATAGCGCGGCGTGCATAAGAAGAAGATCGTGACACCTTAAATGATGATATAAATTCGATTGATCCCTTATTGGTCATATCAACCTTACCGTCCGTTTTAGTTGCGCGTCAATCTTATGGTATTGATAGACACTCCTCTTCTCCTCTAACAAAGACGATGCCGAACATAATCATCTGACTGATTCCGTTTATATATAGCATTTCACTCATTATACTGCACTCTTCTTTATTGAAGAATGAGGAGATGTTTCGTTGGTGTTGATAAAAAGGAAAAAAGATGACTATTCTGTAATGATAACCTTTTTAACCAAGAATCATAGTATTGCGTAGGGCTCGCTGCGTTGATACCCCTTACATATTCGAATCGTTGGATAAGCGCAACAGTTACATAGAGTTTACTATTGATACTATACTTGTCCTTGTAATATATAATGCTAACAGTTTAATACTTCTAACCGTAAGGCCCCTTTGAGGCCCCCTTGTAATCATCAGCTAAGGCAGACCTTTAAGTCCGACATTATCTATTTCGACTGACCGTATGTAATGCTTTACTAACTGGAACAATACAAAACGAGCCATTTCTAGTATGGCGTTGTTCATATGGCGGACGAATGGTGCCTAAGGCATTGTTTTGACAGCACGAGACGGCCAATTAAATTCGCAAAGGTTTAGGGGGAAAATTTTTGACAGTAGAAATTTGCCATAAAAAAAAACACTGCTTACGAAAGCGTACCGTTATGCTTTAACTAAAACATACTGTTTTCTAAGTTCTACTTGCTAATCCGGATGATCCCGTCAGCTCGCTTTGTCATCATACCGATTAGTTCGTTTATGTAACAATTCCATCTTCATAACGAGATAATACCGTAGTGCAATCACGTAAATTATAGATAAAGTATCTGGTCGAAAGTGATCACAGTTAACCGTGTTTTAAAATCACTGTTATTTTCTATTATTAAGATATGTAAATGTATGTATATATTTGAGTATATGTGGGTAATTAATTCATTTATCACTTTCGGTTATTATTTTTAACATTTTTAGGGACAGCATCAAGGGCTTAATCCATTGAGAATTTAACGCATTTGGGTTCTGCTGGACCTATTTTTGGGATTCTTTGGGCTTATGAAACGACATAGCAGCCATACAAGCATCTGCTATTGACCGGGGTAATAATAGCTTGATTTCCTCAAATCCATTTATTTCTTATTTGCGTGATAATAAAATATGGTGATAATTTTCGCCAGCGCTGGGATTCAAACTACCGCGGCAGCATAGCTCTTTACCTAATTTACTATGATAAAGCACTTAAAACCCCTCCAATTACGTGGTGTTGTTATTTTTTGGTAAAGGTTATAATTTACATGAATCCATTTGATTTTACGTCTCGTATGTTCTATGAGCTTATAGCGTAATAATGGACTCGTAATAATGGGGCTGATCGGTACGGGCTCCATCACAGGGTGAAGCGGAGTTCACGTTAGATGTTTGGTGACACATAAAGCTAAACGGTAACATTGTTGTTGTTTGTCATTATACAAAGTAAGCGGGAATAATACTCGCTAAATTGAACGTGAAGTTCATCTGTGCAACTTTTCCAACTTGAGTGTAACAATCAGACTGCAGTAATTTCATAATTTTGTGAATTTCTAGACTAATATGTTTGTTGCACCTTTGAACTATTTCAATTTATTAATTCCTAAGGGTCCCTAGCTAACCTTAACGCTCGCATTTGCCAACTTGTGTTATTTATAAATCGAATAGGCCGAATGGACTTCTTTTGTACGACAAAGGATGGAAGTCTATTATTTTCAAGGTTCCGATCCTACAAAGTCATGCTTCTTGTCATCTGCTGTGAGGTTTGAACTTCGTCTAGATCTCAGCAGTAACATAGTTAGCCTAACGTTTGGACTTCAGATCTGCTTTGTCGCACTGAAAAAAAAAGAGCGATTTATCTGTCGCCCTAGGCTAAACTAGTTAACAATGTGTATGAAGCTTGTCGAAATTTGTCTTCACGTTTCTATATCTAGAAATATTACTAGGCCAGGTTACTCTAACTCCAGTGTTGAAACATCGGTTTTTCGTTAGTCGACGCCGTCCGTCAATTCTCGTGCTTGTTGGACAGCGTCAACGGGCTGCTAGTCGACTTTGTGACAAAAGAGTGTTACATCCTTCAATTTCTAGGGAATGCAAGTACACCATCGCAGACGGTCTTCAGCACGCGATCTGTTCCCTCGTTAATCTGTGGAGCGAACCCATCTAGCGCAAAAGGCATGACATCCATCTTGGCCTCTTTGTTTAGTGCTCGAAACGCATCGAGAAACCAACATATAGACGGTGTTTTTACGAATCGTGAGAGACGTTTCAGTGTCCGATTGAAGAATCCACATGAAGCTCTTTGTACTGACCATCTTGAACGGTGACGCCTTTCATAAAGACAATTCATTTACACGGGGCGAGTAGCTTGTTGGTGAAACGTCCATCCTATACCTAATCATCCCGATTCTGCTGGTTTTCTGCTACTTCTGAGGTTAACTCAAACTTTTCATGCCGTGTCCATCTTCTGTTACTGCAGAGTGTGAACTACTTGATGATGTCCAATGAAGTCAAAATATATATGTTAACGTATTTATAATGACCGAACAGAAAAGACGTACCAGTGAACTCTCGATAGAATAAAGCCGCGTCTCGTCGGACAGCGTGCAGACTCAGCTGAAGCAAGAACCGTTCGTTTTAGAAACAACCGGCCAGTATCCTACAGGGCTTACGGGCAGCTTTTACGAAATTGAATTGTGTCATATACACACACACAGATGTTTCTACAGATACGTGTACCGGACTAATCTTATTCTATTTAAGTGTTTCGAAGTAAAGATAAATCTCGAGGAAACGCACCACAATGAAATATAGTTCGGTGGTTGCAGCTATCGAACATGCTACTACTTAACTATACTATGGTTAGATCAATACGCTATGGCTAGACTTGAGCTCGTTTCATACATGACTCAACAAGGCGAGATAATATAATCATTGCGACTGTCATCGGGGACCGGGAAGTATGAGAGGAGCAGATAAACAGCGTCTAGTGGCCGAAATCAACAATCCCCAATAGAAGACCAATAGACCTTGACATAGACGACGAACGAATACTATTTGTCCAGGCGAACGGAATGAAGTTCATTAACAGGTGGGTCTAAAGGTAGCTTCAAAAAACGCTCAAGCCGGCGAGATTTGCAGTGCAGTAGCAATCTGCTTATACACCTGCTGCTCAAAGGATTAGGGAGGACGAAGCTAAGCGATACTTTTGATACTGAGAGCGGCGGTCTGTATTGGTTTGTTTTAAGAAATCTAGTTGCATTGTCGACTGCTCAAACGGTCATAATGAGGCTTTGTTCCTAAAGATGAGCAGTACCGTTACACTGTACGGCTACAAAGCAGAAAAAACATTGGGCCCCACTGGGAAGATCGTGAAAATCTCGTTCATCTTCAGCATCTTGCCAACTGATGTACTAGCACCTCCTTTGTCTAGCATAAATCATAATTACACCGGCTTGAATAACCTAAACGAAACCCGAATCACTGGAAAGAGGTAAGTCAATAAATGTATGAATCAGGCTGCAATTGCCAAAGGATCAATTTTTCTTGAAAAATAATATTACTGCAACTGGGTGGTCGAAGACAAAGCTATTGGCCATTTGTCGTTCCGGGTAGAAATTACAAGCGTAACTGACAAAAAAGGATGCAAAATGAAACAACAGGCGCTAGCCTGTATCTGTCATAACCTTTGCCTAAAAGGACAGGGCAAGACAGAAAGGCCAGGAAGGAAAGGGGTACGTGGTTGTGAGTGCGTTAATGGCACTAGTAAATACCACATAGCTGAACCTAGTGGCAAAAAGCGGTAAACGCTCACCAGAGTATCTACTGTATTTGTGCTTTATACATATAGGTATAATATAACTAGTGTTAGCAACATTATCAATATTAGCTGTTAGCAAAACTTATTATAGCAAAAAAACTTAATAGGTTATTGAATCGTCGCAGATATATTAGCAGTCCTAACGGATGCACATAAGTTCGTAGTTTTGACGATATGGACATGATAAATAGGAAGGCGCAGTTTGTGATGGAATTGTGCTGTGGAATTGTTTTGGTCATAGGACCAAGCCACCCTGCTCAACCGTAAGCATCAAACAATTTGCGATAGTGGCTGTTATACGTAAAACTTCTGTTCAGGTTTGGGTCGAGCTTTTTGGGGTCGCTATCTATGCCTTGAATCCATATACTTTCCACAAAAGCTATCAGAGATCAGGAAATCCTGAAGTGAGTGCTAACCGGTGTGAAGAAGTAGTATGAAGCTTGACTACGAATGGCTTTAACGTCAAAAGTTATCTGGGACTCTTCAGCTAGGTAGTTAATCAGTCTAAAGCACAAGGGCCACCTGAGCCAGAACCTCCATTATTAAATAAAATTAAGAAAAAAAATTAAATAAAAATTTTAGAAAAAGTAAAAGAAACTGATCTGCAGCTGTCACGCCAGTCGCCAAAATAAAGATGGCCAGCAGCCAGTGGCCAACTAAGATATACGCTATATAAACCTGAGAAAGCGAATGAGAAATTTACAGCTGCGTATTCAGAAGTAACCAAGGACATATTAAGAGTCAGGTATTACAAATAGGTAAAACAACAAAAGGTATTTAGAAAAAAAATGTGAGAACTAACTAAGAAAAAAAAAAAGTGGCAACATCTAGAAAATAATAATTGTAGAATCAGATGAATAGAAATGTACAGAGACGATTGGGCGGTTCCGACGGAACAGCTCATAACGACGTAACGACAAAGATAGCAAGAAGTCCAACCTATTCGACAACTTACAAATATAAGATGCGAAAAAAAAGCTTCGGTGTCAAGCAAGTAGCCTTGTCAAAGTCAGAGAAATGAAGCAGGTCCGGCTAAACAAGAGGAAACAGTTTTGCGGCACTTAATCCAGCAACGTAACCTGTAACAGTGTTATCGTGTTAAATCTTAAATCCTATAATGAAACGTCTAAACTGAGTGAGTAGAAAGCCACAGACCATAGACTATTCATATTACGGCAACTATCAATATGGCTACTATCGCTATCATCAATAGATTACGCAACCAAATATATTGCATACTTATGTGAAACTTGTGTATCTAGGGAACAGTGGTAATCATATTAAAACCCAAAGATAAAAATGGCTATCAAGATAGTAGAATATTCGGTGAGCTACTACGAGAAATCATTACATTGAAATCTTAAGTCGTATCAGATCGGTCTATTGGAGCTGAGATGAAAAGAGATCTTCTGAACTGCTACCGATCGTCGATAGTCATTAGGCAGACCTTAATCTTATATATCGATCTTCATCTCGGCGCAATCGGGCGAACCCTCACGCTGTTCCAACAATGTAGGAACAGGATAAATGGCTTCTATCATAGTAATCGGTTCGCGCTTCAATGCCAACTGCACGAAGGAGCCGCCCTGTACGTCAGCAGAACTGAATCCAAGTTCATTCTCTATAAACACCCATGCGTACTTGAAAACTCCGATAGAAAAGCAAAACGTTAAGAATTACGTAACTAGTTTTTGACCGACAGGTGAAACCATATTTAAAAACCAGCGCTCAAAATGGAATTTTATTTATTGTAAAGCACGTACCATAAACAATGACTTGGAATCTCTTCGTAAAGTACTCGTACTTGCAACAGCCAATCGTCATTTAAAAAGCAAATGTGTTTTCCTCTGATTCTGTCCAGACCCCCGACACGGATCGCTTATTAAGCGCTTAATGGATCAATTTCATGGACTTCTTGATGCCACAAACGTTAGCGAACTTCCGAACGAAGAGTCATCTTAAGAATCAATGGAAGCGCCAGTTGCTCAATGCACGAAAAAAAAACACACTACGACGACGGGATAGGCATTAAGAGCAATTTATTAGATAAACAATCTGAGTTTTCGTCACTTTCTAGCCAATTCCCTATAGGCGACAAGTAGTGTTCATATATGATTAATTTTTGTGCATGCGTGTTTTTGCTTCAAGTTAAATGGGTCGAAGTTAAGCAAATAGGCTTAGCCTGGAAAATTAATAAAAATACAAATAATACTTTCGACTTGGCTCTATATTGCCTGTACGTACTATTATGCTAAACAGTTCCTGCTAATCCGCTTTAAGCCGTTTAGCTTTCCTACGATACAGCAAAAAATGTCAGTTCCTATACAGGCAATTCATAAGGAACCCCGTGATTCTATCCATTATAGTTTTATATGATATTACAGTAGGAAAATTTCAAAGATTACGCCAGAAAATGGCTTGATTATATCGGAAAGCCGCTTATTGTGTGCTATAGAGCGTTGGGCTTCTTCGATTCCTTAGCGAGATAACTCAGCTTTCGTGTAGAAAATATCTGTGTTGAACACGGGGCTATCGACCCCTTTAGATTCCACATAATAGAAAAATTAGCTTAACTGACTAAACACGAAGCTTGTCGGATACACTATCATATTTTCTTTCTTTACAACGTAAGTTATACGGCATAGAGAAAAGTCTGGTTAAAGGGCTTGTAGCCAACGTCGTACTGTCGATAGTAACTCAGCTGGGCGTCATAGGCTTGGGGTTGAATAACTAAGGTAGATTCGACCTTAAATATAGTATTATATGTGAAAAAATCATTTTCGAGAATCACAACGGGGGGTTTGAATTGCGTTGTGGGGAAAACTGCGTTTTGGTATCTAGCACGCATTCCGCAAATCTTATTAAAATCTATCAAAATCAGACTGACTGCCACCTATCTCATATGTGCCAACAGACAAACAGATAGACATACGCATAAAAAATGAACTTCCAGAGCAATGCGAGAGAACGTATATACGGTCTAACGGCTTAGCCTCATTGGTGTTATTGAATCCGACCGGAAATCCAGTTGGGATTATAGTTACTGGCAGTTGTCGCCGTTTAGATAGATTTTTGATATAACTTTTCATTTTCTTAAACTAAAACGAATACGTCCTCCCTATATTTAGCTGATAAATCTAATGCCAACAGAATAAAAGTCGAAACCATTAAAAAGTTTTAGCGTCCTCTGAGATAACCTTAGACGTCAATCGATGACAGTGAATGATCATCGCAAGTACGTTTTTGAAACGATGTCTGATAAAAAGAAAAACAAAAAAAGATGCTGATGGATGTCATCAGGTAAGACGATAATATCTGTTGCAAGCATGTTCTCCCTTGAAAAGCGAGTGCACTGGAACTCTTATGACTCACTAATGGTCTACAGAACTTATATAGCGACTTAATCCATCGAAAGTTGCAAGCCGCATATAATATCTACCGGAAATATGTCACCGTCAAGCTTACAAGACTCCAGCTCTTCGAAGAAGCACCAAAGTAAAGCTAATTATCACTTAGATGTTCACCAACGGAAACAGGGTTGTACTAATATGCCGGTCGATAGTCACCCACTAGAGCTACGTGCGATATCGTTTTTCAAATGAAGTAAACTCCTGAGAAAAGGCTTTTTTCGTCGACCGGGCCGTTACACTTCACGCTGCAGCTTCGGTTGTTTTAAACGTCGCGTACCTAACCGCGGTCCAGGTTGACAAAGCAATGACAAAAAAATATCGGAACACAAGATATATATGTGTACGTACACACATATATATATGTATATTGTTGTTTCAGAAGATCAATAGAAAGTAGCAAGTTTTCGTATAATTTTTGCTGTGTTTGTTCCAGTCAACAAGTGCACCCGCATTTGTCTCTGCGATCTAAAAGCGAGAGCAAAGCGAGCCAATTTCCGACTCAAATGTCCAATGGGCATGGCGATATTAAATGGAACTGAATAAATCACTTACATATCACCAACTTATGTTATGACTATAGAAAATAGAAAAAAGTCTGGCAGTAAAACATAGATTGAATTTTCTGTTATTTTTCCTGCTTTTCTTTGAAGAAATGGGTTGGCTTTTGGACGCCTCTCATTTTGGTGGAGTTTGCTGCTACGGACCGTTTCAGATCGAACTAGTCAGAATTTCTATAGAGAAAATGAAAGAAGCCTGGCATGGAAGAAGACATGATAATAGAAAGACAAGTTCACCAACGGAATTTACGTAATGTATTTCTGCTGCTTCCATATTATTTTTATTATTATTATTATTGTTGTTGTTGTTGTTGTTGTTATTTGCTTGTGCAACAAAGTTACGTAGCTCGCTATCTTAACGGGTCACCCGATGTCAACCTCTTTCTCATCGATTTAATTTGTCCGACTGTCGGCTCACTCTTCACCCTGCCGGTCTTTGTTTCCTCGTGGACTTTGTTACCTCGCTTAGGAGAAATCAAAGGGATCTCTGGGTTACACACGAACCAGACGCTTTCCGCCAAAACGGTAAATTTGAATCGAATAAACATGGAAATAGCTGTCGTATGAAAATAACGTCGTTAATACCAAAGCAATACATAAAATCGTTGCGACGTCAGGGCACACTCTTGTTCATCACACTTTTGGTTACGTTATGAATATAGCAACAATCGGTAACACATATTCGAGTCTTTGCGTAGTCGTCCCATATGCGCGTTCCTGCTTGGTGGCGCTGTGAGCAGTTACAACTAGCCAGTAAAAATAAAAACAAATACAATTACTTGAAACAATGCTCGGTCTTGCACTCAACAGCATTGCGCCGGCAAGACTGCGTCTTCGAAAAGGAAAAATCCTAATCCGAAAAGGAAAAAAATAGTCCAATGTTACGGTAGAGATACGGACACCGCTTGCTGTGAATAGACTCGAAATCATTGTATTACAATAGGTAAATTAGCGAGCCTGCTCTTAAAGTCTGCTCTAAATTTAACTCATAAATACAGGTTACAGAAATGAGCAGTTTCAGCCGTCCGGAAAATCTCGAAGGCGCAAGCGGTACTACCGTGTACATCACCGCATGCGGTGATAACTATAACTTGTTTTCTTTATTATATCACACCGTAGTAAATAAAAGACAGAATAAGAGACATTTATTCTGTTTTAAGCATCTAGTCGCATCTAAGTAAACCGATCTACAATATTTAGAAATACGTCGTCTAAATGCAGATGAAAAAACAGGTTCAAGAAACGTTTCTGTTGTCATTAACGTTATCATTTCTGTTTTATATCATCAATATCAGGCCGTGGTTTCTGACAGCGATCAGGCTGATGCCGTCTGGTATCCCTGAATAAGCTTTTTTCACCAGGCAATACATGCACATAGTCGTGGCTTCGACACTAGGGATCCAGTCCTCTTTTTGATTGGTATAAGCAAATATTGAGCTCTATTCTAAGCTAACTCACAGCATGGTTTTAAATTACTTTCTAAAAAAAAATAAGGTAAGGTCGTGCAGACAACTTGATGATCTGTACAACACAATTATTGTGCTCTTAGAGAGCAAATCCATAACACTACGATGGAAGAGATTTAAATATAAAATTGTCTCAAACACTGACATTTTTCTCGCGTGGCCCAAAGTAAGTTTTCTGAATCAGTTCTTCAAGTTAAGTTCGAAAAAGTCTAGTCGTCATTTGTATATCGCATAACACACACACACACACACACACACACACACAGACGCAAAGGGAGAGAGCGAGAGCAGAATCAGGCTCCTCGTGAGGTCCGATATTAGCTACGACTTGTACACTCAGCTATGTTGCGAGTAGCCTCAGGTTTATTGTTGCCGAAATTATCGGTCCGTGGGAAAATACGAAAGGATCATTGATGACAACCGGCACGTCAAGACAGTATAGTTATCAACCGTTAGCCTGCCCTTTCCCAATTACGTGAACAGCCCTCGCTCAGTGATGACTTGAGCGCCACCTTGTGCGCGGCGGCGTTTTCCTCGGATTCGATGTCGGCGCGAGGCAGGCACTTTCTTGGTAGTCGGCAGTGAATCGACGAAGCCTTGAGGTGCGACGAGGAGCGCCCTCGGTCGCTCGCTTTTGTTCAGCGCGCGCTTGTTTCCGCCGATCCATTAGCTAGCACAATTTATCGTCAAGCGGCCTCCAGCGAATCGCTTTCTCGTGCTTCAAAGCGCAAAACCGCCTTAAATTGTGAACTGCGTTACTTTTTATCGGATATACTTCTCTACCACTATACCTCAGCAGTGTTCGGTCGAACGCAACAGTTAGCCAATGATATAGACAGGCCCTGTGCTTTTTGTCTTCTTGTGACGAAGGTCCCATCTATAGTGAGGTGCTGTCTTGACTTCGCGCACTACGATTTGCCTATCTTCTGAAACCGATTCGCAAAGGACGTGAAGAAGACCCAAGACCTTTAAGGTATGTGGTGTTAAATTTAGCGATATTTTGAATACCTATAGTGTCAGTTTTGCTCCGTTTTCAACTTATACAGTACACACGTTGAAATGTATGTGTGATGTATTGTACGAAAACACAAGGTGCAAATTAATGCACCAACTATATTGTAGATGAAGCGCAAACTGCTACCCCGGTATAGACGGAAACCAAACTGAAAATACCGCGGGGTTTCTGGAACCGAAGTTAATGAACAACTGTGACCAGCTTTGCAACAAACGAATGTAATTCTGACTAAAATTTTTTCTAGGTATAAAACTATTATGCTAAATGCGGATCTATGTCCCGCAAGAATTTTACAAAAGAAGTAAATGCTCGATTGATTAACTAGTAGTAAAAATTACGTCTGAAGTCATGGTATACAAATCATAGATTTGCCGTATCAAAAAAATAGATCTGCTGCTACTGACAAAGTCAGATTTAGCGAGCATGTGTTTCTTTTGGCAAGCAGTTTCTATAGCATTTATAAAATACAACAACAGTAACTCAGCCAGTGACCCCGAATAACTTCGACAATGTTTGTTTTCAACTTGTTTTCGATTGAAGTGTTCATCAGTGTCAGCTTAATGTACAAAAGTTCCACCAGAGCAAAAACCAGCACACCAGGGCTGACAAAATGGATGGGACGAGTTATTATCATAGTATCTGATTTACTGATTATTTATGAACTACGCCGCTACTGAATTTTATGCGATACACCTAAGTGAAAATAGCATACATATATATATATATATATATATATCTAAATTCGGACTTTTGCTCATGTTTTCTCTGTAATACTACTTTCTAGTGTTCGATCTAACTATAAACAAGTATTTTCCAAAAGTGTCATATTTGATGATCGTAATTATTCGATGTAACAGCCACCACTAACAGCTTAAATTGTGGACTGAAACTACCCACTAGATAAATCAAGATATTTTTAATCTGCTAATAACTGCGCATTAAGCTATATTGCTGGGTATTAACTTGTTATTTATAATTGCATACAAAAATTTTGAATTGATAACCAGCCAAAAGTCCTAAAAATACATAGGCTTCAAGGGTGCAAAAAGGCTCAGATGGTCTGGACGACTTAATTGACAACTGAATTTTTCACTCTATTAAATCGAACACCTATTAGAAATCTTTCAGTTTGCCCCATAGAAATCCCCCGCGGATTTTTCAGAAGATGAGTGAGGATTGTCAATGATGTAGACCACCGATTTAAAGGCAAGAAGGAAAATCCTCTAAATCAAAGGAATTGTATAATAAATTGCAAACACAGAGGATTATTTTCCACTATAGCGACTTGAATGTTTTGTTCTAGGAACGCTAAATATCGTCTAGTACTGAGAATGTCGGATAAACGCATGCCCCTAACGACAGTCAACCTACCAAAATATATTGCCATTTAGGCGCCCTGCCGTGTACATACACACACACACACACACAGAGAGAGAGAGAGAGAGAGAGAGAGAGAGAGATTTGATATATATATATAGGCATAATTTAAGCTTTTGGTTATCGAAAAAGTAATGGATCAAAAGACTGAAATAGATGTTAGTTTCAGAACACGCAAAAAACTAATTTCTCTCGATTTTTACCGTACAGCTAGACGTACATGTAGTCCGGTGGAAAACGATTATTTTTTCTGTTCCGTTCGATGCCCCGCCACTCGTTGTCAGTAAATGTCAGAACTGATTGTTTGGCCAGGCGGCAATAATTCATAATGCACGATTGTTTTCCAGCCCCTCCATACATATGGCATAGCGTTGTTTGTCATTAGTGTAGGCTTTGCCATTATAGAGTACATTTTTTTTTTTTTTTTTTTTTTTTACTCATTCTTGTCGTATGTGATCCATTTCCCATTACCCGCTATCAACCGTGAATTCTCGAGCGATAAGGCTATTTTTGGACATGTTTTTCTGACAGCGCATATCGACTATAAACAGCCCAATATTTTTATGGGCCTAAGGAGCATTTCTGCCTTTATTGTAAAACTGCGAATTTTTGCTAAAATGTCGCCCATGTTCAAGGTTCTTTATCTTAAGTTTGAACAAAAGCAGTTCGACCAGCTTCGGACAGAAACGTCTACCACTATTAAATTTCAGATCCAGATTTCGACCTGACGCAGTTCATACTAATGATAAGTTAAGTGACTTTATCGCTATCTAGCTGGAAAATGGGTCAATACTTCGACGACCCAATATTATATTACATTATTGCCACTGAGATAATATAGCCGGGCATCGCTTTGTAAAGCGGTATAGTAGTTGTGAATGAGTAGGTAACGCCTTTAGCTTCAGAACAAAAGCGCACGCCATGAGCCATGTTGTTTGTCCAAATTACAGTAGTAGAAGGTTATGTTACGATACCATACTATTACATCACCATGCTGTCGCTTGGCTCGTTGGCTGGGGTAATCCCTTTGATATGCTTTTTACGTCAGTTGACGTCTGTATTTGCTTATTCGTCCCTTAGTAGTCAGATGATTGGTTTTTTTTTTCTAAAAGGAATGATGTGGTCCATAGAAGATGCGAGCGCCAGTCTCAACAGGAACACAGCAGGTACGCGTATAGTGGCCGTTACAAGATCCCAACCCGTTCCTCGTATTTGACACTGCCGTTCTAGCCGTTTTTCGAGCAAAGGCTTGCGCCGAAACGGGGTATATCCTCACCGTGATGCTAAGCGTGACAAATGTATCGTACACAAACATACACTGATATTATGGCGCCTATTTACTGGATGCGAACCGACACGATGCAGTGCTCTGATATCTGCCGATAAATATCCTGTGTTTACGATTGACTATATATAGAGTGTAGCTTAAGTTGCAGGACTTCACTTGAAGCTATAAGAACATGGACAACTTAGAAACTCCTGATTTTTATTTCGAATAGGTGAAATTGTAGCCAGATTCAATATCAACCTTGTACCATGTGTAAAATGGAACCGCATCAGTGTACTAATGCGTCCACTAGTTGCGATTTGAATTAAGGGGGTGTATTAGCTGTTTTTTTTTTTTTTTTTTTCTATCTTATAAACGTTAAGGTCAAATAAAATCGTCCGCTTTCTAACAGACTCGACTTTATCACTGACTTGATTTTGCCATGCATAGAAACCGTGTCACTATCAGCTTGTGAAATTAGATTTTCTGTGAAATATACCATTCGCATATTATCGAGAGCCAATTTATGATATGCTGTCAGTATACCGGAACGGCACATGGTAAGAACTTACTTAGGATAGGTAGAATATTTTCTTGGTGTTCTTTATTGAGAAAACGGGTCGTCACTCCTCAAGTGGGCAGCCCAATTGGAACAATGTAATAATATACGTCTCGCCGAATCACTTGATCGATTCATTTAACCCAGCTGAATGAATTTTCACTTAAAATTTACGCAAAAGGCACATACATCATTAAATAAAGATGGCTTGTACTTATTCGGAAAGCCATGCGCAAGTTCGGTGTGTCTGTGTTATATTATTTTCTAGAAATAGTTGACGAGAAAGCAGCTATAACGTGGGGTCTGCTGCGCTTTCGGAAAGCATTCATCCATCCTGTTACCCATCTGTGCACCTAATGCTACACTTTCAAACACTATCTTATGCTCGTTAAGAAGTCGTCTGTGTAATGAGACAACGCTGGTTCGACGTCCGGTTCCAGGTTGCTCGCACTAGGTCAGTAATGCACGTTTAGGGCAGAGGGCATTGAAGCAATGGCGGCAGGAGCGATAACAGCATCTGCCGCGGCAGTAGAAAGGGTGGCGATGACTTTGCACTTCGTTTTTCTGACTGGTCCGTTTGTACTTTCAGCGTTCATGGTGATGGACATGCTGCGTTTCCTTACATAACTGGCGAGTGAGTATTCTTTGTGGTAGGTGGAATGGGAATGCTCTTGAGTCACTTGCTGGCTTAGTTTTTGTTGACTGGTTTGTTGTCATCGGCCAATTCACCACAGCCACCGAGAGACCGCTGATGGTCGATATGGGTCAGCGGGCCAAGAGGAGTTGTTGTCCGTTAGCTTCTAGGCAAAACGATAGAGGGATAGGGTGGTTGTGGTGGCTCTCAGATAGTTCTATCAGAGCAGAAAGAGCAGAGGGATCAGCTGTAAATAGACGAACTTGAAGCTAACTGAAAAACAACGTTAACTTCATCATCATCGTGCCCTCGTTGGTTTGGCGTCGGTCGACACGATTGCTGCTCACGGCTGGGAGTCAGCGACGCGATGCTGCAGGGACTTTTGAAGTTCGTGCTTATTGTCCAGTGAAGTAGTGGCGTTGTTCCCAACGCCACAGCCGCTTCTGCTGTTGCTAGCTTTGCTGTTGCTTCGCGCTAGTTGCTAGCGCGAACTACTTTCACACGACGATTGGAGAACAATATATACACAATAAGTCAGAGATATCTACTTGTCCGTCATTTCTGAGTTAATTGTAGATGAAAAATTATATCCCTGTCCCTTAAGTCGAAACAATTCGATGAAAAATCGAATAATGCAACAGCATAAACCGCTTAAACCATGAACAACGAACTTATTACTAAGAGTAGAGAGGTCCAATTATGGCTCTCAGCAAAGACAAAGCTCTCAGTTTATAGAAAAAAAAAAACACGCCTCAATTGAGACACTTACATCTCTATCGGGTCGTAATCTGTATCTAATAGCTAACCATTTTTTACTATCTAGATCTTAATGGTATAGCTTGAGAGCTCATCTTCTAATCTATTGAACAGTATTGCACTATATCATTGATGTCGAGCTATGCTCGAGGTAAACAAAGAACGCAAAAATATGTATGTTTTTAAACTGTTGCTTTCATGTTTGGTGTTATTCGTACCTCTTCCATTCAAATAGATATTGAGTCAATTTTCATTTAAGCCAATCATAGGCTAAACATATTTAGATTATAGCCGGTAAGATGAGGCGCTGAAAGCGATCTTGAACATAGTGGTGGTGGACGTTTTAGCTAGTGTCTGATCGTTCCCTTCGTACATCCTTCATGTCCGGTATTGCCTTTGCCTTGAGGTGTTATATGTGAATTTCCTGCCTATTTGTATGTGTAATAGGATAGGATCAATTTTAACAAGAATATAGAATTTGTTGTAGGCAATCGGTTACAATGTGACGCCGGTGTCGTCATGACGATGTGCCTATGTTACGCGAGCATTATCCAACCTGTCGCGGTAATTTTCGCTAGTCGTTCGCTCGATGCACGTCACTGTCGATTCAGCACGTGTGTACATAGCGATGGCGAATCTCATCCATGCATGAGACCAGAGCACAGGGCACAGACAAACCAGAAAGTTCCTATTGACGCTATGAACAGATGAGTAACCGGCTGGATACATACACACTCGTTGGTCTTTCAGTGAACGGTTGCAGATTGACTGCACGACGTCGGTTTGGCCTCACGATCTTCTGCATTATTATTATCATCATGATTCGAAGGTCGTCTTGAAGATTCGGCCTTTCGACGTTCGTCTGTGAGCCGGCTTCGTACGTCGTTGTCCATCGCTGAGGTAGCATTGAAATACGGCGCGTTCATAGTCTACTTGCAGTAGCTGTAGCGTCTCTTCCAGCTACCATCGTTACTATCACCAGCATAGCTAGCGTTCCTGATTACCTCCTCTGCCGGAGTGCCTGTTTTTGTGGTGCGCTCACGTCCGGTTGACTACTCAATTTTCGACCGCCAGCTAATCAGCTATGTATGTGCGTTTGACAAATTCCAGCAACACCAAATAATGAGAGATATGTGCGATCAGGCTGTTTTTTTTTTTACCCTACGCTACATATCTTTATCTATAATGCACAAGATGCCACATATTCGATGTACGTCCTGACAGGCTGAGCTGAGCTGAGCTGAGCTCTACTAATATTCACCATATGCGCAAGCGTTGCCGAATGCTTATTTGGAAACCGTCTAACGAGTGACTGAACTTTAACTGAATGCGGTGGAAGTATAGAACATTTTTTCTTTACGTCTTACATTTGTTTAGGTAAAGTAGCAATGAGCATTCTCGTAGGTACAATCAAGCTATGCCACTTCAATCGGCGAAGGATTCACCGCGAGGACGTTGAAAGCACTTCAAGCGGTCCATTATTTAGCTGATCATGCTTAGCCGTCGTGGTGTTACTTTTTGGCCGTAAGGCAGGCGTTCTCGATTAATTTAGAGGAGCACATAAGTAATAATAAAAATAAGGTAAAAGTGAGGCGCCGAAGTCTCTAGATTTGACATAACGTTTATTGTCGCACGTTTGTTGCTGACTGAATCGACAACATTTGAGTGGGCATTTATTGGCTTTAGATATTTCTTTTTCGTAACAACTTCATGAGCAATATTGCCCGTGGCACGATGGGCGTGCGAATTCGTTATTGCTCAAATATACTAATGTCCTAATTATTCAAGGCTAAATATCTTCTAGGTCCGAGAAGAGAAACTTGTCTTCTGTTTCTGCACATTATAGTTCTTTTTCTATAGCAGTATTAAGCGGCAATATTCTATTTTTCATTGATTTGATCAACGCCAACACGGTCATAAACCCAATCTATTTTATACATAATGTGATAGCAATGCGAATTTTACTCTCTGTTAATTTAATATACGTATACCGGCCTATTTAGCTCTAGCTCCACGTTCGAGCTGTTTCGGCCAGCGGAGACAGCTGATGTCATAGAAATCTATTTTGATCAAAGACGGATCTCGCCGTTCGATAGATATTGATTGGCCTTAATCTAGAGCAGTTTATAAGTGAGAATTTCTTTTTGATGTAATTATTCGTTCGTATTTTCTCGGCCTGTGGACAACTACGTGCTGGTACCAGAAAGATCCCACCGCTCGATTGGCTATATAAGCATACAACATCGCTCAAGCTTAGCAAAGTGTTTCCATCGACCTAGCCCGGGCAGCTTTTTCTGCTAAAAAGCAGCCACCACCCGGTTAGAACCTGCGAAATCTGAAGGGTACTGAGTGATAGCTGCCATTGTCTTTACTGTTCACAGGTAAACTTTTGTAAAACATTACGAATATTCTGCAGCTCTTGCAGAAATCCAATAGAGCCGTTTTATTAAAATAGTTGTCAAAGTTTCGGCCCCACTGTGGCTAAAAGTTGCAACTTAAGCTCTCCTGTTCCCACATCGGAGTGCAACAAAAACCAAAACCGTTTTTGCCGTTCGGATTCGTCTGTAGAGTTGAGATGAGCTATCCTCCGTAGCTTCGACAACGTCTTACAGAAGTAGTGATATGGATTAGTCACATGATGCACGAGATAAGACGGCTGGTCAAACCGATGGCGGGATTCTGATGATATTTATTGATCGGCACTCCTTGACGCCTAATGTACTCTTGATCAGTACCTAGATCATCCACTATATTAGACGATGCGGGATTTTCTCACGTACCAGATGATCGTCTCTAACAAAAACAACGTGGCTTCTTACACAAGTTTCTGACGATAATCGGCAACGGGCATTATTTTTTCAAGGTCAGTGTCACTAAAAGTGAAAGGAGCACTTTATGGCAGCTTTTGATCTCGGCCAATATGTCTAGCGAAGCGTGTATGTATATGTGTGTATGTATATCGTGCACCTCGTACAGCTGTATCTATAGAAATCAAATAAAAGGCAATTTGTCTCGGTTAGTATGGATTTGAACGTAGAGTATAAGTGTGTAGCTGCTGAAGGCAATGTATGAACGAGCCCTGGTCGCTGGTACGGTTGGCGTCACTGCAGATGGCAGTCACTCTCTTAAAACGACGGAAGAAACCGGCTTCATTACAAATAATAATATGAAAATCGTTAACTGATAACAGTAAAGACTTTTCCAGTTTTGATTAATCGCCAGACTGCGTGGGCTTATTCTACCGTTATTTATTTCGATCTGAATGATGAGATTGATTGAGCTGATGATTTGGTCGGCTTAATCAGATCAATAGCGCACTATACGACCTCGGAAAAAGACGGCGTCTGGCATCGCATTGTTAGTTTGTCTGTGTCTATCTATGGGGTGCACGTGAATGGAAACGTTGTTGCTTTTTCTTGTGGCTTTCATTCGTTTTTATCACACTGCTCATGATCTGATCGTTGCAATGCGACCGGCCAATGATCGGCTACTCTACGGTTTTTAATGGTGGCGGTGATAATTATGAAGAACGGCTTTGTTCCAGCGGAACGGCAGGCTGACTTTCTTAACCGCCAGTCGCCAACCGCTGGTCCGTCCGGCCTTAGTAGCAGTAGTGTTTAGCTTTTCATAGCCGAAACATACGCGTTCTTTCTCTTACTAGGACACCAGGTCTATGTTATCATTGGCTGTAGGGAAGATCCACACATTATGGTGAGTGTCTGTTTGGTCGCCTGCGACGATCTGCTGATGGTACCGATGGGTCTCCTGTTGCTCGATCCCTGACAGTAACGACGGATCGTGCAGTGCCGACGCGGTAATCTCGTCTGTCGGGATCGCGGGGACTTGTTCCCATATGCGCGAGAAATGATTCTGGCGGTCGTTGTGCTGTGGTCCTACATTGAACAACGTTCCGCAAAATCGAAACATTTATGAGCGTACCATATCCGCTGCTCTGGTGTTCACTTACTATAATTACATAATTGTCAAAAATTCCTATATACTTTCTCAGATACTGATTTAGTTTAATTGGAGCACTTTAGTGGTAAAGGTTAACGCGTTGGCTTCATACAACGTTTCCAATTGTTCGAAGACTAAACAGTTGATCCCCGATGACCTATTGGACGACGTTGCCGAAATTTGAACCCATGCGCTTTTCTGGCTCACAGGTCACTTCGGATTATTCGTACTATGAAGTCCTATCAATGTACATAGAACAGGAAGAAAAGATTTTGTACTTAGGAAACACCTCGCCTAATCCATTAAATCCGTTTGCATCTATGAAACCTTGTTCTGTCTCTGTAACTAATGTAAAGGGGTTAGCTAACAGGGATTTGAAGTCAGACAATTCTACAACTGAGCAAACAAGAACGTCCTGTGAATCAGACTTCTGATCGTCTAAAGCAGAAATCCTTTTTGGGGCAGTTTACGATGATAGTTCCAGGTCATTGCTGAGAGGGTATCCGAGTTCAACATAAGCAAGGTATCAGTTTTGGATTTGTGTGACATTGTTATTTATCCCTAAGTGTTTCCCTTTCTAACTATTATCTCTCTACTTTTAGATCTTTTGAATGTGAAGATTCAAATCAGTTGCTGTAACGCACATGATGAGGAGAAAGCGGGACAGATGCAGCGACGTCAATGTAGCGATGACAGAAGGAAAAGGTCCAAGAAAAAAAGAAGGTAAAACAGTGCTGACGGTTACAGTCTCTGCAGAATCTCTGGGTGGGGTTCGAAATTTAGGCTGTACTTCATTGCTTTTGCCTTACTGCGATCGAGGCTGCTGGGCTGTTGCTGCTCCTGCGTTGGGGTTGTGCTATCATCCTAGCCGGCGATCGCAACTGTGATATCCCGCTCGCTCACTTTCGCGTTCGCCTGGTCGTCCGCCGTAAGAGGTCGTTGTCAGGGCGGCAGAGTTGCGGCCGTTATTCCCGTAGCTGTTGGTGCCGCTATTGCTGACTACCAACGGATTTTCACACGTTTGAGCGCCAAATAGAGTCCTCCTCATTCTCCTCCGCCTCCTTCTCCTTCTCCTCCTCCTCGTCCTTCTTGATTTTTCGTCTTCGCCATTCTTTCTACTGCGTTACTAAGCTAACGGCAACTTGGCCATGCTGTGACAACACCAGCAGCAGCAGAACAAAACCAACAAAAAAATTTTTCGGAGACATCTACGATTCAATGGAAGTTTTCTTTGGTCAAACCGACTTTGCTGTCCGAGCGGACGATGCCGGCAAGCCGTTGTCCGATGACTCTGGCGCTAGCACCGTCACCGTAGCTGCTGCCACCATCATGGTCCTATACAGCTCGGGAGAAAAGAAGTAAAGCTTCAACGGGCCGAATGGACACATCGTCCCCATCATACCGCGACGTAACACAAGCGGTACTTCACGCTATTCGCATTTGCTTACTGCCTGGCTTGCTACGACGAGAATAGCGCTAGTCGCAGTTGTATTATTATTATTTATTATCGTGACGATGGCGTGGAAGGCAGCTTCAGTCCTCGGAGGCACGAGCGAAGCGCAGCAGACGCAGCCTCAATAACTAACGGTAGTCGTCGCCATCATTGCTGACGCGTTGTTATCATGTCATTGTCATTGGTATTACGTAACGATCAGCATAACTAGAAAATGGCGCTATCAAGAGCATGAGAAGCGTAGCTATGTATCAGTTCGATACTGCACCACAGGACACTTTTTTCAAGGTAATAAATTAACGAAAAATTACAGAAGAAAAGAATATCATAAATTTTCAACATACACTGAGCAACATTAGCTCATCTTCGTCGTATATTGGTCTAGCATGCACCAGACACGGCTTCGTGGTTGAAAATAAAATAGATTGCATCTGATCCCATGCTCAAAGAGCGAAGGAAACGTAATGTGTTATGGAAAATTCAGGCGTTTTTTTTTTTTTTTTTTTTTTATCATTATTGGCATTATTACGACAGGCTTGTACCACCGCAGGCGTCGCTGTATAAGTGGGCGGGGGAGGAGATCTGTTGAAATAGAAAGTGACTCATTCACACTTAGACCTATTTCTGCTATTCGGGAAGGCCAGAGGATGAGATCTGGGAGTTCAGTTGTAGGTGTAGTAATTGTGGTAGCACTAAAAAGAGAGTCTGATGGAATGCCTAGTGATGGTACCGGACGGACACTTGAAACATTTGCTTTAGTCAAACCAGAGCGTCGACGACAGGAAGCTGAGAACGTACGTGTTTTTTACATTTACATTTATCGCCATGTTCAGAAGTATATCTTGCCCAATACGATGCTATATTTATTTATTTTCTAACTCTGCTTAAAAGGGATGTATTTCCTCAATTCTGTAAGTCGCTATTATTAAAATTCGTTAAATTGCCGACTTGTGCTTAATTTGACTCGCTAATTGTTTGTAGCTGTCAGACCAAAATCTCCGCAAATGGGAGATGTTTATTGTTCAATATTCTACATGAAAATGTCTTCGCCGGAAGACGCCCTACATTTGACAAGACGACGGCCATTTTTTTGGGATCTGATGAACAGAAAACGTATGGAGTAACGAGCGAACTGTTGCAACGAAAGCCGGTGCTCTAAAAACAGGATTCCCGTTTCTAAATCATAATAAGTAGATGTCTTCACGTGAGCGATGAAATCAAATGGCAATCTTCTGAGGGATAGCCACGGTACTACAAACTGGTAGAAAAACGCGTCTAACTGGTAAATAAAAATGCGTTAGTCTATCATTTCGAGCCGACATAAATTTTCTAGTCTGAGCGTTCACTATCGTTGTCATTGTTTGTTAGTTCTGACTGCAGGTGCATGTTTATACTATCTATGGACTGCTAAAGACCGGTCTAATTGATATGTTACCTATTTTTTTTTTCTCTTAGAGCCTAAAACACGCGCTGAACTCCCCATAGTTTGCTATATAGACATGTAAACAGATGTAATAGGTTTACCTCTGAGGGTAGTGATTAACTGTAGTCATAGCGCATAAAGCAATGAAGAACCATGATGCCCTTAACGTTAAACTCATTGAATAAGATTACGTCGGCCGTGCTTCAATTGGCCCTGCTATAGCCACAAATGGTGGTTAATTGAATGGCGGGTCTATATGATACGGATAAGACAGGGTCCGATCGAGACAGGTAGCTCTTGCGTGGCGCGCCATGAAACTCGCTTAATCTGTCAGATTGAACAGACAGTTCTATTAGACACTTTTTTTTTTTATCGCTTGCTTGTTTCGACGAATGCGACACTGTTTGCCTTTTTGTCTATAGCGTTTTTCGTTGCTGCGTTACGGAGAAGGGTAGATCTGATGTTACATCGTCGGCCAATAATGATAAGAGCCTTCAATATAATGCTCACAATAATAATAATAAACAGCAGAGTGGTAACACTAACAATAATAACAAACAAAATTATTGTAACTTTGAATAGCAGTTCAATAAGAAACAGCAGGAGGAGCAAATACCTTTGCAGACCCGATGGGAGCTAGTGACAAATAAACGGGCTCTACTACGTCCCAACCGCTGCGGGCTTCGACTTCGGCCGCCGTTGTCGTCGCCGCTAATTGTGATGATGCTGATTACGACGCTGATGCTGGTGGTGCCACTGGCCGGCATCATCGAGGCGATAGGGGTAGCGCTGCTGATTTTAGTAATACTGCCTAGGCGAAGGATGTAGAATGAAACGAAGAAGAAAAATGAAGACCACGAAGAGATCAGCAGTTGGCGCGTCGTCGTGGCCGCTAATAACTGGTCGATACCTTTGCGTTACTACCACTGCAGCTGCTGGTGGTGGCGGCCGTCGCAGAGGCGGCAGTAGCAGCAGCAGGCCTGTTTAGAATGACGCGGCAGAGCGAAAGAGACTGCTGATGCTGCTGCTGCTGCTACCGCCATTGCTACCAGCGGCACCAAGGGCTACAACGTAAAGAAGAAGCGATGATGCTGCGCTGTTATGCCATGGCTGCACAAGGCGCTGTTGCGGCCTCAAACGTTTTTCGGCCTCGTCTTGCCCAAAAACGGCCTCAACAACGCTAGAACGACAACGACGCTACCGGCAGAAGCAGATACGGCAGGTTACTGACACCGCTGCCTATCACAGGCAGCGAAGCGTTCTTACTATCACTGCTACTCGTATGTAGTACTGCTAATAGCCAGTCATAGACAGATTAGGGTGTTGACTGACTAGTAAAGTATAGGAGCATTTGCTTCGTAAATCACAATACGGGTGATTATGCTGATGACGGTGACAGCAAATCTTGTGACGGTAATTGTGATGATAACGTATGTTGCAGGTTGTGTTTTGCGACTCCGGCCTGGGGCGGCCTCCGCCATTGAAAGCTAAGTTAAGTACAACCGACAATAATAGTATGTGCAATTATTTCTGTTCAACGACAATAGTATGGTCGTCCATTAGATGTTATGGCTACGGAAAAAGCAGTATCGGATAGATAAGGTCCGGAAATAATTGTGTCTGCATGAAAACACTGGAAATGAACACGGGTGAAGATGCTGCTAGGGGCCGACAAGGGCGGGCCAAAATGCATCGATTATTCGTCGTTGTTGCTGAACGTCACCAATATTTTGGGGGGCAAAACGTATTTCTACATCTTTACATCGGTCTTTTTCAACGTTATTAACCTTCTGTGCAGAGAGTCGAAGGTATTTTGTTTTCGTCGTGTTAATCACGTGCGTACGTTAACAGAATTTATGACTAATCAAATTATCTAGCGGCGGCCGGAAGATTTTCTTCTAGTCTTAACTGTTCGTTGGTTACAGGAGGCCTCGTTCAACTGTAGAAGATAGCATTATAGGCCGCGTGACTCCCAGTGCTCAAATCGACTAGAAATAATGAAATGATAGCTGATTGTTTTTCTCCTCGATCGCTTATACAGGACGACGCGAACGTTTCGTCTACTGCAACGCTGACATTACTGACAATTGCCTGGTTTTCGTCTGTATTGTTATAATAAAAATAGCTTAAAACAACCAGTTATGAAAGCTTCAAGGACTCTTCGTGGTTGGCCAATGCGGCTCGCGGCATAATAAAAACTGTTACGTTAAGAAAGTAATTGATTGACTTATTGAATGGTTGGTTATCTGAGTAAAAACAGATTGTTCCTTTTGCGACACTATATCAGTAATGGATCATTGCAGCCCTTTATCGACACAGCGTTCGGTACGTATAATCCTGGTCAGTTTTGAAACGTGTTCGAGCTTCAACAGTATTCAAAGAACTTTTTGCGGAATTCTAGACGTACAACCAACTACGTGTGTTGCCTAATTACCCTTGGCTTGCCCTCGCGCGTAAACGTAGCTAGGCCTAACTTAAATACCACTTAGATGTTGTCTTATAATATGGGTAGATCACCCTTAACGTCAAAGCAACGCTACGACAGCCGCCTTAGTACTAATGGCAAACTTTGAACTGTTCCTGACAGGCCATGTTTGTGTGGTCGAAGGAGTTGTTGTTGTTGTTGTTGTTGTCGTCATCGCCCTTTCCTCCTCACGTAATTACGCCGGGTGCGAATTTTAGCAGGTTCTTATCTCCATTCCCACCATTAACACCGATATAAATAGTGTCACACTTTGATTGATGTACTCGGTCGTATAAGACACACTGAGCGTTCGTTGTCATCCTGCCGCCGACGCTGCGGTATCACGCGAGACTGGTTCCGATGGTCGCTTGGTTGTTGCAAAGGGCTCAATTGTTCATCGAATGACGTTTGAAATTGAAAGCATCAAGAAGAGTCAAAACCTATAGATGCAACGAATACTGCCGCTGGCATGACATTTAAGTACTTAGAACAGTGTAAATAACTGTAAAAGTACAACTGTCATCCTCCATCCAGAGTGGGCTGATAAGACGCGCCACAATAATAGAGGGTCGATTGGAAATGTTGTTCCAGCTTGATTCACGGCGTCGGTTGATTTCAAGCGGCGGTCGCCAGGCTTTCGTTCGTTTCTTTAGTTCGAACAATGAACGCTTCGGGTGGGGCGGCGGGTTTTGCGGATGGCCCCGCTACCCAAGACGGCTATCGTCAGTAGTTTTTTTCGTTGTTATTAATGATAGTTTTTAATAGACGTGACTTGATTCAATATAGAGCGACCTTGATTGAGATTCGGTCATCGTGCCCACGCTATTAGGGAGTCGTACAGACATTTCTGCTGAAAAGTCCATATCGCCTCGTGAAGAGTGGCAATCCTTCTGGTAAGAACAACATAGAATTACGGTAATACCTCGTTTGTTGTCCTTGGTACTTTTGCTCTTTCTAATCCCCATAATTTAGCTGAAGAGGACGCGAAACGTAGAGCTGTTAAATAAAAGAAGAAAAAAATTGGTGGGACAGTCGTAAAGGATCCGGCTGGCTGGACACTAGTCACACACGATGGGGGTTCGATTTGCTGTTTGCATCACCGGAGTAACGCCATTAAAATGACGTTGGCTGATGGGTCAATCATCTTTTTCACGAAGGGCCGGTATCTCGCGATTAGCACCGCCGCGTACATTAAGACGAGCGACCATTACTTTCGTAAAATTAGTTTTTATCCTCGAAGGTGGGTATAATCGAGTCCAACAGTCGTTACCTCTGCCCAATAGTTGGTGACGTCTAGTGCGGCTATACTGAAATTGTACACGAACCTTGACATATTGGTTTTTTCAGATTGAGCTCTGATTCACAGCCATGAAATATCCCTTTCATGTGACCAATTATTGCAGAGCAGATTTGGGATACATATTCTTGAGAGGAAATCAAGGGGAACCTACTGGTTATGTCATATTTATTAATTTGCAATAACATAAATCTGTGTTTAATGACAAACCGCAATAATTCACTTATGTACGGGTCGTTTTTCGAAGCAAATCCGCCAATGTGCCAGTGGCGTTAAGCTTCATAGAATTTAATTCAGGAGAAATCATAAGCAATTGGGTGTGGCGTCTTTGGTAGGTCCGCCTTTATTTTGGCAACCATTGAGTCAGCGGAGCCACCTTACTTCCGTTTGAATTATGTTCAAAAGCGAATTTCAAGAACATAATTACGACGTGGGGCCAAGCTTCCTGCGTAATACCTAGACCGGTCCGAACAAAAGCCAAGAACTCGTATCTTAAAGGCACATCCTGCCCGATGTCGCGGTTGCGCATTTCCATTCGTACCCAGCTTCGTCTCGCTGGTGACTGTCAAAGTTGGTTCTATTTTATGCTCTACATTTTTATAGGAAATCTGTACTTTCGACACAATCCTAACCTCGTATTAATTTCAAAATAAATAAAATTTAGTGGGGTGTGAATTGGAGCAAGCAAAAAGCACGATCTTTCTTTAGCGAGGGACCTATAGGACTGCTACGGGTAGGCGGCTATGGAGATAGCAAGAACGAAATCCAATTACAAATGCAATTTGTAGGTGGTTATACATATTCGAGCTCGTGCAGTACGTTTTGTGTAACACGTTATCCTGTAACTGAACGATCAAAGACACAAACGGCCGATATAGAGATGAGAGAATTCGAAACTTCCTCATTGGAATAACGCAATTTTTCCACTGCGTATAAGGATTAAGGCATTGCAAACTTAAAAAAGAACCTCCCGCTCGCAACGCACCATCGTCGTCGAATTTATTATGTTATTATTTTTTGCTGCTTAAGATTAAGTTCAGAATCAGCTTTGGTACTTTCGTTGCCGGTGCCAAGCTAACTGCTCCGCCATGTTTTTTCTTCTCTGATATAAAAGATGATTTTTAGGTGTTTTAACTAAAAGGTTAAATCGGCTCTATTGATGGGGTTTATCTGTTGTGAAAAGTTGTTTTCTTGCAGCTCAACTGGCACCTTTTTTTCATAGAGGCATGAGTATGCTAACGGGATTGGCACGCTTCAAACTTCCTGAGTCTGTATGTACGCTCTGATTTCCAGTAGAATATGCTAATGAGCTCAGCTACATTAACCAACAAAAACAAGCTACTACAAGTTTTTAAGTTGAACCATCTAGATCCGCTTAGCAGTTAGCAAATCTACACACAGCTCTTTACTAAACTTGAGACGAACTTACCGAAAATATCTAAGTACGTAATTGTCTTAATGCTGGAATTGCCATTTGACTCGCGCACACAGAGACGCACTATGAAGCAACTGATATTGAAAGATCCATATACCAGGAAGGTTATGTATAAAAGAATTTGTCACTCGTTGTACAGAGATACAAAGTGCAATACCTGTCGATATAAATACACCGGGCCACGTAACGGTAACCGATTTTCTTTTGGGGGCTCCGATATAAGATATTTGGGCATGTTTTTTTCTAGGTTAACGAATGGCAACAAACGATTCCTAAGTATTAGTCATCATTCCTCTGCGACTGGGTTAGTTTCACATTGTGTGCCTGTTAAATGCCTAAAACGTACCCAGGTACGAAGTTGACTTAATTGCCACGAAGTTCTCGCACGGTCTACAGTACTCGGGCCAGTAGGCAGTTAAACTTCTAAGAATATCGAGCTTTTAAAATCGCGCTGTACGTTACCGGGTGGAAGGCAGTACATCAACAGCTTTTGAAAACTTTTGAAAGTTTTTTTTTTTTAATAGGTTTCTGTCTCGTCGATTACTATTGACGCTGTGTGGCTGCATCCGTTAGCTCTCTGTGTGTTCACAACATGAAAGACAATTTCATGGTGCTAATAAATCTTGCACCATATACCCCAGTCGTGCGGCAATTCCCCCGAGGCACTTTGAAGTGGCTTTACTAAAAAGCCGAATAAAACCAAGACTGCCACTATTTAGATTGCTTCTGTGTTCATCATAGATGCGTGTGTTTCTAGATATCAGTCAGTAGGGACTTTAAATATTTTTCTTATTATTGTAAGAATCGAACTCTATTTTATAATTTAGTCATTGTCAGAGACTATGTACAGTATATATACGACAGATATACTGTACGACAGATATATATATATAAGCCTATTGAGCAGCATAAAGCATAGTTACTATGTATTATAGAGCCGTGCCTCAACGTCAATTGATACACCGATTCAGTAGATAAAACGTGTTATTTTTTTCCATAAACCGTGAAATAAGCCGTATACGTCTTTCTGCTTGGGATCGAAAACGTTTCACATGAATTACTCTTGCAGAAAGATAATAATATTACGGTTTTCTAGGTCTGAAACCTAAACAGCAGGGTCACTGCGCAATCGCGACTTTATGGCAGTTCGTCTAAAGAATCATTTTCAGTGTAACTTTGCCTTCTGCTCATAGTTTATTCTTTTCAATTTTGTTTGTGATAACGAACGTGCTATCTTTCAGTGATGATTTTCACTTTTTTTTATCCCTTGGTTAAAAGTTACCTAACTTCATAGTTTAGTATCGTCGGATTTTTTGGAAGTAATACATGTATGAATTTTTTTTATCTTCGTAATATATATATTATCCGTAAATCGTACCATTTTCTCCTTGTATGGCCATTGCGTTCTTTTGACACTACACGAAGTAGCATTTAATGGTACTTACTGCGGATTGAGCGGAGGGGTGACACCCTACACAGACAATGTACGTCAGTCTTAACAATGTGACATAAACTTAAGACCCCTTCTTTGGGTTCCTCCGTTATGACCTTTATTGGAACCTACGTCTGGACTAATTCTCATGAAACTAGGTAAATCCAGTTGATTACACTGGCTAGAATGATATTTTAAACAGGGATTTCCATTTTGAAGTACCACCGGCATTGTCCTAATTCACAAGTAGCTGCTGCTGCTGCTGCTGGTAAAGGGGGTTTGTCCATGTATATACAATAAGGCCACTGGTGCCTGCACAGAAATATTCCTATCTCATTTTAGATGAGCGAACGTTTGTATGCATTTCTGCATGAATGATCGTATCCATAAGTGACGTGAACGGCCATACGATCGCCATGCAGTAGGAACTTGGCTGTAACAGTCGAGTCGAAACCATTGAGCTCACTTCTTATCTGCACCGCTTTTTATTGAGCATTGGCAATCAATTATAGAAGACTATGTATATAGATACATCATAGTCTTCGCAAATGTTTTAATCCGTTTACTGATTTACTATGTACAGCGGCGTTGAAACATATGTGGAAACAACTACTGTGACACAGGTATTGTATTTAGGTATTAATATATTGTATCTACTACCCATATCGCTTAGATCAAACGATCAATTTGTTTCGTGTTTGAATAGATTACGTTTTATCAGTAAATTTTCTGCTTTGTCGAAAACTGTAACGATTTAGCTAAGGAGCCATTAACTGGACCGTTCGATACCCAATTAAACTAAATTACTTCTATGCTTTTTTACTAGTCGTCAATTTCATGCATGCACGAAGGAAAAATAAAAAAAAAAACAAACATACACTGAAATCGCTAGAAGACAGGATGTAGGCTGGGCGATTTTGACTTGATCTTTACTAGCCTCCTCTGACAGTAGCTATTATATCGATCAAGCTAATACTCCGTGTTACGGTTCTTTGTTTCTAATATAAAAAGGTATATATAGGGCTACTGAACGTTGTTTATGACGAAAAACAATATAATTGTTAGAGCCTGGCGTTCGGTCGTTAGACACTTGACTACGTGTACAAGGACCGTAGGGTATTCAATAGACGTAAAGTTGAACTGAAACACAATATTAACTGCAGCATAAATTTACCTTGATGGTAAACTTGAGATGTACAAGACATTGCTTATTATAATACTTAATGGAGGAAATAGCCGAATAGTAACAGTATGTATAGCAGTAACTGGTAGTGTTACCATTACTTTTACTACGTTATGCCAGGATTAACGGGTCGACAAGTGCGGTGTCATAATCCCGCAGTAAGTTACCAATTTAATCGGTATCTGTTCGCGTTACGTTTGGTCCGACCGGATTCCCAAAGTTTCGACGGAACAGCGGGGGCCCCGATCATGAAATGTCGGCAAGGTTGCTTTCATAAAACTTGCCGCGGCCGAGTCAAATAAACAAATAAAGTAAGTGAGTCAAGGCAAGGAAAAGCAGCACTGCTAGACGAAACAAGCAGAGGAAGAAAGCAGAATAATGGTAAACAAGTTCTCAAACAAACGCAGGCATCTACGCTTAGGACGCGAGCTGAAGTACCAGAAGAATAGATCTTATTCATTTAATACCCTCACTTCTACCTCTGCTGTTCTGTCTTGTCCTGCATTGTTGTTGTTGTTGTTGCTGTCTGCGACGCGAGCCTGTCAAGAGAATTCATCATGGAAGATGATAACCGAAGTCTCGTTCTCTGAGACAGCACCAAAGATCTTGAGACGGCCAAAAAAAGGTGGAATGGTCATCAATGAAGCAAGCACTCTTTTTTAAAGTCAACTGGATCTGCTCAGAATACTCGCACTAATCTAATTCAAGAAAAAAATGTCGGTAGAAAACCGACATTTCACCTTCTGTTACTTTCTTTGTAGAATTACATAATACATTTACGGAGATATCTACAAAAGCTAAAATGCCCCAAACACGCAGGGACACGCAATAGCTATATCTGGGCTTTCTCATATTCGTAAAAATGGTCACAATTGCAAAAGAGCAGACTGAGGTTTGGTGTCAGCTGTAGGCTAAGATTCAAAGTGATCTACAGAATTTTCGTACATCCTCGTTCAGTCGTCTTTTGCCGCTGTTCTTTATCCTCGGCGCGGGATTTATTCTGGATGTGAAGCTTCGTTTGATCCTCATTTTGAACAACGTTTACCCATACATAGTAGGCATTCATAATGAAGCTTTTTGACCCTAAGCTTGATATTAAAAAAATGTATTCTATCGAACATATGCCATCCTTTTCATTCGTATTAAAGTTCTGCAGTTTCATATGATGACGGTAAAAGGTCATTAGTAAGCTATAAACTACCAAACGATTCTTTCGGATTGATGGTAGCAGCAGTAGTAACTTTTTAG
The DNA here is from genome assembly GCF_002443255.2 of Varroa destructor. NCBI lineage: Eukaryota > Metazoa > Arthropoda > Arachnida > Mesostigmata > Varroidae > Varroa > Varroa destructor. The sequence continues at coordinate 2,245,379 of NW_019211458.1, forward strand.
CGCACTTAGAAAAGATAGTCTCGCATCGAATGAAGGGTCCGCCGTCTTTTGGCTGATTTAATTAACAACAACCGTTTCCATCTTGATAATTTTTACCTCTCTTGATCCTTCTAATATTCTACGGAAAAGCATTATCAGAAGTACATTCCGACCGCAAGGATTATACCCGCCTTCTTCAGTTATGTGATCCATTCCATGATATATGTACATAGGATAAATATTCACCTTACTTTTTTCTGTTGTGCCTTTAATAAAAGTGCCTGCAAGTGTACATTGAACTTTTTTGACGTAAGCCATTAATATCGAACGGGTTGTCAGTGTCATCTTTTACAATTCGAAACTTAAATCTATGCTTCGAAGCAGCCCTTGTCGAACGGTTGGATTCGGAGTGTTCGGACATTTGTCGGAAAAAAGATTGTGATCAATTGATTCACCCACAACGGCTCATGCCATCCGGCTGCTTCGGAAAATGATAAAGTAACAAAAAAAATTTTGTTATTTTATCATTTTTCGAACATTTTTTAAGGAATTTACCGATAGTTTGTTGTCGCGCCGCCTGTGTCGAGCCGTTGTCCTGTCAACATACAACAATATCGAATAGAGCGAAAGAACAATATCTGGATAGGAAATCACGTGCGCAAAAGAGGTTATTCAGTGGAAACAGAAGACGAAAAAATGGAAAAGCAAAACGTCGGAATAAGGCAAATAGAATGCAGCCACAGAATCCCTCTCGGTAGCCACGGTTATCGCCAGTAACAGCGGTGCTAAGCAGTTGTGTATCGGCAATTGTATAGTGCCTGTAGATACAACGGAGCGCGCGTGCTACGGTAATGGCGCCAGCAGTGGTTTAAGGTAATGGTAGCAATCGACGGCTGATCTGACGACCGCGTTTCTGACTGTTCGAATTGATGTACAGGCAAACTATTAGCCCGAACATTGGCAGGCTGCGGGACTTTGTACGACAAAGAACATGCCGCCGATCGTAATCTGACAGAGGTATTTGACTACGACGACTCTGGTTAATGTAGATTTACAGCATTCGTTACACTGAGAAGCCAGCAGAGGGCAGAAGAGTGGGTAGACCATTTCTAGTTTGCCTCTTTTTTTGCAATGAAATGACAAACACAACATAATGTATTCGTATATGAATTATTATCCCTCAAGCGCCTCCCTTGTGCGTGCGTTCGGATACGTTATACTTAGTAGTAGTAGTAGTAGTAGCTTTTAGAATAGGGAAAGATACTCTTAGGAGCAGTTTAGGAGAGCACCGACGAAAAGAATCCATGAAAATTGCATCGCATAGAGTAAACGGATAGGTGTGGCGTCTCGGCATTATATCGAAACGAGAGTTTCAACCGAGCGCGCCAACGCTGTACTCGAGCTTTTTATTTGCAATTACGTTTGACTACCGTGAATAGGATCACGTGTCTTCTTGTGACTAAATGCAGAATAGATCTTCGTCATGTAGTAGGCCTTGTTGCGTGTGCAAGTATATCGACCCTGAGGAATTTCCGCCCTCTACGAGCAAGCAACGTAGTCGGTGAAACAATGTTGGCCTTAAATTAACGGTACGTGAGTAAATTCTGCGCTTGAATGATTAATACTTAATATGTTTAGTTGTTACACGTCACCGTATTACTAATAAGGGGGCACAGGGAGGAGGGGGTAGAGTAGTGGAGCTCGAATGAATCGCAAGCTGAAACATTCGTTTTGTATTATTATTATTATTTCTAAAAACTGATCAGGTAAATTAATTGATTGGAAATTTTGCATGAATTATATTTTAATAAAAATTATCACATATATACTTTCTAATAGAAGCAATGATGTTTGGTCGCAATTTCAGTGTACAATCACTCTCGGGAATCATGACAGCCAAAAGACGCCATCTTCTACAGGAGATGATGTTCTTATCTCTAATCGTAAGTAGAATTAATTGCAATGTTTCTATTCCTAAACTGGAAACTATATAATTATTCTCCTTGAATATTTGAGACTGGATAACGAATTTAAAGTAAGATACGCTTCACATGGAGTTTTTTTTTTTTTATTGAAGATCGATCGTAAACGAGGCTAGAAATAAATCTATCACCGGACGATATTATTGTTCCATCGAAATGCGAAGAGGTGATAGCACCGAGCAGCTGCGAGCCCGCGTCATAATATCATTTTTATGACGGTGATTTCGATGAAGTACACTTGTGCTGCTCAAAATAACAATAACAATGAACAAAAAACGGGCACGCTATTTCGTCTACCGGACACCTTGAGACTAGCGTCTCTGTGTAGCATCCTAAACTTTCGTGAACATGAAGATTCAACCATCTGATGAGTAGTATACGAAATAGTTTAACAGATCGGATTAAAAGTTCATTCGACTATTGATAGAAAAAAAAAAGTGCACACTTGTCTGAATATGCGAGCGTGTAAGGCCGCCAACCGAAAACCTGTTTATCAACGAGCTAGAACTGTCCGACTGGGTAGAATACGGCGCTACCAATGAACCACTGTATTCTGTTAATTGACGCTACGTTTGCTGGTATCTATAAATGACATAATAAAAGTTCTACATAATTTGTGTGAAGAAAAAAAGTTTTCATCGGAGACGCAGACGTCGTCTGTTAAGAGACAAAAAGAACAGATTGCTTTTTCTTAGCAAAGCTCTTAAAAGGATAAAAACTGGAATAAAAGTTTTTTTTTTTTTATTTTTCTGCAAGAACAGAAACCAGCCATAAGACCAGCGCTCCCGTTAAAAGCCTGTTTCTGCTGTTCAAAACAGATTCGAGGGTATCACGGCTGGAGATCACAATGATGTTCATGCAGGTTAAACGCAGCTGCGCAGCGAGCTGATGCAAAAAAAGATCAGCTAATTTAAAAAGACAACGCAGTGTCAGTTGGGAATCGAATTCGGCACCTCGTGATTGACAGCCTGACACTCCACCTAGCCCTCGCACGTACGTTGCACGAAAAAGTTTCTCTCGTGTAATTATTGTAAATTCATGCAAAAGTTTAAAATTTTGCAGCTGCTACCTGTAACTCTGCTTTATGACTTAAAAAAGACTTTGCTGAAACCCAGCGCGAACTATTATGGCATATACCGTTTATAGTAACTAAACTTAAGCTTTTATACAGTGAATAGTTATGTTACACAGTAGATTACGCTCTGCAATGCTAGGAAGGGACTTCTCACGGCTCTGCTGTAACACGGAACGAGTGCCTTTAGTTCTTCGTCGATGGATTAGGAGAAGGAGATGAGTTAATTGGCTTTATTTTGATTTATCAGTCGTTTTTATTAATAAACAACGGTTTTATTATTGGTGTATTTATCCGCCAAATGGCTGGGCACGCAAATAATGAGTGAGTATATGTAAGGTGATTTTATTTTGAATAAAAAAAAAAAACGTTATAACGGGAAACAAGGGCGCTTGGCTATTCCTCCTCGTTTACCGATGGAAAGGTTCTCGTGTTGTATTTTAAATCGGTGTCATCTTAAATTAAACACATGGAGGAATCGGTACTATTTGATTACATGCCAAAGGTAGTGCTAACACCCAAGAGTAGAGTGAAGCTTAATGATAACCCAGTGGGTAACGTATCTGCTTCATAGTTTTCCGTCTGAAGTTACTTAAACACTTAATAAAATTGAATATCAAATCCACCCATGGTGTTTGTTACTAATAGCTACATGTGTATTAATATTCCGTTACCGGATGCTCCTCGTAACGTTATAGACGATCTGGTATGCTTGAAGGATACGCAATATATGGTTCAGCTGGTGCCTGCGGAAAGAGGCCTACAGGTTACTCCATTACGCTTTGATATGTCATTTATTTTTTGGCATATTTTACTCAACTATACGACAACTTGTCTATTGCTGTTCTAGTCAAAGAACGTTTCACATAGAGATATAGTATCGTACCTAAATTTTCGATGTTACTTTGTTGAAAAGATTATGCGAACTCCAATTTTGTGTTCTGATCTTAAGCACGTTTGTTTTGCGCTGGATACTAAGCGTCTGTTGTAAGCTAATTTCTTTCTCAAATAATAGAGCAGTTTACTTAGCCCGGCATTTTTGCAAGTTAGATAACAAAACTTTAAAGACTGAAGAGACATTATGTATATATATATATATATATATATATATATATATACATACATATACGCACTATATAGTGCCAAGGTTTGACTGCTGGAGGACTAGCGGTGACCAGCCACCAAGGGGGTATTACACATTACAGCCGGCCGGAACCGGAAATACATTTATTCTAATTGTGTAATTTACACGTCCGTTCCTTGCGTTCATGATAGTGGGTAGGATGCGTTCGTACCGTGCCTAATCTTTGCGGATATTTCGCAGCGGCCCGCGTAAGCAACGGATATATTGTGGCTTGCTCTTCTTGACGTGCTAGTATGTCTTGAGCTTGGGCAGCAGCCTCTGTGACGTCGAAGTGCTGGCGTGGTAGGCGCACGAAACTGAATTTCTCGGGCCGAACTGCCCTGCACGTGGAAGCAGTCTCTCACGGAACACGCTTGCCCCGTCGAAGTCAAACGGGGGCCTTTGTCTGCAGCTTGAATGCCGAGCATCCGACTCTTGGTCTAATGACGGCTCGCGAGGCACCATGGCCTTGGGTCTTGGCGGTAATTCAAATTTCGTTGCGTCTAGGGCCTCACTGACTGTAGTACTCATTTTGAACGCGACCGCTGGTAGCATCGCGAGAACGGAGGAGCAGGGCGATTTCAAGGCGAAGCGGGTCTTTACACCGCTCGAGCTGTCGCGCGGCGAGCCAGAACAAAAATTAGCAAAACGAATGCAACACCTGCTAGCACATGCACACACGTTTTCCCAGACACGTGCACACAGCCCTCGTGTCTTCTGAACTGCCTCTGCGGAAACAGCGAATGCTGGAAGCTTATCCGATTGCAAAGACCGACTGGAAACCTTGTAGTTCGAATTGGCAAACGTGGCTATTTGTAGTAGGAACTGGCCAGCCTTTCGTTTCTTCGACGGCAAGGCGACCTGGCGATCTCTCGAGAGCATATTGGTCGTCACCGTATATCTACGTAGACTTACAGAGCCATTCTGTTAACGAACGTTAAAATAATTTTTCAACAGCTCTAGGGCCTTTTGAACTAGCTTGAGGCAAGGTAAGAGTAAAATTTCTATACTGTTCAGATAACAGCCATACCTTATTAATTTTGTCTCCGACATATATCAGCTCGGCTTGTGGACTGGAACACGCTTAATCGCATAGGCCACTACGCACTCCACGTCCCCGGAAAACCGGACGAGCACCGTTGTAAGACCCGCGCCGTTCGTGTTAGTCTCTTTTAGATCAACCGGCCTTCCTGGAAATGTTGTCAGGACACCTCCAAAGCCCAGAAATACCACTTAATAATACACAACCCACACAAAAGCGATGTCCACTTTTAACAAAGCGTACACGGTCTGCGACCTTGGCGAAGCTCCGAACGAACCGGACGCAGTAGGACGCCAGCCTTAGGGAGCTTTGTAACTGACGAGTAGTATAGTAGTGAACAGTAATGGATGGCACTTTTCCTTTTCTGGGTTAGAATAGCTACCCAACAAGAAAATCATGACCCAAATATATGACCTCGTATACAGTAAATGAATACTTGGACGTTTTGAGGTGTAAACCGGCAGCACTGAAAGCAAACAATGCTCCTCGGAGATGGCGAAGATGCTCCTCGAAGCTCCGAGAGTATACAATGTTACTATCAAGATAGACTAGGATGTGGTACAACACTTAGCCAGTATTCGATTCATCGGTAATTGAATAGTCACCAGAGCATAGGCCAACCTGAAGGGCATCCACCTGAATTGATATGCACCGCCTGAAAATTCCGCAGTTTTCTTGATGTCACCGGGTGCCATGAGAATGTACTACTTATTAGATGGCAGGGGAAGAATACCTGGGCCCTTTCTAATACATCGAGGGCATCCACGATTTGCGGAAATAGAAAAATGTTTTTTTGTGTACGTACAACTTGCGGAAATATACAAAAAATCGGATTGAACCGTCTTCCTCTACTAGGAAAGCTGGAAAATCCAGTGGAATAAATGAGAACTTAACCATCTAACATTTGCTATGCTTTCCTTGCGATGTGAACACGCTATGCTGACGCGACTTACCGCGGACGCGCGTGTAGGAAAGGCTGATTGCCGGTGGGTACGGAATGACTGACAAAATACGTTATCGGTAGACTTCCAACCTTCGAAGTGGCTGCGCGAACCCTTCATGCAGCGTCTTCATTAAATGCCTAAGGTCAGACTGATTTAGACTATTGCTGGTATGGAGATTGAGCAATCCTAATAATATCTGATCTTTTCTGATCTTGAACGACAGCTAGCTGTTGCTGTTGGGCGTCAACCCACTCAACAATACGTTTGGCAGCCCAAACTAGCGGTCATATATCGGAATGTTTTAGAAACAAGACTGCTTCAAAATCGATTCAAATTCCGAAACTATGGTAACACAACCTGGTGTCCGGGGGTTGTGCATGCAGGCAGTTAACTTACAAGTGGTCTTACTATTCCACGTGGGTACGACGACCTGTAGAGATAGAATGGCCAGGCGCCATCCCCGTGATCAATACCAGTGCTTCACCAGGCTCAATAACCTAGTCTAAGGAGCCATACGATGTCGGATTAGACGCTTAGATTAAACTTGCGGAGGCGACTAATTTTGCTGTCATTAAATATTGGAAGGCTAATGGATAACGAATTTCCCTGTTAAGCTTAAGGACACGTCCTAAATTCGAGCCCCCGGGCATAGACAGAGTCCGTTTCATACTGGGAGCCAGCCATCTGACAGAATGCCTAACGGCAATAGTGAAAGGTAAATTCGCAACATAGGAGGGCTTACTAATATTGTCCCCATGATAGCTTAATGAATAACGCATTTGCCTGATAATCTTAACGATACCGTAGTAGTCGAAGTTCGAATCGAGGCGTAGAAACATTTTATTTCCGTCGAAAACCAGTGAACACCTTACGAAGCGACGGATAAGTCATTCAACCCCTCTGAATTCCGCTATGGACGGTTTCCTATTAAATTTATTTGCAGTGGTATATTTTTAAGCAAACGTTTCTAATGGGAGCCTTCTACTAAAGCCCTCCATTCCAAAGCTGATATTTTCAGTTAATATTATGCGAAATATTGAGCGGATGATTTATAATGTAGTGATAATAAAAAAAGGTCTTCAAGTTTATGACAGAATATCGAGCCCGTTATAGGTTCGATGAAGAGTTGGTGTACTACGCGATATAAGGCTAGCAAGTTTAAATAGAATGGTGGCTCAGAGCACGCTATTGAGCCTAATAACAAAGGTTATCCCAGTTAAGTTTTTTAAAATTACTCATTCTGTTTAGATCAGGTATAAAAATTGCATAGGTTATCTGAAGAACTCTTGCGGTGTAATCTTGAGAGTTCTACGCACATGTGCTCTCGCTCTCAAAGCGTAACGCTAAAACTAGTGTTCCAATCTAGTTCTTCTCTGGATACCCCGCGAATTAAATAGGGGTAATTGCCTCATCAAATCTTTGTTTTATCTACAATTTATTATCCGTTCTATCTATTAAATATTGCTACTTCAAATAGAAGCCGAAGTGGCGCAAGATACATTAAATCAAGTAGCTACGCTTTGTGGCTAGGCCTAGGCATCGTCAGTTATACGAGAAAATTACTCGACTCGGTTATGTATGTATGTATATATATATATATATATATATATATATATATATATATATATATATATAAAAAGCGAATATATTCTTGACCATATTGAGTGTTGTTCACTATTCTACAATAGGATCGGCATCGCTTCCTGGATGATATCCTTCGTTAAATCGTAATAGTCCAAAAGTGTCCTAATAATAGTCCTTTTCAAAGTATAACATGGTTCTTGGAACTCCAATGAACTAACGGTTTTCCCACAGTAGGTTGATTATCAACGAACGACATAGTACTACTTTAAGGACATGGCATTAATTAATTAATACAACAATGTTTCGTAACCGTCCCTGTTAAGGTACAATGCACTCACTACCTGCGAATCTTCCGCGCAAGGCGGCACGGTTAGAGTTATGCGTCGCTCAGTTACGGAGAGTCGAATATATGGCGGACGCTGACGCTTCACTTCAAGCTATTAGCAAATGGTGGAACTATATCACACCGTGTTTATCTGTCAGTGCGCGTACTGTCAACTATGATCGTCTATGTGTATGATAGGATCTTCCGGAGCAACCTTGATCTTGAAAAGAACGGAACGCATAGAACTTCAGTTCAATAGTAAATCAACTTACGCACAAAAGTGTAGCAACAAAACAGAACGTGTTAACGAACGAATGAATGAAGGCTGCTACGCCAGTCCTCAATTTTGGCGTTTTAGTCTGAACACACATGAAGTACATTATCAATCATCATCGTCGTCGTCGTCGTCGTCAAGTATAATCATCGAAAACTCAGCCGCTCTTTTTCCATGACAGCAAGAGCAAATGCTTGTTGGAAAGTTACTATCGCTATAAGACGGTATCCACTATTTTACAGAAATCTTTCGCTTGCCAATTGGTTTTTACTTGCCTAATAATAGAGCATCAATGAAATATAGAATGATACAGCATTAGCCATCCGAACGTGTTAATGATTATACGGCGACGAGTATCTGTGTGTTAGATGCATCGCAAAAAGAGAGATTCTGGCTGTTATGCCGCATGTTGAAGCTGGTTCATTTAAGAAATCGTATTCTGACATCTAAAAGCGGGCCAGTGGTCGGGGAAACGACGAGCCTCATTTACAGCTTGCACAAAATGTTCGAGGGGGTAATTATAATGTTTATACCATGCTGACGGTCCCGAACAGGATTGGAACAGTTGAAGAGCTCATTAGAATGAAAAAGGGGATCGTGTCAGGCACTTCGGTCTGACCAGACATCTGAAGTAAATGGCAGTAAGAGACAAATGCTCTCGTGACTTTCATTGCACCTGTAATAGAAAGAAATAGGCCTAAACATAATAATAATAATAATAATAATAATAAAAGCCACATCTTTGCGCGTCTGGAATGTTCTTTAAGTTTAGTAGCCACGTCCAAAGTATACCAGGAACAACTCACGTTGCTGAATATATAGTTCTATTTATAGTGTCTAACTGAGTTATCACAGCTTCGACTGAGAAATGTAGATTATAGAAATGCTCTAATTCTGACTAGCGGGTTTTTTGGAGTTTTTTTGATATTTAAACTGTATTTGTAACGCAAGCTAAAATCATAGTAATATTGTAGTTCACAGGCCTAAAAAATCAATTTAGCAATTATAGGGTCAGTAAGCATGGTACAGGATTAGCTGTTAGGTTGACTTGGATAAGGGAAGCGCTCACGCTTCGATTGGGTAGTTGTGAGTACGCAAAAGGTCTCCGCATGCGATACGTTATGTGCTGTAATACCGAGGTGAAGGCTTCTGCTAACGGAAGCAAGTCAGAAGCTACGGCACCAATAAAGGCGGCACCATGTCTCCTTCGTCTCATTGTCAGCATTCTTCGTTCGTAGAACCACAAAAAGCTGACGCAGAATATGCCGCGGAACGTGACCGCAAGGTACAGAAATCGCCTGAACGGTGACTGCCAATGGTCAGCCTCGTGGCCAGTGTAGCCATTGCCTGTCTAACGAACCGCATGAGCGAGTCGTCAGAGCAAAGTTCCGAACAGACGTCAGAGAAGATGCACAACGGAAGAAATGCAAGTAGGAAATCGATCAGGTGATCGAACTCTGGCGGAACGAAACAGAACAACAGCGCATGATGCCAATCGGCGACCGTCAGCACAGTCATTTGTCGAGAGGCTATCGCTGACGTTTTATAGTAATAATAAGAATGCAGAAAAAAAATTGCATAGCGTAACGATGAAGGACGTACATAATGACTCAACTGGCATCTGCATTCAGACTCTCTAGTGAATGATTTAGGTCCCGGGTCGAAGCTGTCACTGCGATAAATGGTGGTTATATTAAATAAGAAGGACCATCAGAAATAGCTATTCTAGCTCATGCGGAAAATGTCTATTCTTGTATACCACAGGTCTCAGAACTAAGTTGAAAAAATGTCTGGATTTAGATGCCCCACCCTGTATATCCGAAAAGTTGACGGACACACAAGCATATACGCACCCAATACATGAAGCGAAAAAACACGATCAATGCGGTTAACAATAGCAGCAGTAGGAACAGGCTGTAGAACGGATCCAGTCTGCACATCATGCCTTAGGCCAATTCACTCGTATTTCCAACAAGCCATAGGTCATTGTGTGGACTTTTCATTGGCTGATGCCCGCGAAGATGACAGCTATGCTAAAGAAGGGCAAGCAATTGCTCTACCTTGCAAGAAGCCATAATTATAACAATGTCGAGAGTTACGATCGTAGTAACGCAAAATCGATGGAAATACCGAGATGCTAAAGTGGCAAGCATTCGCAGTTTTAAGGAACGAATGGATGCCACGGAAAAACGTTTTACGGTAAAAAAAAGGAGGGAAAAGGAAGTCGCCCATCCGTGAGGTTTTTTCAACTTGGTTTTACGCGACGTCACTGTGCATAGTCGAATTTAGCATACAGCTTGTGTTTGCCGTTCATCCCAATTGTTAGGATTTTACATGTTTCGTATGTGCGAGGCAGGTGCAATATTATCAATATGTGAACACCCGATGATCTCAACGCACAGGACTCTGCCCATAAACTGCTTAGTGGAACCGAATGTAATAAATGTACGCATGTATAATTTTGGTCCTTATGACGCCCTTAAAGCCTTACGGGCACATTGATCTCAATGCCAAGTTACAAAGCATTAAGTGCTACATAAATGACCGCTATGCCTATCGACTCATTTACATGTAATCGAAGCAGGAGTGAGAGAGAATCACAGAAGAGGCTCGAAAGTTAACCAAAACGATATCTATCGATCATAATCACAGGTTAAAAACGACACTTTTCGAGAGCAGCGGTACGCAAACAATGGGAGTTGTCCTAGACATACGTTCCTCCACGGCCTAGCAGGGGCATTGGGCAAATGTAGGAACTTCTATGAGTATTGAAACGATAATCGTGAGCATGGCAAAATTACGTGATGGATGCCGTAAAGAAAACTATATGTGCTCATAAAGGTGCACTTTGGAAGCAATTTTCGGGCATCAACAAGGAACACTGTGTCATTCGGATTGAAACAGCACCAGCTCCATGAGTATGTATAGCTGTCATGACGTTTTTGCGGCGCCCGATCAATTTTTTCGAAAAGATTTAAACGATCTGTGGTAAAGCAGTGTCGACTTGGGCTCAAAAATTACACAGTTTCATAACAAAGTTGGGTAAAACGTACACGTGCTTAATGCGAAACTTCCTAACTATTTATTATTACTTAATCTTTATATGGATCGAGCCAGTAGTTGTCGGTTTGTGCGTTACGTACGCGTAAGTTTCACACAACGTCGCTCTGAAATGGTAGCGGACCCTGTCTTTCTCCAGATTTAGAACGGGACAATTGGAATGAGAATACTGCAAGTAATACCGACGCGTCTCTAGACGAAAAAAAACAGAGCGGGCTGAACGAACGGGAACAAATGTAATCAGTGAGTAGTATTTGCTATATTTATTGGGCAGAGATGGGACCGCGCTTCTTTGGTGACGGATAAATTCGACGAAACATTGTGGTTTCGTAGAGTACAGTGAAGTGGACTAGTGTAGACAGGAATAGAATGAATAAGGCTGCTGATACTTCGGGTGGGGTTTGATTAGACGCTGTCCCTGTTCTTCACTTCATGGATTTCTTCTGCCTTATTCTGTTGGTGAAGTGAAGGTTCCGCCTGATGCGTGAACGCATAACAATGAGTTTCATTCTGCAAACCGATTTGTCAATCTCTGTTTGTTTGTTTGTCTGTCTGTCTGTCTGCACAAGTGCAGCTGGTAATATAGGTACAGGACACAGACGAGGCTCGGACGTAATTGTTGTTTCGACTTGTCAAAGAAAATTGCCTTCTGTCGATTTCTATCAACAAACAATCTTTAGAAAAAAAAAAAAAAAAAACAAAATATTGAATTGTATTTTCAACAAGATTATTACTTTCGCCTCGTGTAATAATACCAAACGCATTATTACTGTCCTTAGTAATGTTTGATGTTTTGTAATTATGTTAAAGCTGCAACTTCAGACTGCGGTATGAAGTAGTCTAGAAAACGTACTAGATGTCATTCGTGACATACTAAAGCACATTAACAAATGATGAAAAAGCGGGAACGCTTGTTCTTCGTTTGTTCTCGTGAGTTTCCCGCTGCCAATTTCGACGACAGCTTCACACAATCGGAACAACGTTTCCAATACATGATTGTGTTCTGCTTGAAGCAAGACTTCAGTAAAACGGATCACCATGATGAGGAAGGCATGCACCATATGTCAAATCTGCCTCTACTTATCAGAAATACGTCCGCCGCCACGGCGGCAGCAAGGACAACAGCCGGCGTTATCCTAATCAGTCTAAAAATAACAGTGACCATGAACGAGGTCGCCGTCCGTGGTGTAAACGCAATTATCGTTTTGTGTTACAATCGAATAAATGTCGACTTTTGTTGTAATTGTGTTGATGGTGTCGACACTGTTTCGCCCTTAGATATGGACTTGCGTGCGTCCTTGTTTGGTTGATAACCTTGTGTATTCGTAAACTAATTCGTAAAGGTTCAATGACCTGTTTGGAACACGTGGAGGTGGGCAGGGAGCATAAGAGTGGAGGACAAAGGAAGCCCTCGGCTATCCGACTCCTTTTCAAAGGGCACACGAACTCCAAAACTCGGAAGAAATCAGGGCACCGGGAAAGTTGTTTACGCCGAACCAAGCCGACCAGTGACTTAACAACCCACAAGTGACCCAGCTAAAAAATATTTAGCAATTCTTTCTCCCGCTTTCATTGTCGTAGATCATCATCATCATCGGCGGCGCCGTCGCGCTCCCCTTCTTATTCTATTGTGTCGTTGTTCATGTTGTTAGATTATTGTTGCTATTGTTGCTTTTGCGATTATGATTTTGTGACGCGAAACAATTGGTGGATATGTAGGTTGTTATTTTTGCCGGTTCTGTGGCGTCGTCGCCTGCGTTCTCTACTCGTGACATAACAGCTATTTTCATTGCGTTCATGTCTTGCCCGTGTGACGAAACGATGCTGTGTACGTACTGCAGGCAACAGGTCTTTATGACGTTGCCGCGGCAGTTCCGGGGGCCAAATCCAGTGGAATGAGTTAAACTGCTGGAAAACAATACGACGCCGCTGAGAATGGTTTGTGTGCGCGCGCCTCCTTTCGTTCCAGCGAAAAATGTATTCACACACACAAACATTGCTTTTATTATACTCAGCTTCTTCGGTTAACTCTGCCGCTGCTTCCCTCACTACCCCCGCCCCCTTCCCCAGCGTTTGTCCATCGTTTAAACGTCATTGTTCGACGAACGATGAACGACAACAGCGCGAAGAATTGGCTTCAGCGGTAGCTTTACCTGGACTGACCGTCGTCGTCGTCGTTGTTGCCGCTGCTATTGCTTCTACTGCGAAGATAGTAGCAATTAGACCCGCTATTTTTTGCCTTTGCCAACAGGATGGGCGTTTTCCATTACAAATATTGGCATGCGCGTAGATATGCACAAAGATAAGCGTACGTCGTAACACGCTCTCGGTCAAGAGTATAAGCGGCAGCACCGAATGATCAGAATCAGCTACGAAGCGTCAGCTTGGTGAGACAAACTAGTAAATATATAATATAATAGAAACGCATAAGATTATTCCAATCGATAATAGAAAAATCGTGCAACAGAACAAAACAGTCCAGAAACAAAAGGTGTATCAAAAAATTTTCATAGACTCACCTTATTAGAACAAGTATAAAAACCTCGGCAAGACTTAGCGGACAGCGTGAGGCTGTATAAAATGATAACGAAATTTCTTTACTTCGATGATTCGACGCTCCGCTGTTTATTCTTATTAACACAATCTTCACGGAAAAAGTAGCACCCGATGGATAGATTAACGAAGAAAATGTTCGCGCAAAACATCAGGTAAATATGCTATCATGTTATCAGCATGACCATATCAGTGCCACTACACCCTTGGCTAGTTTCATCCAATCATGTGTTCCAATTCGTTGCTTGATTATCGATCGAACGGCAGAACTATGAGTAGTGATAGGCTGCAGGATGTCTAGAATCTCCGCGAAGGAACTAGAACGCTTACTTCCTGAGTTCTTCAAGAATTCGCATTCGGAGGGGACGTGATAATCTATATTGCTGACGGTTAACCTGACAACCTGTCGCTTACCTCGCCCTGCGCCCTCCGGCCCGATTCGTTATCGGAATGATTGTTAATGTCCCTTAATCTAAATGCGTATCCAGAATGGCTATTTGTCATTAATCGGACATTACAGAGACAAACATGGTCAAACGCACTCGCTATGAAAGAAAACGCCAACAAACAAGAAGGTAACACTATGCACCGTAAAAGTTCGTGTTCAAAAGTGAACAGAAAGACATCGTAGCACGGAGCCGACGAAAATCGCCTGACGTCCTAACGAGTTGTTATTGTTTGTTTGTAATTATTTATTGAGGCGTTTCAGCTGAATGCTCAGGATTGATCGACCGCCCTCCCTCCCTCCCTCCCTCCATCCAATGGCAGCGGTCCTTTGCGTGACCTTACAATAGATTTGAAGAACCTGTCGACATTAGTTCAAGGGCCTCGTTATTGATCGTTTTATTTGCGGAACTGCATAAACTCTATCGATGTTTGAATAATCTGCGGCGGCTAATCTCATTTTACTCAAACGTAAGGGGCAATGAGTACTGCAGTCAAACCCTTACGCTTGCAGATCTTACTTAGCACAATAAACGCTTTATAAAGTAGTTATACATGTATAATGTCCGATGAATATGAGGCGGGCAATTATTTTTGCTTTATAATTAGATTTGCTTATTTCACATGTTAGCTATTATTAGTGCGCATGAAAGCATGTGGCTGTCTCAGACGCGATCTCAATTTTTTTGTCGAACGCACAAAGCAATGCCTTCCCCAATAGCGCTCAAGACCACAAAGTCTAAATAGTCTTATATTATGGATCGAATCTGTTTCTTAGAACAGTTACGAGTTTCTTTGACACGGTAGCTAACGTCTTTCAAAAATCATTTGTTAGTGTTTTACATTGAAATTCGTAATATGCTTGAAGGGGAATACCGCTTTAAGGGTTCCGGCCGCATTAGACGTACATTGAAGAGTCAATACGAAGGCTAGCTGAGTTCATCAACAGGAACGATATAGGAGTATGAAAAACCTAGAGTATCGGCAAAAGGTTTCCGGAGCCCGAAGCTTCGGAACTACACGTTTCGCGTATATATGCTTATTTTTTTGCTGCTAGTAGCATTTTTTCCCTCCTACGAGACATCTTTCCTTCCGTTGCGAAAAACGTAACATCCTGAGATTTTACGTTGCGTTCGTCATTCTTTATTCACAAGTTAACATTCTCTGCATCGTTCACAGTGGCCGTAGGCACGAGACCCCAGAGAGAACAAATCTGAAATGATCTGTGTTTGCGCAATGTATTATTCTAGGTAGCGACCCATCGGTCTCTCGTGGTGGGCCAGGAGGGCAGCGTTACAGAAATACCTACACCCGATAGCCTCGTAGTGACGTCCGGAACGACGCAAGCACCACGGCCACTGCCCGGGATCGACATCGAGTGCAATTCGAACACGATTCAGATTACTCTTGGACAACAGCACAACTTCAACGGGATGATCTACCCCAAGGTTTGATAATGGCGATCTACGCGAGTCGTCTCGTCCGACGCCAATATGAACTGGGCTTCTTTTCAAAATATATTTCAACAACGGCACAAATAAATAAACAAACCGATCTTCTTGGCTAGTGTATATACCATAAATTATATAACACAAGAGTATCGCAAAAAATAAACAGGTTTTTGGACGGGAGTCATATTTACAGTTTCAGGCTTAAATAAAGTATTCTTTTTTAACAGTTTCATCCAATCCTCGAAAAAAAGAATATCGGACAACATCAAAAGCGGCTCTGGGCCAATTTATCACGATGGCTAAATCCATTTTTATTTTGGTAAAGTATTTCTCATGATTGCGTCACAATCATATCATTATAAGAAACTTGAATGATTGTAGCATCGTCATTATCTGCCAGTTCCTTTGCATCTGAGGCAAAAGATCGAAAGGGACCAAAAGTGAAGCTGCGTGCGTCTGAGGGAATAGAGGTCATCTAAAGTTTTCGGCATCTCAACCTTTATGTCGCTAGAATTTGCGGGAGGAAGATAGCGATAGATGGTATCACAATGATTTGATCCCACAGATATTTTCGTTCGATCGGGTACTGCGGTTCTCGGCTGTCCCAACGGAAGCGTTCTAAAAGCAACGTCTCTTCTCGTAACGAAATAGAAAAAAAAAAAAACGAATCCTACCGCCATTTATTAATGTCGCATATGATACAGTATTTGTTTTTTGCCTCTTTTTTTTAACAGATGCGTGTTTTTCAGTTTTATTAGTAAACGTTACGATGTAGAGTTCATTGTCCGATAGGGGTTTAGTAAGCATTGCAGAAAAGCAGCTACAATGAATTAAACGAACAAGTGACCCTTAAAAGAAGCACACGTTTCGTAAAAATATCTATAATTTGTATTTTGTAAGGCACTTGGCGGAACAGACGCCCATAAAAAAAACTAGTTACGGCTACGATAGTGACGTCTTAATTTTTCAGCTACAATGTCGATTTACGTCATCTCTATTTCAGGGTTTATCGAAGAATTCGTCGTGTATGGTGGAATACAGTAACGTCCGCGACAAGCTTGTCTACACGTTGCCGCTTAGAAGCTGCAACACCATGAGTACCGATGTGGTTAGTGATTAATTTCATGGTTCGATTTGCCTGCTCATGATAGTTAACGAAGATCTTCTAGCTTCGTATACGGATACTAAGCGACACCCTAACCTTTATGCCCTGTAACACAGAGACATAAAACGATGCGACTGAGGTAGTGTTTTTTCGAAAAATGGAAATCACCTCCAAGCTCCTGAAGATTTCGAAATAGATCTTTTGAAAGAAAAGTATGCTTGTTATGTGTCTGTAGAGCACATCATCATGGGGCACACTAGAATACACTCTGAACGATATTTCCGATAACGGTGATGTGCCCTTTTATGACTCCGTTGGCTTAGAGTCGTTTTTACGCTAAGCCGACCGACGTCTAGGACCAATGTTGAAACATTTGAATAAATATAGTTTACACAAGTGATGATTGGGTAATAGTTCATTTTTTTTCCACTTCTTTTCTTTAAATGAAGCATTTTAATTTTTTTTTGGGTCGAGTCATTCTTGAAGCTTTACCTTAATGCAACGATGATTGCGAGGTACAAGCTTTTATTGTAGATTGCACAGAGCAGTGTCACGTTGAAGCACACGTTTCCACTCTAGTTCTTACTTAAAGTTTGTTTTTTTAGTTTTGTAGTAATTTGTTTCATTCTTATTATCTCTAAGGAATTAATGGAACTTTCAGCCATCTCTCCAGCAGTGCTACCAAATATTTACCATCTATGTTTTTTTGTTTAAAGTCATACTGAGTTGCATCTGCATTTTGCTACATTGCCATCTGATCGTGCGAATTTCAGCCGAGTCTTCAATGAAAAAACTCAAGCATTCCTATCCGAGATTTACTAAAAATATATAACTCTGCATTGCAAGACTGATCAAATGAAAGGTATTTCTGATCCCTTTTCCATAGAGAAAATTAAAGTTAACGTTAACATCTCAAGAACAAGAGTCAGTAAAAAACCTGGCATCACCAGATGCATCGTAAATTGAATATCCCGATTTATTAATCGTTCTTCATGGTCATATCTTCTATTATTATTATTGACTGTAGCCTATCTAAGCTCGTACCAAATTAAATTTAGATAATTTATAATGTGAAATTTTCACCTAGATATCTAAGCTGCTTTCCAATTACAGTTACTTGCGAATGCAGTGAAAATGTAAAAATTATAGCGCCAAAAAACGTTCAAGAGGGTTGAACAATAGCGAGAAATGTTCACCAGCTACGTTCAGATAGGATTATACGTTATCGCGAAAGCTTATCATGTAACGCCATTCATCATTTGCATTACGTCAACAGATGACGCGCTGACCGTTGAGAGAACTTCACGAAACGCTTTGATTTTTGCTGGAAGCAACAAACAATTTTGCACACGCTTCAGGTGTATTTCTCGCTTCACGCGATCGTGTACATTATCTCAGGCGCGCTTCGTCTCAGCGTTCGGCCGAACGGCCTTTTCTGACGTTTCGATATTGTTGAAAACGTCAGCTAAAACATAGCGATTGACAGGAGCTGAGTTGGACTCGTGTTGTCATATTTAATACGATAGAGTTCAGCGAGTTTAGCTGGTAAGCGTCGATATCTGTCCTTCTTTTTTGCGTGCGGTAGTCTACTTTGAAATTCTCTTCGCTGTGTTACATTGCGCGCCCTGTCGATGCCGGGACTGACCAACGTTTGGCCGACCAAAAATGGCCAACTCACTCATCAGCATCCCAAATCTGTGAATGGCGAGTATCCTTTTTGAAAAAGATCAATTTCGGATTTTTTATTTAGTGCTGATAACGTAGTGGGGCCGGAATTAAGTTTTTTGCTGGGCAATAGAATAGGAATGGATTAAACGTCCAATCTGCCTTGTAGATGCTATCTGACGGTTAAAGCAGGGCTCATTCTCTATTTCTTCCATAATTTCACTGTCTAATTATCGTATGTAGCGTACACAGAAGGGGGTCGAGACAGTGTGAGAAATGGCATAACTATTAGTAGCACAAAAATGCCATTAATAGAAGAACATATCTTATTATATTTCTACCGTTTGGTGCAAAGTTGGCGAAGTAAATTTCGTTTTGTAGCCGGATTTGCTTTTAAAAAAGCATCATGCATCCTCCACAATTACGTATTTATATAATACAACAAATTGACTTTGCGACAAGCCTGTTTATGTGGCCGTGTCTGGATCAGGTCCTGGAATTGAACAATGTATCAAGTATTAGATGGTGAAGCATTTATGTGTTTATGGCCGGTGCTGGAAGAATGCCCGCCGTAGATGTGAAAGCTTTCAGCGAAGTTTCACATTTAAGCTATAAATTTCCGCTAAGCACTTTTACCATTGAAGTTATGAGTGGTGATTCGATGGGATTCTGCACACACGTCAGGTTCAGCATGGCACAAAAGCAGGCACAGTTTTATTTGTAAAAAAAAAAGGGGGACTTTTCGATGATTTGTTTCTTCCTCCTAACTGGCAGGACAGCATATGGATAATTTTATCGACATTGTGTTGATTCAGTATCAGCACAACTAGGGGGCCGAACACAAACTCGAAAATACCTCTTTAAAAGTTCCTTTGCTCGCCAAAAAAAGAACGCCACGAGCCCTAACGACAAAAATTTAATCGAGATAAATCAAAAACATTTTCGAAATTTATGGATAAACGTCAGATCGTTTCCGACGATTCAGTTAGTTACGTAAAAGTTGTCCAGGCAGCAATGGGTAACCAACTGGACGGCGTCGTCGCAACTAGTTATCGATCAAAAATGGCGAATGTTTCTAATAGATCAGCGACGCCACCCGGATCGACACCCTTTGAAAGGTGGTTTGAGTCAAAAACGATCTGATGATCGATAGAAAAAACGAGAGCTTACTTGAAACAACGGCATTTTCCCGCAGTCATCTCTTAATTTAATTTAACTCGCTTTAAAACAGCGTTGCTTACTCTTTCTGTTATACGTTGAAATGCAAGACTGCAGTTGAAATATCTGCTCTCATTTGTGTCATCTAGCATCAGTACAAGTTAATTCATAACGTCCCTGTAGTAGATTAGTAGGTAACACTTGCATGTTTGTCTAGGGACACGTGGTGATCTAGGTTCGAATCCGGGCATGGACACACGGTTGTTTCCCGATGGACTGCCTGACGGCGGTGCCGGACTCAAAACATGTAGGTTAGTCCATGACGCGTGTGTCCTTGACAAACATAGCACTCGATAGGTATCAAAGATACACGACAACTACAAATATTGAGAGCTTATTTCAAGCCGACTCGAATGAAACTATAGTATAGGCAGTCACTGCTGTGAACTGTTCAGTGTAATAACACCATCCTGTACTGCAGTGGTATCCTCTGCTACTAGATGTTCTTTCAAGGGACATCTAGACACTTTTGGCAAGAGCCAACAAAAAATAAACAGGCACTTTGTTAAGGGACATCAGCAAGCTGCATGGTTCCTGCGGACCTTCAACGTATTGGAGACGGTATTGGCCAACAATAAGATAACTGTCTTATTGTTGTTTTTATTCAGTGCGTTTTTCACAGTATTTAATGGCATTCGTTGTTAAACGCATTCTATTGGAGATTTGGCAACAAACTGGAGGGGGGAATCGTTTGCAGTGACCGCCTATCCCATCGGCACGTTACGGGAAGCCCGCGTTGGTAACTGTTGTACGCAGAAGCAATCATCTACGGAAGCCCACAGGTTTTGCCGTTGTATTAGTTGGCTGGAGGGAACCGAATTTATATGAAGCTCGGAAATAAACGAAACTATATTTGTATACATGTTGTTAAAACATCATCATTGAAACATAGTTGTGGTATTCACATATATACATTACATACATTCATATCTGGCCTTAGCGGAGGCCAATAAAAGATGCTAAATGGATCTAGCAATGCCATTCCTATTTATCTCGACTGTGCTAAATATAATATGAAACTAGAAATTAGGAGAGACATTATATGAAAAGGACTTTCAACATGTTTTCTTCCACATGAAGACCGTTTCGTGAGCTTCTACCATGTGTAGAATCGAGTGCGTAGATTGATTGTACATAAACCTGTTGGGTTAATCTATTTGGCCTAAATCTTTGCCACGAATATGCGTATTTTTTGTACTGCCTCCGTTGTTACAACCGTTACGTGTAGTAATTAGCGCCGCCGAAAAATAGACAACCGATATGGTTTCAAAGAAGAATAGTATTCACGGTCGATAATTGACATTTGTAAGAGATGCAATTACTATGACAGTTTTTGTATTACGGCCTATAACCTGTCAGTTAGCATCATCGATAAAGATTTGTTCTACTGTAAATACGGTTGTGCTTTCTGCTATTTTTAGTGCTGTTGCCATTTAGAATGCTACGTTAGTTAAGAGACAGCTGGCGCCCAGTACGAAATTAAATGCATTTGGCATCGGTGTAGAATCTAGTCTACCTCGCGTCTCTTTAATGCTAGCAGGTAAACATACTGCTACTGCATTCCCACTAGGAATACTGACGATTGAAAGTACTGCCACCCAATTCGGCTGTATCTCTGCGTGGTCTATGTACAGGTATTACGATGGTGCTGCCGCCAATCTTGTTCCATCCAACACGTTGTAATATGCATGTAAGCGCCACTGTTTAAGTTATCAAGTGGGAGTTGTCACTGGCACATAGATGCAGTTTTTAAGAAAAATAAAGATAATAAATCATCGCCATCATTCGACATACACTAGTCAGGATAAGAACATCGAAGGTATGTCTTATTTTCCATGTAGGGATTAGCTTTTGACAAGATAAGTTATTTGCTGCATGTGTTATTGCTAAGGGCGGACATAAGATAAATACAAACTGTTGTCCAAAATAACCAAGCGTTATACCCACTTTCATATTTGTAAATGTTCGTATTTAGTGGACACGCTAGACACTGATGGCCCATGAAATCCAATGTAGTCCAACGCTGGGCAAATCGATTGGGCTCTTTAGTTACTGGTTGGCTTGATTTTCTACACTACCAGGTTCCTTAATGACTTCATTTTTATTTACTTTTGTAATATTCATTGATTTCTGACAATCGACGTTTGTCTAGTGCATTGATTTTAGTAGAACCACAGTACTCTTGATGATGGCTTGAACCCCGCTAGCTGGACTTAAATCGAGCAGTACAGCGAATTGCTATGGGTACGATGATGGGTGCCGATTCTTATTCCTTCTTTATGTTTAATACTCTCCCCTCCATTCGTGGGGTTGCGTGAACCAAAAACATGTCGCTCCGCTACTAACCTTTGCGACTAATACAATTAACATCCGTTCAGATCTGACGTGTTCGTCCCCACGACGCTGTCGGTTAATGTCAGCTTATGAAATACTGATTTCATTCCCGCCGTCAGCTGTAAACAAAAGCTGTGTTCAATGTCGCCGAAGCATTCAAGGATAGCAGCGCCCAGATTATATTTGTTAGATTTGGCATCCGGTTGCGTCACGAGTCTCTAGTTGTCCTTTTACCTAATAGTGAAAAAATATTTGACGCTCATCTGAAGAAAAGCAAATTGTGAAGCTATGAAGACGTGCCAAGCTTCGAAGAAGCATAGCGAAATAGATAGATTACTGTCTTACGTGATTGTTTATAGATCTGATAGTGCCAACATTCACAACTACTGAAATGGACGGCAGTTTTGCCCTCGACTTGAAAAGCCACTAGAATTTGAATATAGCATGCAACTGCAACCAGCTCAGGCTCTTAGACCTACTAGTATATTTCAAATTATTACGATGACTTCTTAGTCGTAGCACGGGACATCACTGCACGAATAAGAATAGTTAAAATAACATCTAGGAGGAAAATGCCGACATACAAATAATAAAATAACTGTATGCATTTAGCACAGATTTGATTGAGGCCTATTGCTGGTCCACTACAGATACTGCTAGAGTGACGGCTGTTGTTGTTGTCTCGATTCTCGTGATCGTTGTCGACGAGGCCGCCGCTAATGGCAACATCTGTGCCACTGGATAAAGCTATTCCAACGGTTGTTACTATGTGTTACGCAAAACTATCTATACGTGCTACACGGTTATAGCTTGAATACAATCTGACAACAAGCGTAGACGTAACAGCTTCTCTTCAAACTAACCTTTTCGTACATATATACTCTTGATGAGCATAATCTAGGGAGATTCTGATTAATGTTGTTCAAGGTCAGCCACCTAAACTGTACCAAACTTTTCTATTATTGTTCAGGACGATGGGGTAGAATACTTCAACACAGTGGTTGTTCAGCCCCACCGAAAATTGGTAACAAACCAGGGCAAAGGATTTCATATTCGTTGTCGATATCAGACAAAGGAAAGGCAGGTCACTAATAACTTTAACGTCAGGTAAGTGTAATAACTTAATACTTAGAATTAGACTCCTAACACGAATTTAGTGTACATTACCAACCTAAACCACTATCTCTTGTATTTCTCCATATATTAGGAATCCGTGTAAACTGTTATTAGTAAAGCAAAGCACGAAAAGTGACGAATGAAACGGTATGAAGCGACAAAATCGGTGCAGACTTATTATGGTACCGGGGATAACTGAACTTTCGAAGAACTGATGGTGGCTATTCACATGTCAATGGATTATGACAAATCGAGATATAAGTTAAAATAAGAATAGGGATGAAACGTTGTATGCTTCCAGCCAACTGGGAACAACTCCGCTTGTGGCGACGGCACCGATGCCTGACTGTTCCATGAAAATCTACGTTGGAGATTCGGAGCAAGAAGTCGTGGCGGAAAACGTTAAAATTGGTGATCCACTCACACTTGTCATCAATATCGACCTGCAGGGTGGGTGTCTACCTGCATACTGGATAACCGTACTATTTTACACATTATAAACTGAGTGTTAAATGGTGATTGCATCGTTTTTATTTCCAGATGTGTACGGTATGCGAGTAACCAACTGCGTTGTTCGAGATGGCCTCAACTGGGGCGAGCAACCACTTATCAACAACGAAGGGTACGTTGATCCCCATTATTATATCACTATTGTCCTGAAGATAAAAGGTACACATGTAAAGGGGACATAAGTAATCGTAGTGCAAGCCTTTCGTTTAAGAAAAAGGATACCGATAGAACAACTGAGATATTACTGAAGGTCGTTGTTCTTATTCGCTTTTAGAAGTTTTTTTTCTATTTTTGCTTTGTTAGAAATATTGACCCACGCTGACTATATCGTTGTTATTCTCCACAAGGAACAGGAGGTAATGTCCCACTTGATTATTCGCTCGGCGCGAACCAAGGTTGTTATCCAAGCTTAGCGCCGAAACAAGATGCTTTATTATCTTTTTCCGAATCTCAAAAGTGCCTCATGATTATCTATTTAGATGAATACAAAGCGTATGATGCATGAGTGTATTACCTTGCTTCATAAATAGGATTGCAGTTTCAGTCATTTTCATAAAGCTGGGAAAGTTCATTATAACTTCGGTATGGTAAGTAATAATGAGTTCTTAGAGCATCGAGATCACTGGCTATAGTTACACCAGTTTTCTTTTTTGTCTAGTTTGTTATAGGTTTTTTGGGTCGTTCGTAATCTAACATGAAGCAAAATTTCAAGGTTTTTTGAGATAGAAAAATCTACTAGTCGGTACCTTTGCATCTTTTCAGATGCCCGATCGATACAGACATTATGGACGCATTCGAATATTCGGAAAACAAGACAAAGGCCATGGTTACATTTCAAGCACACAAATTCCCATATACCGCTTCGGTTTACTATCAGTGCAACGTAAAACTCTGCCTCAAGTCATCAGGTGGATGCGATGATGTTCCACCGAACTGTGATTCCCAGCTCAATGGTCTCTTGCTGCCCAGTCGCAAACGTAGAGATGTAGGTACGGTACGTGATTTGGAGGGCGTAGAGGCCGACGTCCGAGATATGAATATTGAGGTATTTTCCGGACTCTATGTCAATGAAGCGTCCGATTCCGACCAGCCTGAAGGTAAAACATTCATTTCTTTTTTTTTTTTTTTTTTGGTACTGTTGTTACTATAATACTTTGATTGAAAGTGATATTATAGTACGATAGCATTTTGAGTAACGAATGACCAATTGTCGACTGGATTAAAAAGATTGCGTTGGTGTTCATTAGAATACGTATAAATGAAGGTCTTGATACTAAGGGTACCTTTTGAGGAAAAGCTGGAAAATCCTTCTTTTGTAGTTTCTAGGGTAACAACATGTGTGAAAATGAATGAGTCAGGTTCTTTTACATGCGAAGCCCTTAACTTACCCACGCTTGGTAGCTCTTTAGCTCACTTTTAGAGTTCTATTTTATCGATTAGAGTTCTATATCTATTTTATCTGTTATATTGTTTCATAATTTTTCAAAAGCATTTAAGAGTATATAAAGTTGACAAAAAATTTCCTTGAACGTGCTAAATGCACAAATCTCGTGAAACTGAGTGCGATATAGTTTGCAAAGCAAGTGTTCGAAAAATTTTACAGAGTGTTACAATTAAAAGTTGTACATGTCAAATAATGGTGCCCCATATCACCAGTTTTTCATAGAAAAGGCAGAGTCGCACAAAAAATATCGTCATTAGCAATCTTACCTACCAGGTGGCGCCAGGGCATCCCATCTATACAAACTACTCGACGAAGGGTCAAATCAAGTCCCGGCGCAGGACCAAAAACAAAGGAAAATGTGTAACTAGTCGGCACTGCAATTAAATAAAAAAAACGCTCGCTAAAGCGCCATTTAGCCAGCACAAATGCTTAGAGAAATAAGTTAGTTGAAAATAAATTATTGTTAATTATATGATAAGAATGCACACTCAATCTTATCAACTAACTATTCATCTATACTCGTTATTTTCCAGAGAATAAATTTATCGTCAATGCAGTAACAAAATTATTAAAATTTAAAATCTGCGATTACAAATCCGGAATACACCACACGGGTTTTACGCTGGCTTGGAGTCAATACTCGGGGACCCATTTTCTACCGAGTTTCTGCACTTTTAGAATTTGTGTTATAATTCTGTGACCCGTTGCATGTAAAATGCCAGCTCTAGCCGACAGAGCGTTTGGTTATACGCTCTGGTTTAGTTATTATTCACGTTCTACAGTTCTGCTTAGTGCATCTTTGCCTAATGCCTTCACTAACCTTCAATCCAGTTCCATGGCGCTGTGGTTTTTGAGAATAAAAATCGAGTGTTGATCTTCGAGATCAAAGGATGTTTTTCCTTCTGAACTCCTTTACCGTGAAATAAACTCAGCCAGTTTTCACTCACAGGTTTCTAGAAAATGTAATAATTAACAGCTAAATTTTATCTAGTAGCGGCGTGTAGCTCAAAAATTATTCAGTCTCAATGTCTGCTGAGCAGACAGGAGGCGTAATGTCCACACTCTATTTTACTCAGACGTTTTGCGATTGCAGCAATCCCTTTTCAGGTCAAGAGGGGTAAAATCTTCTCCCTACTCCTCAACGTTTTAATTTCCGTTCTGAAATGACTCAAATAGTAATGAACTATTTTGTCATTCAAGCCTGCCCCCCGCCTAGTTATTTCGCTAATCTGCGATAGATTCGGCCAGCCATACTTCACTTTTAAGAGTGAGAAACTCAATCACTGAACGTTGACTTCCAGCACTACACGACATCTTTTTCATCTTTTCGTATTGTTCCCCGATGGAACTCGACCAGGTTATCATGATAGATGGCCAAATAATCACCAAATTTCATCTTCCATAACTCGCAATTAATCTAACTCTTTGCAACCAGTTAGAAGCTTTTCATATACTCCAATACTATTCTTAGATAAACACATGAAATTTAGCTAATTTATTTAAATTAGTGGTCATTTACAATATGTGTGATACTATGATCGTATTGAAAACGCTACCCTGCCTTTAGCAAGGTGTGTTTCATTATTTTAAATGAAAATTAAAACTCATATTTTTCTTTGCCTTCCAGCTGCTGCCGCTCCATCAACTTCAGCGTCATCTCAGTTCGACTTCTGTCTCTCAACACGAAAATTCGCTATAGGCATTGCCGTACTGGGTCTCCTGTTGATGCTCGTGGTCATGCTATTGGTAGCTTGCATTCTCCATCGGCGCCGTCGAAAGCAAGTGTCCTCGGTGGCATCATCAGTCTATTCCGGCCATCCCTATTCGAGTTCTGCGCAATCCACCTATTCGAACAGGGCGTATAGCCATTAGAAGCATTAGACACTAAAACGGCAACGTTGATACAGCGCTTCAAATAATAGTAATGATTAATATGACAACAGGGTAAACTACCCTAATACGAGCCCCTTGCCGCACCAATATGTATTTAATGTTATGTATCCTCGCGATCGATACAGATGGAAGTCCCCAGATCAGACGGCCTGTAAAGTATTTTAATAACATACAGGAGGTAAGCTAGGCGTCGTCTACCGGTTTTTAATGAAGCCATTTGCTAATATAATAACTCAGGTGTCCTGCTGGCCATCTGTCTGGAAAGCTAGTGGCAGCAGATTATGCAAATTGAAAGCGATATAGATAACAATGATATAGCTGAAAATATCTTTAGAACTCTAAATTTAATAATGACTTTGCAATGGCAGAGTGAGGATGGACTGACCTTATGTGACAAACGGTCGAAAAAAAAGATCAGACAGTATTATTTATTACTAGTTCGAAATATTTATCAGTTATTATTATTAATTATTTTTATTATATGAATTGTATAATTGTTTATTTGTTCATCCGTAAAATTGTTTTTCCGAAATGGTTGTCATGAAGTTAAAACCACTTTGCAAAGCAGCTTACGTTAATTCCATGCATATCCAGTATAAGCTCGCAGTATTTATGTATCGCTTGAACAGCTATCACGGGGATAATTGACACAAACGTTCTATAGAATCAGTGAGTTAAACTCCGCGGCGAGTGTGCACTACTGATTTCCACTATACGTTACTACAACCATTAAGTTAGCGCTCGGAGGAGCATTGGTCAGGTTTTTACTTTCGGCCCAGCAATTCTGCTGGACGAAAAAGCGATCTCAGCGCCATCTCTCGGCGCGCGGGCGCAGCTATTCCATCCTATATATTTCATCCTATAACGCATGTTCAATTACCTGCCTGAATTGTGACATATATATATATATATATATATATATGCGAAATAGTCTGGAACAACTATAATGGTTATGAAATGTGGAAAGTGCGAATTATGTACTTGCGGCGTCTTCTTTACGTCACGAAACTTATAATCGGTTTGGACATGCCAATAATGTTGGTGCCAAACGAGAGGGTTGGCCTGAGGAGCTTCAGAAAAGTAGTTCGCAGTAGACGTTGTACTGAATGATCCGTTTTTGGCAGGAACGATAAGCAGGTGCTAGTTCTGAGTATCATTATAATACCATTCTTATTATTATTAATGTACCAATACGTGGATTCTACAGTTCGTCAGTTAGTCTGTCTACCGGTTTTTCCTGTGTCCATGCCTGCCTATCTGTCCATGCGTGTGTGTTTGTGTTGTGTGTGTGTGTGTGTGTGTGTGTTGCGTGTGTGCAATTGTATTACGAATTAACGTCATGTCACCTCTTCTGAATATCCAACTAATCTAATTATTTATTAATGAAGACCTAGAACGTTGGAGAAAATGGTTTTTGTATTTTACGCTGACTGGGCAGCCCATAACGAGCATTTAACAACATAGCATTTAACATAATTCACCAAACAACAATGTGCCAAAGTATGTCCCGTCTACATTCTAAACAGTATTCTACATTTTACCTTTTGACCTAAGCAGTATTTTTTTCTCTTACCTGCTTACAGAGTTTATCTAAAAATAACGTTTTCTGGGCTATGTAGGGTAAATAGTATGTAACTGCTAGGTGAAATGAAGTGTGAGAAAGCGACGGGTGAGGATCGGCGAAGATATTATGAGAATGACTAAAATACGATTCAATATATCCAATTAATGTCAACGCTAAATGCTAACCATAGCATGTGATGGTCATTTAGAAGCATTTTAGTCCTTTAACTCTCGATTTACGTTTTTTTTTATCGCAATTGTCTGCACACCACCATGGATTTGACAAAGCTAAACAGAGCCTTTATATTTCTCTCAATTTCATTAGATTCTAATTGTTCAACATGTGTAACACAAACTATACCCGAACAGAGATCTGCAATTACTAAGATCTTCTCTGGAATTTTGAGAATAGAAAAAACTATATCGTGGCCTATTGCTTTATGATGAGTTAATATCAAAAACAAACGAACGAATACTCTACAAATCTGAAACAAAGTTTCAAACAACGCCACATCGTGACATTGAGCTATGAGAGTGCAGATAGGTAGCTTGAAGTCTACTAAAAAGATGAATATGGAGTGTGACAACTATTATTGTCACCATGGATGTCATGAGCAAAATGGTTAGGAGAATAAAAAAGTAATAAACATATTACTTTAATAAATACCGATAATAATGTTAAGTGTCAAAGGTGACTATATGATGTAAGCCAAACTGGTTGATTATTGTACTAGACGGGCTTCGGCAGCTGAGGATGTGTGGAGAATAAATATCTTGCTTACACACCTCGTTTCTTCCCGCAATTACCAGTTGGCATCAAGTTAATTACGTTCTTGGCGTATGATATAAATGTAAGTATAGATAGATAATAACACGTCACTGGAACCGATTTGCAAACCAACCAATTGCATTTACTCGTAGCTTGTCACTTCATCATTGCGATTTTTGATGTAAAATTCGTGATTTGTATTTCATTTTGAAATTTCATTCTACAAGTTATTAGGTGCAACATGCATTTATGGAAAGCATTTTTTGAGTGTTTCAAAAAAATATTGCTTTTACGAGTTTTGGCAACCGCACATTTATAGAAATGATTGCAATCTGGGCAGTGCCTATTTCTTTATTTTATCTTGGTAATAGATTAAAAAGTAATAATAATAATAAATATATCGATTGAAAGATGACTAAAGATCTTTTTCTTTCAAGCAAAATCAAATTGCTGCAACTTGTTTTGGCGTTCATAATACTTTGTGGGCATTTTTAGTTCTCAATTGATGGATGTTGATTGTCCATAATATATCTTCAAAATTAAAAAAAAAAAAGCAAATAAAAAAGACACGTATTTTTTGCCTTCGTTAATTGGAACTTCTAGTTTGGAAAAAACGTTTATTTTTTAGTTTAAATAAAAATACGGGGCATTATCCTTTTAATTTAATTTTCTGTACTATTCTTTTTATGGTACACTTTTAATTACATCATGAGGCCTGATTTGTGGTAGATTAGTTCAAATTCCGTATTTTCCACAACATCTCACATGTACTTTGTTGCTTTCCTTCAGGTGTTACCAAATTCTATAATTACACGGCTGTTAGGATGAAACGCTAATATTCCGTCAAATGCTTCCCGTTCTGGGTTGAAAAAAATAGGGATTTAAGTCTGGTGCTGAACATTATGATATGCGAAAGCCAGCCGTCAATTATCTACACCGTTTTCCTTATTTTTAGTTTCTTTATATGTATACAACAAAGTTCTTACACTTTGCTTGTGGTATATATGCACAACTTTAGTGTCTCTGGGATGCTCTTTCCTTTAGGATGCAACAATGTTTAACACTGTCTTTACTTTCCGTTCTTTTTTAAAAGCGAGATAGTTTAGTGAAAAATAGACGCATAAACTACTATATGGACTCTGCATTGGCGAAAATAGATCGAAGTCGATGCCATTGTCGTCTCGAGCAACTCGTTTTCTCATTGCCCTCTAATGACGGTATATATGCAGAAAAATAAAACATTAAATAGTCTACTATCATTAAGGCATTCAAGGAAACAACTATTTTCCGATGCCCTTGAAGCGTTTGAAAAGTGGATGTCTGTTCATATCATTCTTGGATCTGCGTACTTCGGCGTACATATCGCCCGCGTCTGCTCCAGATAAACCGGCCGCGCCGCCGGCCTTCTTTTGAGTTTTCATTTGGAATGGTGATTCGGTGGGAATACCTTCGTCCTCATCTTGGTCTCCTGCTTGCATGACCTAACATTTGAGAAAAATGTACAACAGAATCTTGAGGATGTGTGATTCACTTAATAGTCACTTCATTTTCTCACCGTTCAATAACATATGTTAAAATATAAATTATTTATTGATATCAAGTCTATAAACTTGATTGATCTTTTCTTGTGCGCACAGAATAGAAGTAGACCACAAAACAGAACTTCAAATTTAGAGCCATTAAACTTACATTGAAGTATGGCTGAGAAGCCTTAAAGTAGCTTACCAACCTGTGCAAGTAATCGGAGTTGATCTTGTTTGTTCCTGTAAAGAATTCCCTCTTCTTCGTGAAGGCCTTCTAATTCCGTAATCACCTTATAGCTGTAACCTTGATTGACCAAGAACCGTTGTCTACGGCGTGAGAAATACATTTCCATAGTATCTTGAGATACCAGTGAATAGAAGAAAGCATTAGAAGTCCCCTTTTTTGCACGTAGGATTCGCCCTGAAGTGTACAATATTAGTGGTGGAATGTGTTAGAAGCAGATCAAAAGTTCTCTGGGGCTGCATTTTAATAAAATTATCAATTTCCTAAAGTCTGCTTGCCAAATATATCTAAGGTTCATCGAATTTGTATCTCTCTATTTATATCGAACTACTTAACTTTCCGTTAACTTGCAGTGCGCGAATAACAGCGATGTAAATTAATTAACGTTTTAATAGTTTTACAGCAATCAATAGCCAGCTTTGAAGTAAAACTGCAGAACATTGCTTACCCAGGCGTTGGGCCTCTTGCCTTCGTGAGCCACCGTGGGCCGAAATCTGAATGAGGACATTTGCCTCCGGAAGATCAAAGCTAGTGTCCGCAACTTTCGATACGAAAATGGTGTTTACTAATGGGTTGTACTTGAAGTTCTGTAATATTTGCATACGTTCTGCCTGTGATGTTGGTCCAAAAATAAAAGGCTTTCTTAGCTTCTCGGCAAAGTGTTTTAAAGCAAACACGTTATCCGAAAAGACAATTATCTTATCCTTTCTTCGCTCATGGTACTGAATAAGATACTGACAGATTTGAAATTTGTTTGGATTCATGACAAACAACAAACACTTTTTTGCCGATCGTGCCGATAGGTACTCGCGATAGAACTCCGGAGTCATTGGGCACCAAACTTCGGAACAGGTCACCTTAGCAATATACCCTGCTTTCTGCAGCTCCAACCAGTTTGCTTCATATATCTTTGGCCCAATCAAAAAGTTGAGATCGGCAATTTTGTCGTCTTCTCGCACTAACGTAGCTGTCAGGCCGAGTTTGCAGTGTGCTTGTACAAGGGTGAGCACTCGGCGAAACATTTTGGCAGGAATAGTATGCACCTCGTCAAGCAACATCATACCCCACTCTTGCTCCTTTAACCATTGCATCACTTGCTCACCTGACCATCACAGAGCAGGATATTCGAATTAGTACATCGAATAAATGTAACAGTTTCAATTAACTTACGTTTGTTAATTAAAACCGCTCGAGAGCAAATAAACCTAAACAAATGTAAACAAAAAATACCGATAAACCTGAATGCATAACATGCAATCATGGAGCTAGTTCGAAAGCCTTGGATCAATGTAAATTATTAGATGAAATTGTCTTTAAATATTGCAGTTTATTTATTATTTAAATATTGTACTGAAGGTACATAATACAGATTCGCCTACCTTCCCAGCTCCTTTTTTGTGTATGAGTGATCATGGAATAGGTCGTAATACAGATGCCGCAACCTATTGGTTTATCTTTTGCTTCCGATGTAAAGCGGCAAATCATTGAGTCATCCGCAGTTGACCACATTTTGAACTGTGCCTTCCATTGTTCCACCGACACGCCAGAGTTACATAGAACCAAACAACGTTTCCTTACTGTGCAGCACGCAGTCACTCCTAACCACCACAAAGACATCAATTTAAATGTTCGACCATATGGACATAAGAGATTTCAGCTATACAATAGTACCATATTGCGTAGTTCTAATATAATTTAACGCCTGATAGAAATCTGTTGTGATTATAAGCATGAGCAATCGAGTTCACTTTTTTAATATTGGATCTGCTACAATCCGGTGCACGCCACACAAGAAAACCAGCTTTTAAGAGTTTGTACGAACACTTCGTTATAACATATAATAAAGACGTACACTACACGAAGGTTTCAACGAGAAAAGACAACATAATCACGCACATTTTAACGGTCGAGACGTTTTTACCTGTAAGTGATTTCCCGGCTCCACAAGGTAAGACGATGACTCCAGAGCGAGCGCGGCCGTTACCAAACATCTTTCTAAGCGACTTCTCCTGGTAAGGTCTAAGAAGAGCTGATGGTTTTAAATCTACGTTAATGTCAGGATTATGTGTGTCGTTCTTGAAGTCGTACTCTGCCAAAAGTGGATACTCGAGTTCGATGCAGCGCCTTTGTATGTCTTCGATTTTATCTTGCATCACTTCGAATGACACTACTTTCGTTTTTCTTTCTGGCTCTTCTTCGTCCTCATTCTCCATCCGGGAATAGAAATCGAAAATGTCCGAAGGCACTTCCGTTTTTTCGGAGGCTTCACTAAGCTTCGAACCTGGTGCCGCCTGAATTGGAATTAAAATTGAATTTAAAAAACCATGCACAAAAACCTTCTGATTTTATAATGCGCACACTCATAATTACCGTATGTCCATTAATTAGACTCTCAAACTAAATTACATCCACTAAAGACAAAGCAAAATCGATGATTTTTTATTAGGAGTTGCGATTGCGCATCATGTTCGTCGAAGCGTAACAAGGCATAACCTGTCGGTTTTTAACCAGGAAAACAGTGAAACTCGGCATCCCTTCTCGTAGTTACTGAGTTCCTATTCTTTGTATTCCTTGAATGCACTTCAATTCAAATAGTGCTAAATATTATCACATTGTTTCTTTACAAAGCAGAAAGTACTTGCTTGAGTTAGCGGTACAGTGCAGCAGAACACACCACATACCGTTTGTTTGACCGCACCCTCTGAAAAGAGCTCAACGTCATCTTCGCTTCTCTTTAAGCGGCAATTCTGAATGACAGGATCCTTCAAAAGCTTCTGAAGCACTTCTGGGTGGCTACTTTCAACAAAGTAGCGATTTTGTTTTAAAACGAGTTTCACTTTGCCATACGATTCGGTGCACATCTTTATAAATTCAATAATCCCTGAAACACATTATTTTAAGGAACTACGTATCACCATACTCTAATTAATGGTCATCATACAGTATGATTATTAGCAAGTATAACGTAAAAAGCAACTAGAATTAGGCTTAGAACACTCACGAGTAAGTCGGATGTAGAAACTAGCTTAGGCGCTACCATTCATTTCTAACAAGATGTGATAAAAGCAAACCTTAGTTATCCGAAATGATATGTAAGCGACTGTATCATTTGAAAAGGCTGAACCTCTAAGCCCTATTATACTTTTTCACTAAAATACTGAGGCATATGGTGTACTGACACTTACCCTCTGGAATACTAGTTTTACTAAGACGTCGTAAATATTCAATGATATCATCAGTTTGCAATCCAACAGATACTGCCGCATAAAGCGAATATGAAGTGAGCTTGTACTCGTGAATGAATTCAGGTCGGCAGACTGGCTCGGATATTGCGATCAGGAAATCGTGGGCGTGCTTAAACACAGGTGAAAACGCCTCCAAGAAGATGTGCCCATCACCTGACTACATAAAAAACGGGTAAGCCTAATCAAATAACCCACTCATGTTTTCAGCAGCTGGACAAATGATCTATGCAAAGTTCATAATACAAGTATTCTAGCACTAGGAGAAAGCAAAAATAAGTGTAGGTAAACCATATGTATTACGCAAGTTCAGCTAATCCCAATTAATCCCAGTAAGTAAAGAAGTTCAGCCAAGAGGAAAGTTAAGAATAATGCTATAGTCTTGGTTACGTTATTCGTAAGGTAATAACCTGCATACATTACTATAACACGTGGAGTGTGTAAGTGGATATATTTAAAGCATAGTAAAGTAAACCCATAAAAAGGGCAACGGAATTAACTAACCACCCAAAGTGGTCGCGAAGCATGATCTTCCTTAAGAATCATCTGCGACCGATAGTCCTTTGCCCCGTACTCGTCATCGACCGCTTTCTCCTGGAGTTTCCTGCTGGCTGCGTCAGGAACGCCTGAAATTTATTTCGGCCAAGACTGGTCAAAGTCATGATGCACCCTCTTCTGATCTACGAAAACCTTTCGATGAAGAATGAAGATCATAGGACAAGGGAATCAAGTAACACCATTAATTATGATAACCAGATTGCACCTAGAAACGCTGAAAATTAGTATAGCCTGCTGAAACGATAGGCGATCTATGATAATAATCATAATACTTCATTTATTATTTAAAGGAACAAATTGTAGTGATAAGCTCAATTTAGGCGTTTGTAGAATAAAACAAGTTCGTTCGAGTTGGCCAAGGAATAACGTATTGAGCGTACATTAGTGTTAAAACATGGATTAATCAAAGACTAAAACTGAATCAAGTTAACGATAAGAATGCATGTAAGTACTTCATGCTTAACTCTGTCTTTTCGCGATAATATGTATTACATTCAACATAGCGACATGTTACGGAAAAAGCTACTTGTTTTCCATACACTGTATATAGTTACTTGCTATACTGCCGTGAATGGGATCGAATTGAGCAATAAAGCCAATGCCGCACCACCATTGCCCCTCGCTACTCGATCGTCAAGTCTAAATAGGTTCTGTACAAAATCCACAGGTAGGTATAAACAACTTCTTTAAATAAATTTGCCGTTTTTTTCAAATACCACCGTTAACGAGTATTTGAGGGCATATGAGAACTATCGTATGAAATAGACCATCTGATGGCTATACTGAATGTGTCACGCTTTCAAAGTGTCCACGAAAGTGAGTAGCATCGAAAATAGAATCAACTTCAAAACTGACAAACTTCACCCTGTTTAGAGAGAGAATATGATGGAAGAAAAATTTCGTAAAATATATACAGACTTTTCTAATGTGAAATCCTATTTCTTTTCGACTTCGTGGAAGTTTGATTTCAACATGAGGAGAACATACCTTCAAGCGAAAAATTATCGCCTTCTTCGTCACCGTCAGGCTGTCCACCGCTGGCGGTATTTTGCGCTCCTCGACGAAATTTATTGTAGCCACCGCCACTGGCATTGCCTCGGTTCCCATAATCTGCGAAAATACGCTTGGTCTGTGATTGCCATATTAGTAAAATCACTCACACAAATAAGAAATTTATAAATTACAAAGAATATAAAATGATGTTCTAATAAATTAAGATTATCATATACACACGAAAATATGTTTTAAGGATATAGGTAATTCTCTAAGAACCTTACGCTTAAAACAATTTGCTTAGTTTACAATGAAACTAACATATAATTTCACTCATAAGTAACTTAAATATTGATACCGATTTGTTTATGTTATAAAACTATCGATTCTTATCTTAACTTAGGGAAAAATCAGTAGCCTACAGAAAGCGATATAGCCGAGAATCTTACAGTGTGTACATCTTAATTAGTGTTATCATTATTCTTATTACTGCTATTAACGCTTCTGTTATCGTATTATCTGGTCCAGAAGGACGATACGTAATTTGTGAGCAGTGGTGTAAAACGTACGGTAAATTTCGTAGCAAAACAGATATTATAATAGTAGATTTGTCTATATCAATGAAAAAAAGTTCTCTTTGTATTTTTATGCCCTTGTTTAATAGATAAATCCACATTTTACTTTCATGACTTCCAAGTCGCATAATGCTTGCTTTTTTTGTTTTAAATAAATTCCTTCTATCTTGAGCTTATATATTTCGATTTACAAGTAAGGGCTGTGAACTGAGTACCACAAATTATCTGCATGAAGGTGAAAACCAGCACTCGGATTTATGTCAATTCATAAAGTTTACGAACTCCTCAACGGATGACCTCTGCACAGAAAAATACAGACTATTTCGTACTTCACTCATTTGCCTTTCTCTCTAATTAACGAAGAGATCAAGGTTCTTTTTTCACGCAGATTGTGCACGTTGTCCTGTTCTTAGCAGAACGGTACGATTTCATTGTGAAGCAAACGAACTTTGCGCGATTATTCCCGCGCTGGCAGATACACACAGCATACTTGAGGACTAATAGCAGTTAGAATCGGTGCTTGCGATAATCTACCCCCAACTGTCAAGAATAATATTGTTATTTTTGTTTAAAAGTAAATATTTGCACCGAAGTTGGTTTTTAAATATCTGTGATGCCGTCGTATAATAACAATCGTCTATCCACTACGCTGACTGTTGACACTGAGAAATAACAATTGTAAACTAATGGCATAAGTTGATAATGTAGATTGATTCTTCACACACACTGTGTGTATTTAGAGATTCACTGCTTCTTACAAACCTTTTTTCCCTTTATAATAACTCATTTCATTTAAAATGCTATCCTTTTTCACGCCACGACAACAA
Source organism: Varroa destructor (assembly GCF_002443255.2). Taxonomy (NCBI): domain Eukaryota; kingdom Metazoa; phylum Arthropoda; class Arachnida; order Mesostigmata; family Varroidae; genus Varroa; species Varroa destructor. The sequence goes on from NW_019211458.1 coordinate 2,282,791, forward strand.
TTAGGAGCACACTTTGCATTGGTCAACTTAGAAAAGAATGACTACTCTCGCTCCACAACAATTTTGCTTTAATCGATTCATTTTATCTCGCTGTGTCCCGCATTCAGTTAGCACATAAACAACAGCTGGAAGGAGTTGATGGCAAGCGTACACGGGACTGACTGATTGGGCGGTGGGTGCTGCCACACAACACCAGCCGCAGAAACAGCAACGATCAGCTGTTGTTTTTTTTAGTTCCATCGAATTCTTTGGTGTTTATCAACCCCAGTTCTGCGAGGGTAGGTTTGCCGCCGATCACACCTGATGGTTTTATCACGTAGTTTACGCAGTTGATCAATGAATAATGTGATACAGTGTTGTTCTTAAGAATGACGCCTGAGTAACTATGATTTCCTTCCGGGCGATTCGAGGTTGAACAAGTGGTGCGTACGAACCGAGGATTTCTTCCACTTAAAATGCTCCATATGGCAAAGATTTAGTCAAAAATGGAAGCCAAACCACTTGTAACCTGTAAGTCATGATACTTTGATAGGTATTTCTCATTTCTTTATGTTTATAGATATTTCTTCAAAGGAGATGCCCTTATCTTGTTTATATTTAGGACTTATTAGTGGTTTTTTTTTATAGTTGCCAGCTACCGACATGAAAAGATCCATTGCAATTAAAATGTAATTAAGACTTGATCGCATTGAACGTCATTCTTCGTCAAATATAACTAATGTGATAGAAACAAACAATTTCATTATCCATGAACCGCCAATGCAGTTTTCTTTTGTATTCTAAACTGTGTCTCTATTTATGTGACATATAGACATATGATCGTGCTAGTAATAGCGCTAAATCCAAATTAGCTGCACTTTGGTCAGTTTCAGTTCACATTTATGGATGAATCGGTTGATGATATTCCATGAGTTTTTTAACTGAATATTGTAAATTTGTTGTTGCATATGCATATTTAGGGCTTCATAGGCTCACCGAAGTTCTTCGTGGCACGTCTTTAAAAGGACATATGCAACGAACTATTTTTCGGATGAAAGGTGTCGCGTCATTCTGATGCTTTGATTACCTAAACCTTCCCCATAAATTACATACGTGTAAACGACCTCTAAGAATTTTACTAATTCTTAGTGAGGTGATATTTGTTTTATCGATCTCGATTGTATCCCATGTGTATCTTGCAGATACGGGTAACTGTGCACTGTTTGAAGATCTACGTGGTTCAGTTTGCCCAGCAGTGGCAGCGGAGGCTACCGAGTGGCGTCGAAGTCTTGGACGTCACCGAATGGTTCATATTGACGCGAACTGGATCGAGTTCGACAGGGATCGGTTGAGCGCCAATAGGGAGACTCTCCTTAATCGACAGTATCTTCATACCTTCTGGACTGACTGCTCCGTAAGATTACTATTGTCAGAACAGTATTCTTCGTTGTTATTGCCAGAGCAGTACTCCTCTTTGAATTGATCATCATTGACAGGGAAATTAGCTTTTCAATGCGATAGAACACGATATAATCGCTTTTTCTTTTAAAGTTCGAACATGCTGACTTAATGACGTGTGAAACTTTCATAGTAAGAACCACTACCACTGTGAATAAGTAAGTCAACCTTCCGTCCAGGACCTATAGGCTTGAGACGGGCAATAATTGCGTTGTTTACTAAAGTCCTATGAAGTGTAGAGCGCCAAATGCACAAAAAAGTTCCACCCTTTCTACAAAGTATTTGTATTTGTTAGCTTCTATGTTTATACCATAACTTTTAAAGACAGAGTTGTCATTAAGAAGTGTCACGGTATTTCTGGCTCTCTAGGATTCTGATGAATACAAGAACACTGTCAAGCAGGAAATACTCCTTTGGATGCAGGAACTAAAGGCAAAGTCTCAGTGGGACTGGTTAATTGTGGTTGTCGAGGATAACGCCCGTAAAACACCTGCAAAAACAACCTCGAAATTGCTCAAGAGCACTGTCTGGGACCGCATACGAAACGACTTCCCCAGTAAAAATATAGATAGGTGCTTAATTTATTTTCCTCTGCCTCTTTGCTAAATTCACCAGTACTTGAATGAGCAATTTTGTGCTTTCCATTTTTAAAGAGCTGGTTAATCGATGATTCTTTGTCAAGATACTTGATTTAAATAGTTCAGTTTGTTTAAGTTGGTAATAGTTTGCAATTAAGAAATTGTAATAGCCGGATTCTGCCCATTAAAGGTTATTTATCCATTTGAAATTCATCGCTTTTTTTCTATTATAGGGTCTGTACGTTTGTACGCCCCTCGAGGGGAGAGTTGGGTAGTCGTAACGCGTCCTTAGACACTTTCCTAGGTCAATTCCGTACAGCGCTCCTGCACGGCCTTAATAGAGAAATCGGCTACTACGAAGACAAACTGCGTGAAAAAAGAGAAGCACGAAATAACCCAGGATGGAGTTTCATCGATTTTTATTTTATGCAGGTACGAAATGAATGATTTTTTAGCTTTATTTCTTATCATGCGCAATAACTTTCACTTCGATATAGTTTGCAATAATTAATTGTAATACAAGAGTGTAAGAACAAACTGCTAATTTCCTAGCAAAAGAACAAACTAGTAATTCCAATCGGCCACGTCGAAGCTCGGCACAGTTTTTGCAGCCACCTAAAATATCGTAAGGACCCCATGACCCTATCGGTTGTGATCAATAGTGAATTAAAATATGCTTTAATTTATAATGAATAAACGACGCGCAACTGTTTTGAAATGATAAGAATAATACTACTAGAAGTTTATCAGGAGAGTAACTGGGTTGAAGCCAATGTTAGATGCTTTTTTTTTTCTTAACCCAGAAAGTCGTTATAGTGATGAGGCCTGACGTTGTCATCAAGTAACCAGACTGCATGCTTTCGGTTGCCACAACAACGGTCCATACATCTCTTTAGGTGCTCGAGATAGCGAGCTGCTTCATTTTCGACAAGTATCTCATAGTAGGACGTGGCCCTGATGTCCGTTGCAAGTACCACTATCACCTTACGTCCGATCCTGCTCGACAGTGCCATCGTCTCGATTCCTCTCCAGAACAACGCCGCTTACTTGCCTGGGGTCTCTTCGGTCGGCGGTAGATATTGAACCATGCTTGGTCTACGGCGACTGTATGCTCCAGGCGGGTTTTGTTAATTGAAGTTGCGCAAATTGCACGTGGAATACACTACAGGCGGTTTCCACTAGCCTGGAGTGAATTTATGGAGATTTATTTTTTACTTAGTTTCCGCATTTTCATCATTTGGGTTATGATTCTGTAACACATTACATGTGAGGTACCAGTTTTGGCCGACGCAGCCCTTACACCCCCAGCTCTGCGTCCGTAAAAGCCCTCCTCGATTGTAGCAATGTGTTTTCGTCTTTTAAGTCTTAATATCTGACCACCTTTTTTCTGGCCTGCGGAACTCCATTCGCCATTTCTCAAACGTCTGCATTTTTTAGGTACTGTGCTTTCACTTAAGGCCTACCGTCTTCACCTATCTTCGATAAATATCCGCAGCGCTGTGGCTTTCGATGAACAAAAACCTAACTACTGGATGTTGATTTTCGAGACCAAAAAGTTCTTTTCCATCTCAACTCGTTTTTGCTTGGGTAATCTCAACCCGCTTTGATCACAAGTGTCCAAAAGACTGGAGAATTTGTCACCCAAATTTTATGCGCCCGCGGCGCGTAATTTAGAAGTTATTCAATTTCAAAGTTCGCCAGGTTCCCTTGAAAAAGCCTAACTATATATATATATATATATAACTAAAGTCGTCTGTAACATCGTATAAACAGTCGAGAATGTTATTACTTCATACAAACAGATAATCACAAGGTGGTTTTAGATAGGTAGGAAGATTGTATGCTCAATTTCATTGGCTAAATATAGAGAACTTTTTTAAGACATTTCGAGCGAGCATGACATCATCTCATTCGTGTTTATTTTGGGGCAAAGAGTCACATGTAAAAGAAGATTTTCTTTGAAGCGCAGCTTACTGTTTGTTGATATATCCATAATCTCGCGTAACACAGACGTGGACAGAATAAGTAAAACGATGTATGTTCGTGTTTAATAGGTCACATGAAGACAATAGTGTGCCAGGACATTTTAGTTCCGTGTATTAGTCCGCAGTATAAGAAACGAGCAAAAGTAAAAATAGTTAATTGCCGTTCAGTTACCCAGGCATCGATTATCTATGTTGCTACGTTTTTTCGTGCATCCTTATCTGTTTTCTTATATTCGAGAGGATTTCTACTCGAAAGTCAAATTGACTCAGAGCAATAACAAATAATTTGAAGAATATTTGGATTGAATATACCTATGCGAACTCACAGGTAGATTTTAGCTATTTGTGTGCTGCAAAAGTTTTGAAACTAGGATTAACAATTAGCTCGCTGAAAGTCTACCTTTTCGGGATAAAATGACTGTGCATATTTACTCTTTGACCCAATAAAGATAAACTAAATTGAAATTGAACAGACCTTCAACTCATTATTTTTTTGTACAGGAACAACTAGCGTTTGTCTTTGAAACCATGACTCTTTATGAGGATGCGCTTGTCCAGTACGATGAGCTGGATGCTTTATTAACCCAATTTGTAATCAACGCCGCCCAGGGAGAGGCTCCCCCTTGGCTGCAAACGCTGACCGATTGTCGCAGTTCCTGGAGAGCCCTTTGTATGAAATCACAAAACTCCTCGCAGGCGTCTTCTAACTCTACGTTATCAAATGATCGACAACTAGAGCAGGAAAATGTTAGTATTCAGTTTAGCGAAGGAAACGGTAGCCTTCTTGATCTTCGGAACCTGCTATTTCTTCGGATTTGCAATATACTCATTCTACTCTGTCGGTAAGCCAAATAAGATCTGCCAGGTGAGCTACGAACATATGTACCATAGGTCAAACTACGCTAATCGTATTCACGTTTTTTTTTTCAATATTCATACAAGCTGATGTTTTTGTAGTTCCGATAAAAACTCATATACAGATATTCAAGCGTTCAAAATCGTGGTGTTTTTAGACTTTGACCCTTCACGCCAATTAGAAACCAACGAGATACAATACGGAAATTGCAACAAGCAACGCAGTTATTTTTATGATAACACTAATTTTACTGTTCACGCATTGATGTTTCAGCCCGTGGGAGATGGCTCGACGTGCATTGCCATATATACAAAATGCTCAGGTCGAATTAAAGTCATTAGGCGTCGAACTTAACTGTGTGGGCGCAGTTGATGCTTGGGCGTTAGCCGGCTTTCTTGAAACACTAGTTGTTTCTGAACGATACAATGACTCAACACAGGTACATAGCGCAGGCAAAGACCCGCACAGGACGATCGCTTCAGGAAATTAGTAAAATTATTGAGGAGGCACTTCACAATACAGCGCTGTACTTAGGCCAGCTTACACGTATTAGTTTGCGCTGTCGGAAAATTATAGAACGGAATGTAATGAATAGATAATATTTAATATCCAGTTAAGGATCTTTCCATAACACTTCAGGTGGAAAGCTACTCACTACACACGGCACAGTTATGGGCTCATGCGCGCCTGAAAATGAAATCACTCGGAGTATTATGTGGCCTCATGCCTCGGGATTCTCCCACCTCTGAACAAATTCATCTGGTTGTAAACATCCTTGCGGGTCTTGGCGACGACCCGAGAGCTGGTGCGTTACCTATACTTTATTTTCTAAAAACTGGTACGAATATCCGCCACGATCATAAAATATGAAGTCCTACTGATACTCTTGTTTTTTTCTACGGAAACTCTTGGTTGAATAACTAGAGTGTGTTGACAAGGTAACAATATGATGAATGAGCTTAATGAGTCAAAGTTTGAATTTTTACGAGATGAAAATTGGGAACAAAGGGAAGGAATTATATCTATACTGTTTGCGGAATACAAAGTAAAAGCAAAAACTAATTATCGCTTCAATTATTTGACGCCAGCTGAGTCTTAAGGACTAGTCATAAACTGTTTCAGAAGTATCTAATATATGTATCGGATAAGCAGAAAGCAAGTAGCTAATTTAGTACCCTAAGGACAAGATCAGTCTTTATAATAATAATAATCATCAAATAATACAACGAGTGTAGAATAATATTGAGACTGCGTCTTGTGTTTTCATGGTGGTGTAAAGCATTTTTATTACCTCAGGTAAGGACCTTACCCCCATCGCTTGAAGACGCCTGACACATGGGTAATTTAAGAATCACGATAACGGCATGTATCACGGGCGAAGCTGCTAGTATATTACAACAAACCAGTTCCGTTTGTAGTTAAAAAAATTATTCTGGACCTATAGTGTGTTTTGTACTTATAGGAACTTCTCTGTAATAAAAAGCCTTGGCAACTTTTCGAACAAGCTCTTTGGTGGTAATATGTATGTATACGTAGGGTTAAATTATGAGTGCTTCTGATTATCGAAGCTGTTTTTCTCTAACGATATCGAGATCTCTGAGATAGCTTTTGAGGGTAATTTTAATGGTTATCGATACTTTAACTAAGCAGACTGTTTAGAAACAACCAGGATGTAAATGAAACGTGTCCCCCTGTTATTGCGTAATTTTCAGGCGAGTCGGAACTGAGTCCATGTCGCCGTATCTCCGAAGCCCTCTCGTCCAAGGAGTCCTTTATGCGACACTACAAAGACGTTTGTGAAATCGCCATGGGCACCTTTAAACACGTGGGAAGGCTCCGAAGTGCGCGACTCATCGGGAAGGATCTAGCAGAATTTTACCTGTAAGTTCTACGGCTTTCGGTGCCGGCTGTTTTGTGACGAGCGGGGCAGAATATGCTAGCTACAATGAGGAGGCTGTGCTTATTGTAAGAACATTAACATAATTTTTTGCTTTTTTTTGCTTAATTAATGTAATCTGTGTAAATCCGCATGGCAAACAAATGATATTTGTAACAACGTGGTAGCCATTTAAATTAAGTATTAATAAAGAAATTAGATTTTTCGGTGTATATCTATATTACGGTCACAGGAATTGGTATGTTACAGCTGGGAGCTAATTTATGCCTTGCACGTGTTATAGTTGCGCCGCTGTCATAACGAAAGAGTTATAAAATTGTGCGATTACTTATTTTATTATTTATTTTTGATTGCATATAACAATGCTTAAACTTAAAAACGACACTTATTTTCGTGAACTAAAAAAAAAAAAAAAAGCCTCTAGGATCCCAATTTTATCATACTTTAGATACCGTACCCCAGATCTCTAAAAACGATATGTTTATGTACTCAACCTGCAGTGATAAGGACGAACCCCAAATGGCCGTGCAGTTCCTACAAGATCTCCTGAAAATGTACCTGACGGAGCGCTGGGGTCCGTTGGCTGTACTGACTCAGAAGCAATTGTTGCAGTGCTATCAACTTCTGTCATACGATCTCCTTTATTTGCACACTGTCTTAATGCTTGCAACCAATCGCTCTTTGGACCAACGGGAGCGCCGACATTTCTTCGATGATGTGCTAGCTACCAAAGACCGATTAGGCAAAAGTATGAAAAGTACGTATTCGTCGTCACCACATATTAGATAATGAACTAAATAATGTTACATGATGTGGTGTTATCCATACTATTAAGAGGTAAAGATTGTCCTTCTGTTCATTGGCGAACGGCGTTTTGTCTGTTGAATATATATGCATCGGTTTATCCTCTTTCAGATAACAAAAACCTGACGTTTGCTTTTGCGGGTATTCTAAGCCTTGATGATCTGAGAATAGATAGCGATTCATCGGTCTTAACACTGAACTCCGACATTCGCCTTAAGCTCACTATTACGTCGCATTTGCTCGCCGAAGTTAAGATGAGAAAAGTTATTGTTCCCTGCGAGAAACTTGAGGAGGTTAGTGCTAATCTGTTGTTATTGCTTTCTAGTATTCGTTGATCTGCAGTAAGTTCACTACGCAATAACAACACTCCCGACCTAACAGAAGATAGGAAGATTATCACTGGGTAAACTTTTCGAATGTAATTGTGGAATTGAGATAATAATATCTCTGTTTCGAATTTTAATAGCAAAATTCCAAAAATAGTTTTGAAAAATGAAATTCAGCTGTGGCTGGGGAACAAATTAGGAACCTTGCAGTTTCCGAGATCCTCGAGTGTTTCCTGTATCAACATTGATTCTTTACACACCCTTTTGTTTCCAAGTAAGCTACCCTTTAATAGGTGACTAAGAAATCATAGAAGTATGGTAATTTTTCTAAAAATATTTAGCTGCATTGTAAGACTATAGCGTGCCCTAAGAGACTACAGCATAGTGATGGCCACAGTAAAAGATATTGTAGACGACCAGCGAAGAAATACTTTCTGCCGAAGGTTGAGTTCTATATATCTAAATTAAACTTCCACTCATTTTATACTCAGCCGATAATCGTAAACTAACTTTGAAAAATACAAAGAGCACAACATAAATATTAATAAAAAATACGCGTTTTTACCCATTAGGAGGGCCAAATTGGTGGAACTCCGCGTAAAGGTTCGATGATCCTTGCACCTGGTGGAAAGCGGCCTCCGCCTAAAATCAGTGTGCAGCAGGGTACCCAGACTAACTCCATCCGTAAGTAACAATGCAATTGAAAACCAGAGATTTTTTAACTATTTTTTGCGACACATATTGTTGTTAAAGTATGTTGTGTGGGTGAGCTTTTATCATCTGTATTTAGCAGTATATCAACATCTCCGGTATCTTAACCGCGATATACCACGACTATATAAAAACTAAATGTGAACACGGATTTTCGCTAGAAAAAGCATGCAAAAAATTTGCTTAAAACAAACCCGGGCTCATACTTCGCAGACTTTTTTTTTTAATTAAATGTCTTTAAAGTTAACTGTATCTTAAAACTGTGTAACTCCGAAGGAATGATGTTCTTTCGTGTTGAAGTTCGTATATTCGCTTCTAATAGAATGATAATTACCGCCCAAAACGCCTTCATCGTGGCATTTAAAACGCCATTTTTTTTAATCTAGTTGCGTTAGATGACCTTGAAAAATGAATATTTCACTGTAGGAGCATATATTCGCTTTAACGATATGAAAGCAGACCTAAAGTTGTTTTTTCGTATTTTGGTCGAAGTTTTGGTGTGTTCAAACCAGCATCAGGTTTTGTCCCGGCAGGACAGCTCCAATCTTGGCTCGCCATCATCACAAGATATAGTTCGTGTTAAATCTGACACCCAGTTTGTGGCCAAAGATGTCTATCTTGCCCCTGGACAGAATGTGATCGGGTTAGCATTCCGCACAAATCAGTGGGGCAGTTATGAGATGCGTCAACTGGTCATGGAGTGGGATCACTTAGGACTTGTTGAGGATTTGGAGAACAGTATTCATCACAACACTCGAGTAAACATCATTCAGGAAAAATGCCGACTTAGCTTTGAGGTATGATAGTTTTTATGAGTAATAATCATCATCACTTATGCACAACGTGTTAATATATATATTATGCTACTAGCAGGTTATCGCTTATCGCCACTACTTAGAGGCCAGTTCCTTGGGTATCTATTTCTTTTCTTCATTATAAGTGAATTTTGTTTTTATGCTTATTGTGTATTTTAATGTATTTGATTGATTTCAGTTGCCGAGTGAGGAATTGCTAGCCGGCGTAGCCCAGTCTGTGCGACTGTCAGTTAGTGCTGGCAGCCGTTCTGTGGCAGCCGGCTCAATTGTGGCCTTAAAGTCGTCACCAGGTCTACACTTCGACAAAGATTTACTAGTCATTCCCAATGAGATCGCAGCCTTTGAGTTTCGATCATTTTCCGTTGGATTAAGGAGTAGCTTTTGTGACCAATGGACATCAAAAGGAGTCGTCCACGAGGTCGTTGCGACCGCAGGTTGGGAGGATGGCCAAGACGGACATGGGAATCGATCTGAAGCGCAGGCCGCTCAAGTTCGAATCAAGTTGCTCTTTATGCCACCTTTTGTCGTGACACATAAACTGCTAACGTGTGACACGGCAAAATTTATTCAGGTGCGTTCATATCTCACAAGCATACGGACGAAAAGATATTCTGCACAACGCTGCAAATATCGTGGCTGGTTTGCCAACAACATTACGTAGATGTGCTGCATAAAGAAGATTTAACTCCACTATAGACCCGTAAACTTCATCTTGCAATTTCAGGTGGAAGTGACTGGACGTTCTTTACAGTTTTTTGCTGTTAGTAATCCGAGACTTGACTGCCCATCAGGATTCGCTGCTCAAATCCTAGAGGAGGTAAATATATCTTTAGCAATACAACTGTAGCCTCGAAGATGGGTGTATCCTATCAAATTCTGCTAAAATTATACTACCAGCATATCCGTGTAGGTAAATAATTAAAATGGATTCACTTTTTTGTAGGTGGGTACGTTTAAGGTGAACTCTCGCTACCCTACGGCGTTCGTTTGGCAGTTGGAGTCGCCCGAACTGGTGGAGATGCCCCTGGAGTTGAAATTTGCTCTCGATTTTTACTGGGAAGCTGGTAACCAGAGCGGATTTTATTCCGCTTCTTTCAAGCTTGAAGCTTTTAAGGTACGTTGGGTGCTCCAGGGTACGACAGACGTCTCCTTTGATTGATTTCTATCCAAATCAAAAAAACTATCAAAATGCCATACTAGATATAAAACTAGCGCTTACGAATGTTACATTTATCGTCCACTTTGCTTTTCATCAAGGTTTCCTTTGATTTTCGTTAACTTCGTCGCGTTTTTTCTATATTTTTATTCTCACTCGGTTCTATAGACCCTCTATTCGGTACACGCAACAGTAGACCCCGAATCGCAGGGACATTGCAAGGTAGATGTATTATGCAAACTGAACATTCGCGTTCAACGAATTCCATTATCGGTTAAGGAAAGTAAATCTGAACAGGATCCGATCCATCTGTCGATGGAAATTATTGCTGATTCAGCCCTTTGGGCATTGCAGGTATGTTCTATTATCTACACGATATAAGTATTATTTAATGTTTTCGTTATATCTAATTCCAACTGTGCTTTGAACCCGCATCGAACCGCCATCGAGCGGGCAACTGTTTAAAATTATCATATTTCCATTGCTATTCTTAACTGTCTGAGCTACACAGCTCAATGAAGTCCAAAAGGAATGTTCCTTGCAAGTCTGGTAATAAAAAAATGCTTGCCCCATAAAAATAAGTTGACGACTGTGAAGATGTGTTTTTATGGATTTATATATTACTAAATTTTTCCAATTGCGATCCTACAGGGCCGCAACTCAGATACCTTCATTCTATCTGACCAGGAGTTTACATCGAGCGTCGAAATGAAGCCCCTGGTTCGAGGGTATCTTCCAATTCCTCAAGTTCGTCTTTCAAAGTACCATCCTCCGTGCAAAGAAGACATGAATAAAGGTCAGTTTTATAAATGATATTCAACGAGTTTAAGAAGTAGATGCTTGTTCTAGATTACAAGGTTGGAAAATTTGAAAATGTGGTTTTATGACAACATGAAAAAGGTAAGGTAAATACGACTTCTTTCAGTAAAATAAATTACTAAATAACAATAATCAAATTTGGTAGTTTATTTGTATTTAGAAAAGCACGATTGTATTGTATGAGTCCAAGACGTTAAAATTGAAAATTTTTAGTTTGGTCTACCCGATCGAAGAAGCTGGCTACTTCTACTACTGCAGTAATGACGCCGCGTAATACCTCTGGCATAGTGCACTGCTTATCGCATATTGTACAGGTATACGTTGCGCCCGACAAAATCCACTATCCCATATGTAGTAAGATGAAGCCATTGTACTTCAAAACATGTAACGATGTGTTGGTTTATTTTGTCCAACCCCTATCCAAGCTTCACTAATCATGGCTCCCGTGTTATAAGAATCAAGTTCAATCCATCTTTTCCGTCCATGTGTGGATGAAATTCGGATTAGCAAGGGTGATAATGAACTTCCAGATTTTCTCCAAATAAGAGTTAGTCGTCACGTATCTGTATAAAGATGAACGATGCAAATCCATGACGCTCCTTAAAAGAGAAAGTTTCATTTGGCTAAGGTTTCGAATTGCTTCGATGAGAGGTGTTCGTAGACAGCTTGAATTTCGTAGAAAGCAACCGGGGCTATCTTTCTCTAGTGCAAAGCCCGCGCCGTGCGCAAGGAACATTTTGAGGGTGTGCGTATTGCTGGGCATGAAACCCATTTTCTCCAAAACAAAAGCAATGATTTCACTTCTTCCGCGGGATCTTGATTGCGATCATTTAGCGGTAAAGAAAATGTCAGACGGCTTATGTTATCATTCTATGCAACGCCAGTTGATTGGACAAATGGCTCTAACTGGGCCACTCGGTCACCTGTGCTTACCGAGTTCCTGCGAAGAGCACCTTTTTGGTTCGAGACAGACACGATGTACTACCTAAAGTTCTATATCACATGTCGTGAAAGTGAAATGTCCTGCATGAAATGCTGCCCAAGCGGAATACATAAACAAACTTGAAACCTTATTAGTCGATGTGTCAATGGATGAGTTAGAAGCTTTTAGCAAAACTTCGCAAACGAGGGTTGAGCGGGGTGCCTTTTTTCTTGTGTGTGACGCTGAAAAAGGCATCATTCCAGTTTGTTGGTGGGGCCCATATCGTCAGCAGGCATTTCTTGACGACTTACAGATGTACATGTCAGACCTATATACATATACATACCCAGGATCATACCAGATCCTATGGGATTCGTAATGCTGTGTGAAAAAATGTTTCACTAACGATCTCATATTATGTTAATATATATATTCGTCACACATGGAAGGTTTCCTAGAGACCGCGCTACATCATATCTATCACAAGGTTGCCCACATTTTGCGCAAAGGTAGTTCTCCATTGGTTTGTGAAGGCCCAAAGTAGCACACACCATATAACAATGGACGGGAAATTGTGTGACGACGTGGTGGACGATTTAGATCCCTCATTGTTCTAGTACTAAAACCAATTTTCGTGAATTTCTGTTCTCAGCTGCCGAAAGTTTTAGCGAAGGCAGGAGTGCAAGTATGGAAGCGTATTCTACGTTTTTCACTATAGAAAATGGTGTGTCGGCAAGTCTATTTTGTACTGTTTCAAGAATAACTCCCTCAGACGATTTAGCTGCTTGATGTTCTCTATAATCAAATCCTGCCATGTTACGTCGACGCCATATGCTGCTAGTGGAACGGCTTTAAAATCGAAGAAAAGTACAGTAACTGAAATGGACGGCCATTGCGGATTCTTTATGATTGCTGACGTAGTCGGTGCTTTCTCTCGTCTATTATGCTATGTGAAGCTGCGATATTAGCAGCTTCAAATGCGGGAACTTGTTGACAAATTTCTGGGACGTTCCTGATATGACTAGTGTATATCAAAAGATAGCATCCTGTTTCCCCGTTTAAATTTTATCGCTTTCATCTTTGTGAGGCTTACCTTTAAACCGAGTTCCATGGCGGTTGTATGCAGTTCAGCAAGGATTTGATGCATCTGAAACTTGCTATACTCAGGCACGACTAGTTCGTCTGCATATAGGAGTACTTTCACAAAGTTTTTGCTCACATATATATTCCTAGGCATTTTCCGAAGCAGCAAGAAAGAGCACTTCGACTGTGTTCCCTGAATTTTCTCAAGATGTCGCTGCCGTCAAATCGAGCACGTTTGTGGTGACCCTTGCTATTGTGGAAGTTGTTAATACTGCATCCCTAAGCCATCTCCACAAATACAACCGTGAATATATGGGGGATCTCCAAGGATTCATGGACATCCGCCAGGAGAATTTTACATGCTGTGGCCGTTGAGTGCCCCTTTATAAATCTATGTCGCTTTTGGGGAATCACGCCCGTACTTTTTAGAAACTTGTTTAGCCATCGTGCCAAGAGCCAGAACAGGAGCTTATAGCACACGCTCTTGTTCGGTGCCACACTACCGCGCAAGCTGGATTAGGTCGCTTCTCCTTTAGAAATAATCAGTAAAGTGCCGACTCTTCATTGGAATGACAGCCTTGCCAAGAGGAAACTATTGTTGAGTAACACTGTTTAGCAGGGCTGCAGAACGAGCGCGCTTTTCGTTTTGTATATTGTCCGAGCTAACAGCCTTGATGGAACACCAGTTTTCCAGCGCTTGTACTAGTTCGAAGCCTAAAAACTGTTGTTCTAAAATGCGTTCTTTCTTGCTGTTGTCTTATCCTCCGTTATCATAAGTACATCTGTTCGTCGAGGGATAGTGCAATTTATAGAGAACGTTTTAGCAGCAGCAAGTAGTTAGACAGCACGGGTGCGGTAGTAGAATGAGATCTAGTCAGTACTATGCTCAGTTAGACTTGTTGAGGGCACGCTGTACCTCAAACACTAAGAGCTCAGATTTCGGCTCCTCGCGCATCGTGGAGGTTCGATTTTTTTACGTACCAGCGTACAGACCCAGGATTTGTGAAATGGAATTCGCCACTTCGATCAAGGTTTTGATGCGAGAATCAATATCCGGACCTCTTAGTGCAGGAAATAGGGTTGCCAATTTTGGATCCAGTTTAGTGGGATATAGCATTCTAGAATAACCAGTGTTTCTTCTTTGCGAAGTTGTTTTTTGCTGGAGAAGCAGCTCGACCCTAACCAATACATGCCATCTTAAAGCGCTTCCCTCGCTTAAAAAATCGTTTCTTTCAATACCCCGGCTTTTTTTTCTATTCAAATTGGATGCGAATATACTGAATATGTGTGGAGACGAATAATATATCGCTGAGATATTATCATCTATCGTGGTGCAGTCAGTGGAAGGACCGTAGTACGACAATGGAAGTGATCTTGTTGGCCAGTATCATTGTGGTCATTGGAATCATTGTAATCAGAGAACGAACGCAAGAGAACTGATGACGTAAAATCCGCTGTCCCTTAGTAATAATCAATCATTTTTTTGCAAACGTCCCACTTGTTTGTCAATGGTCACGCAGCACTGATACCCCTGCACTATTGTAGCCTCTTTCAGCTCTTAGATTTCGGGGAATGGGCGGCGTAGAGATCCGGCCGATCGAAGGGCTTTGACCCCCAAATCTTCGTAAGTGCGGCGACATTCATGTCGGTAAAGGCAAATGGTGGTAACAGCAATAAAACAAGAGTTGCGCCCTCTGCATCTTCACTACACAACAAGTGCTTTGTCATGCCTGTCTGTCTAGTCCGAGTGCGCTATGCTTAAGGCCTAGAGTTGCCTTTCTTGAAGTTTCCGATGGAGCGCTTGTGCCGTTTAATTTTAAGTGAGAGAAGTCACGTCGTAAAATGCACCACTTTTAGAGAAAAAACCTTAGCATGTACGTTGGCCCTTTCTATATACTGCAGTGCACCAAAAGCCTATAGAATTAAAAACAGGAACGCGGGTTTAACGTTTGAATACATTTTGAAGGTATTGGTTGAAGCTAAAAAAAATATATTGCAAGAACGAGAAATCTAGACCCGAATCCCCACCTTTTCGTCTTCATCCCATTAGACTCATAAATGTGTACTTCCTAAAATTTTGCCTAGATTGTTAGTCATTCTTCGAAATCAATTTAACCACGAAAAGCTCGAAAGTGATTTATGCAACAAGCTATTTTTGATCGTGCGGTGCCGATATTCTCAATACTTTCCATAGTCTATGTCCTCAAAATATTGTCAAATGTTCAGTTCGGTTGCTTGCTGCAGGTACGATCTTATGAAATGGTTTCCTCCCACCGCAATCGTTACAAATCGATAATTCTAGTAAATCATCCATAATAACTCTTAAAGTATTGCTTTATGTCGATTGGTATTTGATAATATTGCACGAACAACTGCTTACAATGGAATTAGATAGGTGGAAAGCCCATATTTCCAAACACCGCGCTTTGCTAACGCTTAATAAGCGTTAACAAAGTTAATCTTTGGGGTATATGATGCACTTGTTTTTGTTTCAGAATTGGCGAAGGCAACGTTGGAGCCGTTTCTACCTGGACAAGTGTACAACTGGAGTCACGCAGCGCAGGCCCATGTACCTACAGCTGCCCATCCTGATGGCAAATAAATCTGATCACAACTATAGCTTGACATGCGGAGTGGGCCGATGGAAGTCGTGCATATGGATAGAAACTTCACGAAAACACCTCAGTACTCAGAGGCTACTTCAGTTCTAGAATGACAGGTGTCTGATCCGATCCCAGCTTTCGAGGATCACTCGTAGTTAACTGATAATGTAGATAATTAAGCAAGAGATCAGTTGGTCATATTTGTTTTTTGAGACTAGTGTTACTGTAATATAATAAACAATGCTTTGGCCAGCCAAAAACAATGACTAAGAAAAAGCGTGAACCGACCTGTGTTTTTATCATCTGTTCTGTTTTTCGTTTCCCATACTTTTACTCAACAAATGTAATTCGTCGATCTAGAAATTGAGAAATGCCGGATCGCACTTTGAAGACCCTTTCGTTAATTCAAATTTACCGTGAAGAATGAAAGGTCTAGAGATAGCGTATGCTAGATGATAGCCTGCCATTCCACCGGTATTTTTATTTCTTATAGGTTTGGCTTTAACATAAGCAAGTAATTTAATGCAAGGTAGCCATACATAAATTAATTCTTCTTAACTACAGCTTCATTTAACAGCTATCGCAAATGGATAAGTACAACTCTATACAGAGTTGCACAACAGAGTTCCTTTCCTTCCGTAAATTTTAAGTGTTTAACTGCTTTAGTATGTGTTTTGTCTGTAGCGTTAACAACTAACATATCTAATTTTCGCAACCTTTACGCCTAGTTAAATAAAAAAGGAATTGAACGATACAAGCACGTGTATATGGCTACAAAAAATAACAAATAGTCCAATTAAAAATCCTTAAGATATCTCGGATATTATGTGTTTTTAATTTTTGGGAATGTGATACATTTTCTGGGCTAAGAAATTCATAATCGAAAAAAGTATTACTTTTACGTATGCGCTTTGAGGCTAGGTTATTTTCTTAAATATGTGACCCGTACATACTTCGAGATATTTCAAAAAAGGTTATGCCAGAGTGATCGCTGTGCTGATGCAAATCCTATTGTTTCTAAATTTTATGACCTAGATAATTTTTTAGATCCTATAATTTTGTTCGTACATGGAACTAACAACTTCATTGCTCCGCCTAGTCTAAGATCGTCTTTATTGACAGTAATGATGGTACGTTGACTAGGTAATTTTGCCGTTCTCCGAGCTGTTTCCTTTGGCGGCTCACCATATATAATGATGTATATGAGCCCAAGTTATATTGAAACCGGCTACCAAAGTGATGAACAGCTATGCTGTTGTTGTGCGCATGCCGAGGGGACGTTGCGGCCAGTTATGTTATTGTACTAATACTGGAACTGGCCGGGGTATTGTGTGACCCTCAATTTCACATACTGTACTTATGTTACTTTATGCATGTCTAGTTTTAGATAACCGCTCGATTCGTTAATAATGGAAATTATATGACATTTCATATATTGTGAACTATAACTAATATTATGTGATATATGGGTTTATGATTTTTATGTTCTATTGCTAAATCGCCATATGGGTCACGGGTTTTGACTTCGCAACGCTGTTTGACAATGCGAAAATTTTTCTTTTTTATATTGTAGAAATTTCTGTTCTGCTTTGCTTGAGTTCGTCATTATCAGCTAACGTCATTCAAACAGGAATATTGCGTATCCAAGCGTCAAATGCATACAAAATGGACTTGTTTAGCGAAAGCCTTAGGAATATACTTACGAGGACAAGAAACGTCGGCCTACTTTTCGTAAATGTTGTACGATTCTGATAAGTATCGTAGCCGTCACGACCTTATTACAGGGGATTTTCTAGCCGCGAGTCGATACTTTACAGCTAGACTTCCAGGCCCAGTTATTTGCGCTTATTGTGAGCAATTTACTACATCTAAAAAGCAGCCTGGGTTTCAGATGAGGTGAACTTGTTGTCGACCGTCAGTGACAACGCAGTTGGTTTTGACTGCGTAATATTAGACGATTGGAACTGCACTAAATATTAGGATACCAGTTACTATGACCACTACGCTGTCTTTCAAGAAGGGGAAAGTCCTTTTGCGCGAAGCGCCGTATGCTGCCGCGATATGTGAGGTATCTCTTGCCAGCTCTTGTTCTTACTGTTTTAAAGATGCAAATGTAAAAGCGTGCTCAAAGTGCCGGACTATTTCTTACTGTTCGAAGGAGTGCCGTGTAAGTATTCACACTATATTCAGTTTGCAGCAAGTTAATAAGGTTACAGCGTAACTGGAGCAATTCCGACATTAGGGAACTAGCTTTAAAGCTCAAATTAAATGATCAGACTGAAGGCTACATATGGTTCTGGAGATTATTATTACAGTTGCATTACATTTTTAGAGATACCAGACATCTTCGCAGTATCCTAATAGGCTTCCTGAATAGGTTAGTACCTAATCGGTATATATATCGCTGATACTTGCATTACTGAAGGACGCGCTGTACGTTTTTACACAATGAAAAATTACCACAAAAACAAAACAGGACAGATACAAATAAAAGCAGCTTACGCTTTTTGATGGTCAGCCGATGTGTTGTTCGTAACCTCCGCCACACATTTTACAAAACAAAGGAACCACGAAGCTCAGGCATACTGGCTTGATGGGAAGTCCCTTGTGAAATCATTGACATCTGCCCCAGTTATTTCCTACCACCTCTTTATTTGATTCATAGTTAGGTAGTATTAACTATGTTCAATCCGTATACAAGGTGGGACGTTCGAAGTCGGGCGAACCCTGGCTGGCTGCTTCTTATAGCGGGCATGTTTTTCTTGTTACCAGAAAAAAGCATTGGCGTTAATAATGCTTGATGTAATATTAGAGGATAAGTGTGGCACATATTTCGCTCGCGATAGTTTAGAATCTCATAGGCAATGATAAAACCGGTTAATGTCCTAGACGATTGCATATCACTGGGTACCAACAGGTAGTCTCAATTAGAAAGTCTAACTACTAGTTGAAATGACTGACACGTTATGAAAGTTACATGATTAGCTTAACTGGAAAAGTGGACATTCGCCATTAACCGCTTAACTAACACACGTAATTTCAGAAAAAAGATTCAGCAGACCATAAAATCGAATGTATTGCTATTCGAAGAACAGAAGGTCAATCACTGGATACTGAAACCCGCCTTGTAATTCGGGCGATCTCTAAACACCATCGAGAGATACAGCGTGGTGTTCTCTCGGTTGGAGATTGGTTCGGTGTTAAGCGAACCATCATCAATTTAGTTTCCCATATCGATTATCTAGCAAACCAAACGGATTTGTTTCGGGGCACCTCAACCAAAGCTCAAAATATTCTTAAGATAATTGGGGATTTAATCCCATGCTTTCATGAAGAGCTCATTGGAATGATCCAACGCATTCGGCTTAATTCGTACGGTAGCCAAAACGTGGTCGCTGTACATTTAGCTGCATCGAAATTTGATCATTCGTGTCAACCGGAATTACCTATTACTCATGTTTTTGATGGTCGTAAAATTACATTTAGAGCGCTAGAAGATTTCACTTGCGAACGTGACCAGATGCGCATCAGCTACTTACCGCCGTTACTTAGCTATCCCGTTCGCCAAGACCTTCTGATGACACGTTACTATTTTGAATGCGATTGTAATAAGTGCTGGCAGGACTATTATGATGAAGCCAAAGAAGAGTGCGAACCTTCCTTAAGTGAAGAAATAGAAGCGGTTATCGCATTGGAATCATCCTCCGAAATTTTAGAAAAAGGGAAAGAGCTGTTGTCACGAATGGAACATTTGCCTCCGGAGAACTATTGGATGTATCAATTGCGGTGCGCGATGCAATCTGCCGCTTTTACGGAGGAGCAGTACTATGATAGCTTACAGCATGGATACCATGCGTATATGGGAACAGATGTTGCCTCCTATCAGGTAAGCTTAAACGCATACTAGGCATACCTCAGGCGTTGAATTCCCTCGTTTTTTTATTGCTCAAATTTGATTGCACTTTCAGTTAAATTAGATCATTGTCTGGAGTAAATCTGGGCTAAACTCATTCACGTGTTCAATTTCACTTGAGGCACTTTCCAGTGCACATTCAGGCCCTAGTCAATTACTTTCGCTCTTAGAACAAATAAAAAGAATTAATGTCTACAATGCAGACGTTTGCTTTTGCGTCATTCTTATTTGTTCGTTAATTAAGTTCATACATCAGGACTATTCCGTTTCGCAGGCAAAGGTACTCTACACTATGTATCTGGCTCTTCGCGAGTTAGGTTGGAACAATGAAGACCACGAGCATCACAAATACTACCTAGAGTGTCTACGCAAGGGGGGCAGTCTCTTTGAAGTCTGCTTCGGAAAGAAACACCCGATTAGCTCGGAACTACGTAAAGCGCAAAAGATGATCTCTCGTGAATGAAAATCGAACTCATATAGTCCTTAAAGCATGACGACAAGACATGTGTATACCACAATGCGGTGGCGGCGTTAATAATTCGTTAAGACAAACGAATTAGCAAATTTTACACATCCATTATCTTTCCTGCGTCAGAATCATAAATAGAGCAAAACAGGAAACATTGAAAAGGAACCTAAATATATACCTGACTATTTGAAATCATACTAGTCGCAGTTTTTAATCTTATCATTGCATACGAACGATTTTGAACATCTACTAGTAGAACATCTACTAGAATATATCTTTATAAAAATAAAGTGGTTCTGGATGCTATTAAACGAATTGATACGGATAGTCTAAGAAGTGTAGCTAGGACCTAGCAAAGATTTTCCGTTAGATGATATTATATATATATATAATAAATTATTATATATTAAATAAATAAAAAATAAATTTAAAAAAATAAAAAAATAATAATAATAATAAATGTATGCATAAAACTTAATTTAAGTTTTATGCATACATTTTATAAAATTTTTATTACCTTTAACTTCTACATTTTTAATTTATATTATATATATAATATTTTTAAATTTTTTTTAATATATAGTTTTATAGGTAAAATTAACCCTACGCCCCAGAGGAAATTATTGAACGTGGGTTTGTTGATACAATTGACATTGGTAATAAAATTTTTCGTTTACATTTTATTTATTTATTACATCATATGTGGTAACATGCCGCCATAGTTAAAACCTTGGTTGTTTTTCCTACTGATCACTTCGGTATCCTAATTTAATGATATGATTAGAGATATTTGCTCCAGCGTTAAAAATAGCTTATTCTGTCATAAATATTATTGAAATATATAGTATTTCAAAACGAGTGTTATATAAAAACACATATTTAAACATTTGTTTTTTAGAAGGTAACATGCGTTTTAACCATGCGTTAAAGGGAATCACTCTAACAATGAGAGGATCACATACCCAATGAAGAAAGAAATATATAAGTATTTGGAAATAGGAAGCGAAAAAGGATTTCAAAATATCGTAACATGTTAATAATAAGATCCTTCTCAAAGCTGTGAAAATACTAGCTTTAAACATTGTTTCAAACCTCGTTCGTTTAAAGAAATAAAGTGGGTCGACAACGCAGTACGGAATGGTGTTGTTCGATATACATGGACTTGGATGTCTACTTGTTAAATAAACCTAAATCTACGTTATCTGTTTACATTCATAAAGGTAAGAATTTTGACCACGAAGGCTTAATCAAGGGATAAAGAATTTATTTGTTCGCAATGTATTAAAAACAGCTGAGACGGTCAGAAGGGAAAACAGAGGATCAAATTAATTAGGTTCAATATATTTTTAATATAGATATTAAAGAACTCGTTAATGACCTAAGGGAAGCAATGGGCTCATGCCTCATAAACTGTAAGAAAACAATGATTTTTTTGTTGTCGTTAAATATTCGGGAGATTAAGAACAATGACGTGTAGAATCAGTTTTCTGAGAACTAATGCTGTACGCTATAATGCGAAGGACTTCAGCAGAAATCCTTCCGTCCCGCAATGCTGTTTGATGGAATAATGTTCCCAGTGAAATTTTAGTGACAAGCTCTGTGTTAATTAGACCTGATGGCGTATGAATCATAAAGAAGATGCGTTTGCTTTATGCTGCTGCCGCTGTGATGATACCAGCACGTTGCCGAGCAATATATCTAACAAACCTGCAAAATTCGTGCGCCTTTGTCAAGACACTTTGGGTTAAAGAAAGGCAGATGCCTGAACTGACATTAGAGCTTAGATGTCCGGTACGAAAAGAAGATTAGCGTAAATTAAGAAGACAGCTATTCCCATAAGTTTCCTAACCATCATCTATAAAGATAGCCTGCTAGGCCGGTAGCGTTACAGCGGAATTAACCTATACATATATGCCTGATAAGTAAGAAAAGAATTATTGAACTACGTTCAGTAGTAACCTCCGTATCAGGAGGAGGGTAAAAATTTCATGATCAGTCCAGCTGCGTTAAGAAAGCTTTCAGCCACTCCGTTCTTACTTAGCTCGTGCGATAAAACCTCAAATTCTTAAGTGGTACCATTGGGACCGTTAAATAGCTATATTCTATCCCGACTTCAGTGAAAACCACAATGATTCGATTATTCAGCGCATGAGGTTTTGCCATGTGCATCTCTTTATCGTTGAGTTAACGGACATAATGACATCGTCACGTCAAGCCTAAAACGTATTACTCGACGACCCACACGACCAGTTAACTTTTGCATTTATCCTTTTTCAAATGGCCAGTTGGTCATTTTTCATATATCCGATTTTCCTGCTGGAGTGTAATGGTGCTACCTTGCTTCAGTTAATTCTTGCCCTGTTTTAATATTAACGAGCAGAATCTGGTGTTGGCACACTTCATTTCGAACCCAGCCATCGTAAGCAGTGCTTAAGATCAGCATTAAACGTAAAAACTTAAAACGCTTTACGTTCAACAAGAAAATTCTGTTGCAGTTATGATTTAAGAAGCTGATACAAACATTTTGAATAAATAAACTCTCTCAATAACCTTGCTGACCTTTTTTTCTGTGTAATCCTATTGGTGCGCTTGACCTTAGTGCATATAGCGTGCTATTTAACTCGACTAAAAATACTGTAGTATAAACCCAAACAATAAGTTATTGTAAAGTTTACTGGTTTGGTCTGGCGCGATTTTATACTTACATAGTATAAACTCTAGCAGACGTGCAGGTTTATTAGGTCATGTTGCGAAAGGGTACCTTTGTTTCTGCGCTAAAACGTTTCTGAAGCTATAATACAGCGTTGCTCGTAGTCATTTTTCATTGCGACTGATCCATAATTGTTGTACTGATACACTTTCCGAGTTTTAAGCATTTCCAATACCCAGCAATAATTATTTGGTTTTCTATATGCTTGTAAATCACCTTTTGACATAAATCCTAACAAGAATGTTTGATGGATGAAGAATAAATTGCTTGATCTGCACAAAAAAAATATACAGTCACCGAAACTGACCGCAAACTTAGATAGCCTATCTCAACATAAAAATTTTGATCAGATAAACTAACACTAGGCACGCACACATTTACTGAATGTATAGTGGTAGATAGATTTTTGTTGAAATTAATGTTGTTTGGACGGTTAAACCTCAAAGTTGAAAGACACATGGGGTTAACGCCTTAAGTTCTGTCGAAGACTTAGAAGTACTAGAGCCGCAACGTTATAATTATTATTACAGAGCGACGATTCTTCACGTGTCTGGTCTAAGCCAAAGTGCACAGAATTGTCTTTTACAAATTATGAAATGTACGTTGCATTATCATTACAGTCAGCTTGTATTTCAAAGAAAGCAGTCAAAAATATTTCTTATTATTGATTGCCTTCACCAACTTTAAGATTCGTGCGAAACCGTATTATAAAGATAACGTATTCCTTCGCAGGACCGAAATTTTCCTACGGTGATCGCTTCGCTAAAAACCTATTGAGTAGTATGAGATTGGCAAGCTGTGAGGTATGTTAAAGGATTGGTTACTGAACTGTTTCAAGTGACTCACGTTACGAAAGTATACCATCTGGGGGCGATAAAGATAAGATAAACTTGGCCACTCCTCGAGCATCGCTTGTATAGTTTTTGCACATTTCACATTTTTAAATACGATCATAATGATAACTCGAGGGAAATTCAGATGTGGCGATGAAACAGAAGCGCCTGGGCCGCTATCAAAATAAGCTATGACGCAAATTAGGACGTAGAAACACCTAAAGGCATAAAATGCTAGCCGATTATTAATTGTGCCTTTCAAGCCGCTAGCTTAAGTGATATAGATAAGTGATTATAGAAACCATACAGTATGATTGTTACGATGTTTTCTAATCTGTGTGATCAAACTAATTGCCTGTTATAACTATTTTGTGTATAACGACGAGCGATCAACCGAGAATTTTCCAAAACCGCCTTAGCCTAAACAAAGCATTAGCCAAAGGCCATTCAGCTTTTAACTGGCGATCGGCAAATGATTTTAGCAACACTATCAATGTTCAATATACTATTCATGTTCCGACAAACTCTAACAAGTAGTTAGAGTGTATTGAAACCAATGGAACTGGCTTGAGATGTTACCTCAGCCGCAATCTACCGACTTTACACTCGATTTGTTAGCGCTGACGAAGAACCTGGCGAACCGATTTTTCAGCACTCCTTGAACCTTTCTAATATATATATATATATATATATGGTCGCCAAACGCGTATCTAGGAACAAAGGTCTCATAGTGTATTCCTTGTGGGCTATTATCAAAATTCGATGCATTTCGTAAATCCAATATCGAATCGAAGGCTTCTAGGTATTCGGGCAATATCTAGGCGGCCATTCATCATGGCTCAAAAACTTCAGCACCTGATTAATCCGCAACACACATCACAGCCTGCTGGCCACATGTGAAAGTGTTCTTCAGACGATTACCCCGTTTGCTTTCGTGTTCGACCATACACGTCCATACGTATTCAATTCTTCCCCAATACGATATAATGTAGAGTACTGATTAGTTAAGCAAACCTAACGCCGATCGGCATCGAAGTGACTGTTCAAAGTGCCAGGCCTACACAATATTATAACTATCCAACGGCAGCATGGCCGCTAACAATCAACTTCATATAAATCTCAACGGTTTGAAATATTCGGGCGGCAGCTTAGGATATACACTGAACTATTGTACAGTTTTTTTTTTCAATCGTTTTTACTTTTTTTGCTCGGCAATTCTCAATGCTTTATCGTGGCATTCAACCAAACTGCTTCTTTGATCGAGTTTGGTAATTTAATCGTCCAGGCAACACACATCTACCTAGAGCTCACACGCTTTGTCCATGAACACGCACAGCAGCGCCTGCGCACGACAGGCCGATCGACTGCGATTGATACGCGAACTTTAAGCAGACGTGTATAGCTAAATTTTCAGCATGCCATATGGCCACAGTCGAATCAGTTGTATCGCACGAATAACACTAACTCTGATTTACTGTGACTATCGTCTCCGGTCAGGATTTGTGCCTCCCTCCAACAAAGACTGTTAGCTGTAACCTTTTATCTTTTACATCTGCAGCGTGTCTCCATCTCGCTCAGGTCCACGACTAGACGATTCCAACTTGTTTGAATGCACACTTACCCATCAACTGACGCAGATTCACCGTACTCATCTAGGCCGATTCGCTTATCCTCGTACAAATCGATAGACGGATCCACAGTCAAAACAAAGAAATTGAATAGCTTTCTGATATACAAAATGAGTCAGAAAATAAGCGTAAAATGCACATTTTAGGTACATTAACTACAGACATTTATGATAATCATTTGAATTATATAGTAGGAAGACTCACCACAACTAGCGAACTACAAAACGGTAATTCTCACTTACTTACTCACTAACTTAAAGATAGCCATTGTACGTTAAAGTAATCACTACAAACATCAAATTATCGATTCGAGTACGCTATGTATAGCCGAGCTGATTAATAGTTGTTTGGGATTTCGTCGACAAACAACATGATACCAGTGATGTAGCACAAAAAAACATACACTAAGTTGAGTAAATGTGTCAAGAATACGTGTGCCTTTCAATCGTTGGCCCATTTTTAGGTGAGTGCAGACATTAACATATTACGGTGTGCCCTTCTTTCGGTACATGCAATTGCGCTTACACCCTTGCCCCACGACAACCCAAGTCATGGAAGCGTATAAATCGACTGCGGACCAAACTGATTATTATCATATATATTAATATACATAGTAGGATTTTTATTACTTCTATTGACGTTGCCTTGTAGTTTCGCTGGCTGCGTCTTCGAACACGGTCACCTTTATAAGATTTCTCGCAATTATAGGGTTGGTTCGTAAGGTATTAATGGCGATGCGTTGATTATCGCATTCTAACATGGATTCATAACCTGCAAAATATAAAAAACAACATAGAGCGGTTCAGTCACAATTCTAAAAATTCATGTGTTTTTAAATTTTAATCCTGTCAGATTTCGCCTGAATGTTGGTGTTAAGAAACAACAACGCATCAAACCATTGAGAGTCCAGCGTATAATTTTGCTCAGAAACATTAAATGCTTCAAGTAGTTTTTAAAGTGTCGAAAAAATGAAGGGCCACTTCATTCTCTAAGCTGTATGATTCTGTAAGCTGTAAGATATGACTCGACCGCTGCTTAGTACTCCTTATTATATTGCCAAAAGACGCAGTTTCTTGTAGACCTGTGGACAATAAGTATTAATATACAATGCATTTATTCGTTTTCCCTATTGGCAATCACTCAACTTGTCTTTTAAACTTGGAAACATTCCAGATAAGTTATTTTTTGTCGGAACTCGTTAGGTAACCGTACTTTTATCGTACCGACTTTTTTTTATTACCTTGCGACGGTGTCGGCATAGTAGCAGATTCAACTCAAACATTCCAACGATAAGTTCATTTGTGAGCGTAAAAAAGAAAAACTATATGACAAAATTACCCCCATGGAATTTAATCAAACAATATAAAACGTTAATTTCAAAAAATAATCTGATCGTTCAAGCAGACTCCTATTTTTTTTTTTTTTTTTTTTATAGAGTTAAAGCAGCAGAGCAGAGCACATATCGGAGTATGCTTCGACGCAACACTTCCACTACAGCGGAGTTCGAATTCGATTCAATGGCTAAGCTATAAAGAAAAACAAAGAAGCTTGCTTTTTTTTTTTTCACAGTTACTATGTTTTGCTTTCCGTATATTGGGTATGAATAGACCATAATCCGACTGGTGGGTCGCACACTTTTAGAATGTGTTATCACATTATTCGGCGGGTCTGTGATCGCTATCATCACGACGACACCACCACTTTGTGGATGAAACATATAATCGAGAGGCATTATTCAAATATAGACTGAGTTAATGAAATGATACTAAAGATACATTTTATTTCAGTATACACAACTGTATATAACACAAGTATACACAAATAAATATATACTTCCAATAAGTAGATGATCAGATCTAAAATTAAAGCAACTGACGTATCGAAACTCGTTCATCACACAATTCATTGAAGGCACCGTTTGGAACACCTGTTCATTTTCATCTGTCCTTCCAACTCCTATATAACTAGATGATTTAATAGCAAGCTACAAACCACCACATCTCAAGGACAAATTATTCCTATTTGCCTAGTATTCTGTTTCATTTTGTCTGAGCATCAGGACGCTTTGTTCTTCAATTTGTGTAGCTGAATTGATTTTCTTAACGTATCAAACACCACAGACAAACGACGACATGCGTGGCTAGAATAAACGAAACGTTTATGTTTACAACATGACCCGAATTACTTCAAAAGATTGGCAGTTTTTCAAGCCCATTCCCTATGCCGTCAATAATTACGAACGGGTACGCCACTCGGAAAATTCGAAATTGTCATCATGACAGACATGACGCACATCACCCTGCCTCTATTTATATTCCTATTACGACAAATGATTAATAATCGGCCATACTAAGCATTGAGTCAAATACATTGTCAGATTACAGAACATACATTCTTGTCGGTGACTCACGTACTCGGGCTATTCCACACGTAGAGATCATTGGTCAGGAACCGTATTGATAGAACGCCCGACTCTTTTAGATAATGGCTAACCGATGACAGGAATTGTGAGGATCCATAGTATGCGTAAACCAAATTTCAGAGCACTCGAACGTGTGCTTTATACTTTATGAGCATTCTGAAACGAACGACTTTCACTTGCCGGCAAATGAAAATAGAGTATCAAAAGAGTATGGCCCTCCACGTTAAAGACGAAATCAGGCTTTTAGTGACCAGGCTATCTATGAGTAAATGCCGACCAATGATCTCGCGACCTTCTGAAGGCAACCCTCGTTCTGGGTAATATAACCGTGCGACTATGCAGCTTATATTGGAGGACCTCTAAATCCTGCAGACGAGGTGGACATTTCACGTGACTCATGTCATATAACTCTGAAGATTATTTTGAAGGGCATAAGGTTCAGAAGAGTCTGACCTTTGCCCAAGAAAACCTTAACGAACTCCAAAAGGAGCCGAAGTTGCTTCAGAGCATCGTTACAAGTGTGTATTTGATACAAGAGTGAACAATGGTGCATTCGATATTACAATAACAATACACTGGCTCACACGTGACCCTTTAAATTAATTTTTTTTCATGGAAAAGCTTTACGCCCTGTATTCATCTATTGTCTCATATATTTTTTTCTCTCTTCAAAGCTAAAGAAACACCGGAAAGGCAAGAGCTTTGCAGCGGTTGAAGAAGTCCAAGAAAAACGAGTGTTTCTACGACTGAGTGCGAGAGCCATTTTGAATGCTGTAGAGACGGTGGTATACCGACCGGTATTGATTTAGCAGAGACATATCTGAAGGCAGAACTGGAACGTGATTAACTGAGATATGCCAGTGGAAATTCTTAATACCTAATATACTCCTACTAGGCTTATACGTGTTAGTGTACGATAAAGAACATGCAATGCTTATAGCCTTTGTTGCCGGGCGGTTTGAGACGTCTGGGCGTAGTAACAGCGCTAACGACCTATCATGCTGAATAACATTTCATAAAATTCGATTAGTATCAGCGCAGAAAGTTTATTATTATTCGTTAATACGTCATTTGATATTATTTTCATTTTTTGTTGCTAATGCCATTGTGACACATATAGGTAAACCTGTGTGTTGTTACGTTTATGTTCAAACCATCAAAATTCCGATTAAACTGGAACTTGTTTGCCTTAGCTTTGATCTGATCTAAAAACTCGGATTGTTATTATTTGGATCCACCACTCGAATGATGGCTTTTCCATCCGTCCTTTATTTCTCCGCGTCAAGGATGAACAAGCCTTACAAGTTGACCTTGGCAATACATATACAAAGTTTGAACTTGCCTAACCACAAACAGAGACGATTGAAATGAAAATGAACTAATTTTATACTAAATATTTAATATAGAACAATAGCGTACACTGCACATAGTACACAGGTCCATTTTACTAAACTTACTTAAAAAATTACTTAACTAAGTAATTGTGTATGTGACGATTCCAGATCTTGTCTGTTTACGTTTGCTAAACAGAATAGATTGAACAGATAATCTATATGGAGCTATCGCACTTTATTCTTCTAAGCAACGTTATTTCTATGCAGATCTTTATCTAGAAGTACAGCGCTGTCTCTTCATTATTCTCTATTGCTGTCATCGCTGTTGGCTTGCTTTTAACAGGTCGCAAAGTACCCACCGCGTTAAAACTTTTTCATGTTACAATCATTAACTAGCTTATTGTAGTTAATAGCTAAATCCTAATCAAGTTTTAAAGAAAGAAAAGACGCACAGTACTTTCGATTTTCTTCGGTGTATCGTGGTCTTGTTGGTTCCGTCACAACCCATTTTTATTGAAATCGATGTAAAATATCACTATCTTAACGAATTATCCTCGATATAGGATGCGTCAGCTTTTAGCGTTTGTTTTAAGTGGCCAATTTTTCAAGGTGAGCTATTGAAGAAAACCCTTTAGGCTTAAGTTAGGTCAAGAGCAATTGTGAAAGCTGATGGTCCTTCAAACAGTAGGGTTGCACTTTAAGTGCTTACTTTGATTTGCATCCGAGGAATTAGGCTTGTTTCTGCACGCAAGTATACAAACTATTTTCCTACGTTTGTCATTTCGAACTAAAAATTAAAAAAGAACGTTTGCCCATACATACAGCAGTATACATACTAAAATAAAAGCACAACTCATATTTTGTAGATAACTAAATATATTGTGGGTGTTGACTTTGCCGTCTCGGTTATGATAAGATCCCTTATTTCTTAAAAAAAGAACTTGAAGCTTTAGAATTTCCCCGAAGGATATTTTCTAATATTAATTTAGTGGTGGCAAAATATATGCTAATAATGGTCGTTTAGATCACTGCAAGTATAATTCATGAATTCGCCTCCGCCTTTAGGCATTGGAATGAAGAAAAATATAATTCAACGTACTCTTAAATGAAAATAGTCTTCTACTGCTTAATCAAAAATAGGGTTAACATAGGGTTAAGTACTTCTGTGCACAAACCATTTTGCCCCTGCTTGCATGTATTAGGTAATCATTGATTGTCTAACTTTGACATTAATATAAATGTATCACATTTTGCTGACTGTGTGCCTTTTCACAAGCCCTGCACATACAGGCCCTATTACATGGCAAGTTACTATAAAAACGATAGATTCAGTTCGACTGACGTTCTTTTATATGCCGGCGGCTGCTGTTTAGTTACGAATAGTTTTCTGAAAACGTATGAAATTCAAGTTAGGGCAAAAGTGGACAGTTTTTTTGGGCTACACGCCATTATTTTCACTTGCTTGAAGTTCATTTTGATGCTATTTTTCATAATAAAAGCCAGCTGCTTGGTACATATACTATTTAGATGTATGTAGCAAGTTCTACAAATAAAAAAACCCAACTTATTTAAAGCAACTAGTTAAGTCGTTGATGATTTGTGATAGAATTTTTAGTTAAGTAAAAAGTTCGCAAACCGTTTCCTTTAATAATGGTAGTAAAGATGATTTACAGAACCAGTCTGTAGAGAGTAAATCACACGCTCTAAAAACGTTACATATGTGACGATTGTAAGGTAATTTTCGTTACCCTCATGCTAACTATATGCACTTAATATACAATATTCACAGTGACCCGTCATTGAGTCCACTCTTTCAACGCTGAACCTGTTATTAGGATGCTTATATTCTTCATTGCCGGTATTTTTATTAACAATTTGACTAGAATTTGTTATAATGTATCTTAAATCACAACAAACTCCTGTTACGAATATAACAATAAAAATATCAATATTTTTCCATAGTGATTTACATTTATCGATATATGGTGCATAAGCATCACCATTATTTATATATTAGCTGCCTATGAAAAGATGATTATTATCACCATTTCTGGCACGCATCTTTTCTTTATATTATAATTATATGGTCATAGGTTGTCTCGGACAAGCTGCTGATTGTGGCTTTTTAGTCAGCTAAAAAGGTCAGTTCACTTAACTGCAAAGTCAAATTGAAGACGGTTTTCGCTTAAATTTCCCACGATTCAAGGTGGAACTAAGCTGTCTAGAATTAAAGGGGCATATCACTAAGGCTTACGCGTTTCACGCTATTTGCCACAATCCCCCCCCCCCCCCCGTAGCCCATTTCAAAAGTAAATTCACCTGTTATAGCCAATTTTAGGAGCATGTTTCGTTGTCGGTCGCTGCTAATAAGGCCATCAGGTCGTTGTCGATCGCCTCGCTGTAGATCAGATACCTCCAACGTTTCTGTAAGAATCACCTGTCGTCCTGTCCTTGGGTCAGGCCAGCCAACTTCGCGTAGAGTACTTTGCGAGAGAAATGACACAACCTTTCACACGTAGCAGTTCCTAGTCTATACCCGCTAGGAGTCTGGAAGTCGTTAGTGTCAACGTTATTTGGCAACGTCAGACAGAAATGTCCCTTTGCATCTTGGTCGTTTGTTTTCGAGAACGAATCAGTTGACCCAAGTCTAATCTACGCAATGTTTCTACGCTTTTGTACTTGCCCTTCCCTCTAGGTTATCGGAGCAGGTCTTAAGAAGTAAGACGATGCAACGAAGTCGTCTAAAATGAATTCGAATGACCACGCCGTCTAGCCAAACTGGAAGGCTCACCTGTATTTATGATCGCTTAAGTCGACGTCAAGGTGCTCCCTTAAAAAAGTGGCATTTCGCCTTATTGATCACAGGCTTTCAAGGGACTAATGTTATGAGGAACAACTTAGCAAATATCACTTTTCTATAGATGCGGTATGTAACTTATTTAATGATATAAATACTGTAAAACTTAGTAAGGCTAATGATTGCAATACGGTACTTTTTAGTCTCGTAGACTAAACACTTCTTTAGTATAGGAACACAAACATTTTTCACTTTTTCAATGCAGCACAATCAAATTGTGAATTAGGTAGGTGAGACAATGCTTCCTCGCGCGCTTCCACAATAACCATCCGTTATACTTTTGAACTTCTATTTTTTTTTTAAAACACTGACAATAATTTTCGCACATTTAGGTCGCGTCCATCGATTACATGACGGCACTTAGCGTCGCTTGATTATAGCTCTGATTTGTTCGTCGTAGCTGTACATCAACGTAAAAACACACAGTCCGACATCTAAAAATGCAAATTTTAAAAATTCAATAATCAACCTTCTACGGTCCAGCCTCTCATTTCATCTATCGCTTTTGCCTCTCATACTATTTCAACTGCACGTTCGAAAAAGCAGGCCCTTGACAAAAGTCTCCAAATAGCGACTACAGATTATCTTTCATTAGAGAACATAGAACAATGCTTTTAAATTAATAAGAAAAACAACGAGGGGCAAAGTCAAATGTAGATATATTTCTAATGCATCTTTATAGCGCTTACTTAGGCCATTTCAATATTTTGATTTGAGCTGCTATCACTCTGATGCTCAGGTCTGCATGTTTTTTCCATCTAGTTGTGTATAAAATGCATAGTGTTGTTTTTTTTTTACAGTGGTTACTAGTTGTTAGACCAGAAATGTATGATTGCTAGGTACTATGCAAAGCTGATGTTGGGTTCGGTGCAAATTATAGGTGCTACTTTAACTGACATTATTTTCAGTCATCAAATATTACTTCTAGATGTATGTGGTCTTATAAACTATTCAAAGCACGGTAATAGTCTACTTAGATTATAAATTTAAGGACGATTTTATAAATCTTAAAACAATCGACGGGCATACGTTTTTTCATAACTAAAACTTCAGTATAGACTATTTATTTTTGTTTTGTTGTGCCGCTAGTTAGAGTGACAATTAAAATTTTAGTAACGGACAAAGTTACATATATGGGCTTCATTAATAAATCACATTTATATTCAATAAACGATTAATTAAACAAATTTATTATTCAAATAGAAAAAGTCGATACACGTCAGCAAAGGCGAAACTTACCTATGGAGGTTATAATGATTTTATACTAGTGAAATATAGGTTAATTTTTGGAAGGAAGGTACCTGCTTTGAATACAGTTAGAAAATAGTAATCACCATTTTTGGGTTGGTGTAACGCCTAAAGCACGATTTTACCGGCGAATATTGAACTACATATCCTGAACCTAGAAGAACGTTCAAACGGGTCCTACAAAAAAGTTATTTTTTGCTCTTTGATATACGAGGACAGTAGCTGAAACAGGCAAGATATTATGCGAGCATAATAGAATATGGCGAGATGAAAGGCTCGTTCCATGGTGGCTTCAACAACCCAACACAGTTTAGGTAAGTTACGAACCTTGTACATCATTCTATCTCGACAATGTATCTACCTAAAATTATGAGGTTTATCAAAATCCGGAATTGCTCTATCAAGCCATCGGTCTGATAAGCAAGTCTGATTTGGAAGGTGTTTTGGAAGGTAGGCAGTCCATTAGCGTATGGCTTCATTGTCTACAAATTTTATTTATTTGCTTGGCGTAACGTTTTTGTAGTAAGTGACTAATGGTCAATGGCCACTATAGTAAGCCCTTAGCACTGTCTCAGGTTTGTATTTACTATCATACCATAAGGCGAGTCGGCCGGTGCTAATCTCATAAATATTTCTTTATTGTCTGCTTCATTCAGTGATGTACCGCGTTTCTCATTATTGCTTTAGGCTGATTTACAATAGTTGTATCACAACTATTCCAAACAAGGGCACGCAAGTGAAGTCCTTTGATTGGTAACAGCCAGCTAGGGGCAACTTGCCAAGCTCAGACACACGGTTTGATCTAGAATCGAACAGACAGACTTCAGCAGTCAGCCGTCTGTTCGAACACCTAACGCCGATAGCGGACGTAAAACTCGGAACGTAGAAGGGCAGTCGCCACAGAGCGTAACATTGAAGTTCGTGCAAGCTAACTATTGTTTGTTAGAAAGTTGCCGCACACTTCTTAAGTCTGTCCGTCGTTATTGGTTGGGCAGAAATTATTCATCTGGCTGCAGTCTCTACCGACCTAAATCATCACCAATTAACCAAACATCGCACTGCGAGAGGTGACGTTTATACCCTATGGGAAGTGCTTCTGCAATTCCTAAAACCCTAAAAAAACCTCTTCCCTAGCCCGATGGTCTTGAGTTCACTCTAGATACGCCAAACCATCGGGAACGAGCGAGCAGACGATGCAAGCTATCATAAGTCAGTTGAATCGTTGTGTATAAGTACCGAGTGCTAGGGACACTATTACAGATATTCTAATACTTCTTGATGGCCCTGTTAGGAAACCAAGCATTCTAACTAGTCCCAAAAAACTGAATTTCTGTTTTTTCTAGAATCGTTATGGAGGTATGTTTACACAAGCTTTGTATGATCTACTTGACGAAAACCAATACATTCTACGACCTAATTTAAAAATTGTTGCAAACGTTTCGATGTGACTCTAGTCGGTGGCCTTGTGGTCGGGCAATGTTCCGGTGCTCTTATGCGATACCTTGGTGCGACAAATGAGAAACTCGAGTTATTTATACTTTTCTACATCGTTTGTACCCATGCCACGAATCACAGATCCGATAATCTTGTACTGTATTATAAATCCGGCATTTCAGAGCTTTCAAAAAAATTAATGTTATAGATAGCTTCGAACAGGTGCCTACTAGGCCTTCCGGTGGATGCATGGGGCTCATGTAAATCGAAAATAGAGTAAAGTCGTGATTGATCGAGAATAAGATTAAAGTTATTCTAAGTTTGTAATGTATATCGTCTTTGCTGAAAATGTGTGTGTTTGAATGATACATAGTGAAAGATGCACATCGAAACAAACACCGACATGTCTAAAGCAATAGAACAGAACTTGGTATAAATATTAAAAGAGTCTAGACTATAGCTTGATACCAAAGCTTCTAAGACTTCTTTAAAAAATCTAGTCGATTTTTTAGGCCAAAGAAACAGGTGATATATATATATATATATATATATATATGTATATATATATATATATATATATGCCGCCAGAAATATATATTATCCTATTAAGTGTATTTTTAATCTCAATAAGCGATGTATATACAATACCCAGACTCAACGTCACTGTTTCAATTTTTGCTAGTTACGACACAATTCAAGGACATATGGACGATCTAATCTTCCGCCTTGTAGAAAGTCTACGTCAAATCGGAAGGGTTAAAGTCTTGGCCTCTAACAGCAATCGTACTGCCAAGTGGTTAAACGACACGACATTCATAGCTACAAACCGCAGGTAGAAACAGACGCATAAAGCCGAATCTACATGGCTCGACTTTAGCATAGTGTGATAGAAGGGTCGAGGACGGAAAAGTTACACAAACGCTCAGAGGAGATAAGCTGCTCGGAAGAGTTTTCAAATGGTTAAAGATGGGAGCTGACGTCGAGGGCCTTTATCAAGGTTAGGCTGCATCTCATGTCAGCTCGGATGTTTCGACGAATCTGACCGTAAGGGACCTGGCGAAGCAGGGTGATGAATTTGGGCACATATTTGAAAAACTGCGTAAGCTGCCTGTAGAGTATCTCGTCAGTCACCTTTCCTTGTACACATTGCCGCGATGAGTCGCGTCGACGCACTGTAAAGAAAAAAACAACAGATGTTAGACGATTAAACCCTCCTCCAACTCGTGGGTTTCTTCTGTCGTTCTGATGAAGAAAATCGGTTTTTTTATTGCCATGGATCCATGATGCCTTGGACGTGTAGGAGGGGCCAGGTGTTGTCCACCTTATACATGACAAGTAGTTATTGGCAGATTCCCATGGAACTCGAAAAGCAGAAAACCCCGTGTTGTGAACCAAACGATCTATAAGGAATAAAACGTATACCTTGCGGGTTAGCAAATGCTCCGCAACGTTCCAGAGCTGATGAACTTCGGTATGGTATCAGATAGCATCACTTCATTTCAATGAGACTATCTTATTCTCTTTGGGGGCCGAGAAACATTTACACTCCCTCCAGAAAGTTCCGCTTTAGTGCCCCAGGTCTACACCTTAAGGCATTGTATTCCTCGTTTATACGCTCTGACAAGAAGTGATTTGTCTCGATCCAGAAAAAGTTGCCGTGGTAGACGTCTTAACGCCAAAACCGTTACTCAATTTGTCAAAAGAAAAAATCCCGTTTGATGGGTTCCGCCCCATTAGAAAGCATTTCTTGTTTTGAGAAGGTCATTACGAGCGGGCCTATGCTATAACATTTCCGGACGATCAAAATAGAAATAGACGCGGGTCACGCCGGCTTGAACCTAGTAAGGACATGGAGCAAGTGGTAGCCTATGCAAGAAAGCGTTTCGCGGTCCAAAGGCAAGATAGAATTCGTCAGAAGCGAAAGGTATGTCTGTTGTTTAAGTCGTAAAATGTTACCCTTACCGGTATAAATGACGGGTCATGGTGACCATTGACAGTAGTGCTTTACCTTTAGACAAAAGACTTTTGTCCCAAGCTGGCTTGGTTCGCCCCGGAGTTGTTTGAATGATTTCGACATGTCAAACCGTAACGTGAACGCGTTGTTGCGGCGTTATGTTAGGGCGCTCTGGGAAAGGATAGCTGCGTTTGTATCGTTTGCAGCATATCAGCTAGTGAGCTTTTTGCCACCACGGCCATTCAGGCAAAGGCTGCCCGCTAGCTGATATTTTCTTCGTTTTCGGAGTAAAGCGTCTGGGTAAGGATTCGGAAGCACGTTCTCAGCTCTGGCATTTGTCAGCAAAGCCACAAGTACCCTCTAATCTAAACGCATGTGGAATCCCCGATGCGCCCTTTCGGAAAAACAGGCTTGGTTTTCATTGATTTTGCGCTGAGAAGGCGTCTCTGTGAAAAGGAGTAAACTGTAGTGTCCACGCTGCAGTAAAAATCCTTTTCACTCTTCGAAGCTGGGACGCCATGAATGCAGAGTAAAAAAGTTACTTCGGGTCTGTATGTCCGGCAGTATCCAATGTATTCTAGCAGTCGCTATGTAAGGAGCGCCGTAACTCAGTTGTAAGCGAACGAAGTGGCGGAGCAAACGATCCACACGGTCACACAACGCCTGATGGCGGGACTGCTAGAAGCTGGCAATTCGCATATCTCTGCGTTGTTTCTTGTCGCTTTCGCGGTGAAAAAAACGGCCAGCGACTTCCTGGGCCCAACTCCATTACATTTACTTAACGGATTCCACCTCGTGCTGCATAAGGAAACGTCGGAGGCGTGGTCAGGCCAAACGCTTAGCCGTTTTTAAGCTCCAGAAAAGCTTACACTTGGCTTTGTCGGTGGAAGCAGATCCCCGCGACGGCATTTCCCTTCCACCTTTCCACCCTTTCAGGCCCGGAAAGTCCTTCATCATGTGCCTTTAATACCAGCGGTGCAATACGTTCCGGAAGCTGCTGCCGAAGTTTAACCTGGATGAAACTTCAACATGTTGGTATCGGTAAGCGGTACACCTATCGCTTACACAATCCAGTACAAGGGTCACCCCCCAATCTGCGAGACGTCAGAAAAAGTGTGCATCGGGATGGATATACTTGATAGTGGGATGAAATGTGTTATCGGTTCCGGCCGGTGATGGCTTTCAGCTGTTAAGTGCTAGTCGGTGGCGATCCAACCTCAATTGTTACTGCAATATTTATCTTGGACATAGAACAAGCTGACTAGGATATCGGTGTCCCGCCTCTAGCATTATGCTGATTCACCACAGCAGTAAAAATGACTTTAGTTCAAGTGAAACAACGACCCTTACTAACTTAGCATGCTGATAAGAACGCTTTTTTTTGCTATACGAGTGTAGCACCATTCGCGCGTAGCAGTTTTTTGTTGACAAGTGTACAAAGGTTGCTAAACGTAAAAAATCAAGAGGAACATGTACTACATATTGTGCTACAAATTGTATTCATGCTGTATTAGACAAATTTCTGCTCTGTGTTAACTTGTAGAAATTGTACTCATGCTTAAGTGAAATAAGCTGCTGGGTTTGCTTTTTGTCAATGCTAAAAGCCGAATAAGCTGTACGACCATGCCGAGGCGGTTAAAGACTGCCGCCATGTATCGAAGGATTAGTGAAACTCTCAAAGGATTTAGACGAAGTAAGGGGTAAGACCAACGCGGCACCAAATATCCTGGCAGCTTACAACTACCTGCCAACCCAACTAACTCCCACTAATAAAATAGGTTTATTAATTATCCTTAAAAAAACCTAGACCTCGTAGAACTTTGCAACGAAAAGAGAATGGTTCAGCGATTAGCTGTGCAAATACTTAATCACAAATTTATCATGAGCAGATTCAAGAAATGGAGAGAATACAAGAGTTTGACAAAATCATTAAAAACACAATCAAACCCTATTTCGGGAGCGTTAAATTCCAGTAGAATGATGCCTTGTTATGATCATCCGTAAGACACAAGTAACTAATGAAAGACGGTTCTTTGTGTTTGATCACGTTCGTCTATATGTTGCTATGAGTTGGGAGCCAAACTTAAGAGTGAAGATCTTAAAAAGAACGTCAAACAATAAATATCGTTGTTCGTAGTAATCAGATGCTACATAAATGCCTTATCTATGAGGTAACGCATTTTTATGCTAACAAATACTTACACAATTGGAAGTTATTCACCGGTGCGAGGCAAACCGGAGACAAGAACCTAACGCGTCTAGTTTCCTCTATCTACGTTAGTAAAGCTTTGAGGTACAAATTTGTCCGACTCCAATCGGTCGAAGGGCACAGGTCGGGCTGATTTGGCACAGAAAGTGTCCTCTTTGTCAAGCTCTTATAACACCTACGACAGTTTCTAGACACAACACTTTTTTGTGCGTCGCGATTTCGAGAGCATCTCGCTTACGAGAATGAGACCTGCTTATCTATGAAGCCTTTATAGTACGAAACGCTGTACGTTAGCGTTCCAGCCGCTGCGTGGTAGCTAAACACGCTTGAGTGATTAGTGCTAAGAGAAAACAGCGCGCTGACCTTGTGTTGTGTAACCTCTCTGTGATCGGGACTGAAGCCCTCTATAGGATGAAGTGATTACATTTTTACCCTATATGTGCAAAAAACAAAAAAACACAGGCCTTCGGCGTCGTAAAGCGAAGGGAGCTCGGAGAGCTGTAGACGAAGCAAAGGAGCTAAAAGATTGGGAGCGGTCACGCACTATAGAGGCCACATACCTCATGACCAAATCTGTAAATATTTGAGTGATCGATATTTACCGCACCGCAACTACCACAGCAGTTGGAACTAAGATGACGCGCACCCCAAACCAAACAATCACCTCACAATAGAATATTCATACAAGGTGTCGTCAGTGGGACTTCGGGCGGCACCTGGTTTCTGAATCACGCCAAACTACAGGCACAAACGTCACGAACCCCATCGAGTACGATACAGCCGACGCCTCGAATGGTTGCCGTTACGTTTCTGTGAACCTTGGCTACCGCACCGTTTTAACCATTGTCGGCATAATGGTACGTTCGTAGTTACTGTTATTGTTGAGCACACCTTTTTAAAGGTGAGATGGCACACTCTAAGCTCTATGGAAAAAAAAAAAACAAAATTACGTTATCTACAGATGCCCGCTAAATTGAACCGTTTATATACAAGCAACACAAATGTCGTGACCGCTTTCCGAAAATTGACCAGACTATGCATACAGAGGAAATCAAAAACAGGAGACCTACAACAACTGCCACGATAATACAACCAGCAAAAAACAATACTGTTTCAGAAAAACTAGAACCTAATACCCGTGTACAGTCGGGCACTATACGATTCCATATTCAACTATGAAAAACATGGCAAGGTGATAGCACTACGACAGCAGGGCCGTTAAACTATTTTAATGGGTCAGGGCAATCGCAACGTTATAGACATTGCTAGTAGGCCGACTGCATTAAAGTGTACAATTGTTGCGGCGCGTTACCTGCAGCACCACACGGGAACTGATGTTGTAAAAGAAATGGTGAACCGGGCTAATATAGGTACTCGGTCGTGTTAAAGGTTATGCCCAACGCTGTTTAGCAGGTATCACGCGGGATAACAGCAAAAAAAGGTCCACTTAGCGCAGTAGGAATGAAATAAGCCTGCTCAAGTCACAGAGTACGGGTTCGTCTTGGTGTAACGTCTTTGTATCAATCCTGTATGAACACATAAATTGTGCCCAAGATTGCTCGTTTCAGTGGGTCGCTGAAATACCATCCTGCTGGAGTGACCAGCGCGTGACATAAAACTGCT
Organism: Varroa destructor; assembly: GCF_002443255.2. NCBI lineage: Eukaryota > Metazoa > Arthropoda > Arachnida > Mesostigmata > Varroidae > Varroa > Varroa destructor. Next base: position 2,323,417 of record NW_019211458.1, read on the forward strand.
TGGATTCTTGTAATGCTAATTGGGATATGCGGACTGTTTTTACGCTTTGCGTAGCTGCTGTTTTTTGAGTAACATTTTTCAGCCCACTCATGACCATTTTTGACACTGATTTGCGGTGATGATTTTAGCCGATCACCTCTATGGTCTCCTACCAACCATCGTGAACATACATAATGTCTGACTTAACGAGGTAAAATCCCGTCAAATCATTCAAGAAGGTTCTAAGTGGCTAAAAATATAACTAGAAAAGACACATGGAGTTATCTTCGGGGTACTCCTTGCGACTATAATTAACCCAGTAGTTTATAGAATTGCGTTTTATTTATTACTGTTATGATTATGATTAACTGCTAAAACCCCTTGGACGGGCAGTAATAGCTGCACTTAACAAAATTCGGCTGGAAACGTTGATACACAATTTGCTCCATGACAAAGTAGCTGTTGAAGAGAATTAGGCCCCTCGTTTTGACCTGGTACAATGGTAAACGTTGAATCCTAGAAAATCTCGTTCGACGCCGCCGTACGATTTGACAGTCAAATGTTGTCAAGATCTGACTGGAGATCTCCGCGCGTATACTCGATCGATTTTTGTTTATCTGCAACGGGTACACAAAAAAACAGTCACGGACATGCACATTATTGTATGATTTAGCGTGTTGTCTGGAGAGCCTTCAACGCCGGCATCGGCCGAGTTCATCACGTGGCCGATATCAGCAACAACCAGCTTCTTCGTTGACTTTTAAAGAAACGCTCAGAAAAACTAGCCTTCACGAAAACAACGTTGGCATATGACGAGATGGATTTCTTTACGCAACATGATAGGGGAAAATAATTTTGCTTCAACCTTTATATAATAATAAAATAAGCCGTATGTTCAGAGGTAAGATATATGGCTGAAGTAAGATATATGGTCATTGTTCTCTTGCGTCGGGTCAACGCTACTTCCACTGGCAGATACGATTTATATTAGATATTATTACTCATCAATGTGTAAGGTGTTGCTATTGCTAATGTCAAATATCCTGCCTGTATCATAGTAGTCGTAAACCTTCGCGGTGGCCGGCTTTAGATTCTCCACGTCGAAGACACGCTCGAGCTGAATGATCGAGCAACTCGGTGTTGACGTAAACTGAAAAATCGTCATATAATTATTATGACTCCGCGATTATTGAGATTATCGATAGAACTAAATAATACGCCATTTGAGTACATCGTATATATAGGAGCGGTTAGCTTGTTAATGAAACACTCTAAAGTTTATACTTTTCCTTGTGGCAGCATTTAACTAAAGACGTTGCCCCTATCAACTGACGCTGGTGCAGAAAAAAGGAGTCAGCCCAAAAAAATCACGCGCTTCGTTGTTGTGGTTCACGGTAAATAGTAATAATGAAGAATACAAATAGTTGGATATTTTTGAGTCACTCGACGAGCGCCTGATGGAAATAGAACAAAGTTAGATTTGAGGTGTCATAAAACCGGAACTTTCCAGGCAGGGGAATAAATAATAAGAGTAGACAATTCTGATATGGTATTATAAGTTGTAGAATGTGGCATTTGTATCCAGATTGCCCACAGGCGAATCGAAAGGACAGTAGGATCGTTTAAAATGTGATAATATTCTAGATTTTAGAGATAAATAATAATTGAAAATTAGTGCTGCCGTCTCAGTGGGCACAATACATTGAGAAATTATGTGTTATATGAAGATTGACGTGCTCAGTAGTTCATCTAAAGGTAGAACGTACCTCCTGAAAGTAGATAATGACGTGCCCATTCTCGATATCAAACAGTCGAGCTTTGCCGGAATTGATTAGGGCCTGCAAAGACGATTTGTCGGCGTTGTATCCACTTAGAAGTTCTAGCTGTACGATTGCCATCGAGGAAGGTTGCCCGCCAACGCCTTCATACCTAAAGAGACCGTGTAAAACATTATTCATCGTGTGTTTGTTTTAGACTGAACTGATCTTCAGCTAAATAAAGCCCACCCGGCAAGCAAGAATTAATAATATATAATTATGATGATATTTGTACCAATTTGTAGATTAGATTAGAGAACGAAGAAAAATATCTTTGTCCTAACCATTCAGAATGTCCAAGTGTAGGTGGAAAGTCGTTCTAGAAACTTACGAGATGCATAGCTCAAGACTGGTATGCTCGACCGTTGATCCGGGGGCGACGGTAATATTGAAGTCAAATCCAGCTTCACTGGGTATTTTTGGTAGGTTGTACCGAATTTGAGACTAAAATAATGCTTTTGTTATTTATTATAGCCGAAACTAGTACATGGGTATATAAAGCGCGTTCGATTTAGCCCGCCAAACCGCCCCCAAGTTCGACAATCTACAGAACAACAGACATACATTATATATACTGTTCTGCCATGTATTCGTACATACATATATATATATGTATCGCTTACCGTGACAACTACACATCCTAAGCCAGTTCCTTCGACAGCAAGATCATTTGGAACCGTCTTGATAAGCCTGGTATCCCAGACAATGGCATTGTCTTTAGTGATCTTATATTTCTCATCAAAGTCGACGCCTTTGGCGATAAGATCGAAATGTATGCCCGCCTGCTTTCCGTACGTGAGAGCAGCGAACTTCGACATCGCTTTGAGACCTACGCATTACGAAAATAACAATTGCAACGTTTAAATCGAAATTACGTGTTTGCAACATGTACTGCACATCGTGTTAATATTAAGTTATCAAATAACAAGCCACTTTCTGACTGGGCTTACCGATAACGGTGTCTTGAGAGGACGTGAAGCCTCCATTCCGATTTTGCTTTTTCATGAGCCACCTCACAATAGGTTGTACTTCTTGGAGAGCAGCATCAGGCGAGTCTTTGTGGAGCTCTAACTGCGCCAGCACCGAATATGCGGCTGTTTCCACGGCGTTTGATGAGCACGTGTCATCCCTAGCGTAAAACTTCTGGTTCGCTGTAGACGTTACAATGACTCGTGATACATACCGTTAAGGTTATAGATACTGGCGTACTACTTACTGTTAGCTCTTATGCGCAAAATAGGCTCTCATTTTAAAGCTGCTATACGGATCCCTTGTTGACATCACCAAATGCTGGTGATTGCCACTTACAAACCTAGGTCACGGTGGTTCAATCTGACACTAATAGGAATATCGCACACAGTTGCATACGAATTGACCATAAGTTGAAAAGGTTTCATTTGTCACCTATTTTATAAAAAAAATAAATAAAATGGTATATATTTTCCGAAAAGCGCACGTCTGCTGTTATGGTCAGAATAATTTGTTCCATGAGATGTAATACACCCGTGCATAAGAAGTTGGAAAACTATTTAATTTAAAAACAAATGATAATAGACAAACTGTGGCTCTTACGAAACTTCGTGTTTTCGAAGGCCTTTAGGTCGCTGAGGTATTTCGTTGCCAGTTCGTTGTCCTCGTAGAGAGCTGCGGCGTACGCACTGAGAGCCAAGGCGTACGCATCCATGTTCTTCTGAGCTTGGATACAAAGGAGGCCTTTCATGATTCGCCGTTTGTCGGTAATTGCATCTCGGAGGACCGCCATCACGTAGGCTGTGTAGGAGCCACGAGTGTCGTCGGAAGACTCTGACCGCTGCGTACCCGGGTGCATAATAGTTTTTGCTGAATACGATTTTGTTAGGTGCCGCTTTTCTGCCAATCAATGCGCCAGGCACTGCTACAATAAGCTGGCGCTGAAAATCTACTTTTTGACTTAAATTCTCAGGCTAAATGTGACAACAGTAGTTTAGCTAAAGGACACTATATCACTAACGTAATTAAATGGCTTATAGAACAACTAGGCATATTCACTACAACTCATTGATAGATACAAGAACGAATAATAAAGTATGCAACGAACACATGTATAGTATAAGAAATACGTATCCATCGACGAAATTTTCCGTCTTACCCTGAGAGCCCAGCTGTAAATGCTGCCGATTCGGTTAAAACAGCCCGTGGTTGTATTCTGGGTATCGATGAGATATTTCAAAGTTGTTTCCTGACCGGCATCATCGATGAAGATATACTGCTTGGCATCCCGTAGTCCGCCGTATACCATGGCAGTAAGGAATGTCGAGGCCTGTCCCCAGTGTCCACCCCATACTGAATAGGATCCATCGCGGCCGCGGTACTTCAATTGGTTCTGATAGCCCGTTTTCAGGTTGTGAAGAATCTTGTTTTCTAGCTTAGGTTCAAGCTGTTTACTAGCTCGAAGATAATCGTTGACTGCGAGATTGGACATGAGCTTTGCCATATTTTGTTCTCCGCAACCGGTCGGCAGAATAATGAGATGGTCAAGATTCGAGGCCGCTTGACCCATCATGTCACCGCTGACCGAAAACAGCGAGCGTGCGGAACCCTTGACAGCATTATCGGGCACTTCAAGCTTGAATGTCGTCTCTACGCTTTTTTCTTTCTCTGGACAGAGCATACGGCTTTCCGAAACCTCCTGCATAAAACCTTTCAGAATATAAACATTTAACCCTCATTTACACGAGAGTGGTACATTATGCGTGCATAGCAGTACTGCTAAGGCCTTTCTGCAAGCCCCAAATCATTATCATAATATGTCTAAATTCCTCTTTTCGATTACAGACGCCAGAAGATAACGTGACTATTACAGTAACTTAGCTAGATTTTTCATACACACATTTTTGAACATTTGACTGTAACTATAAGTTGTATAAGTTGTAGCTATGGCAGATTTCTTCTGTTAAGTTCACGCAAGAGTTTACGCAAGAGTATACAAAGGACAGTCAACTTTCGAGTCTCAAGCTTTAAAATACATAATTACCTAGGAGAAGGATGTTGTCATTTTATATGTCTGCGTAGTACTACAATACAAACGTTTCATGATAGTAGCCATATTAGCGTAATTTCAATATTTTTAAATCCGTACCTTCGGGGATGATCTTTAAGGGGCGGGTGATTTTGTCTCTTGAAGCTACGGATAGAGCCTGTTTTCCTTCACACACGGACATATTCTCCGAATTAATCGTTGTCACTGTTACGTTGAGATCACCAATTAGGGCCTGATCGGTTACCTTTACACGTAGTTCGTAATGAAATGGAGAGGAATCCGGGCATATGCAGGCTTCTTTACTTAACGAGGTTTTGTCATCCACTTCGAGGCCAGGAAGTGGGTCAATGTCGATTGATACCTATTGAACGTGACGAGAGCCAACATTTAACTACCTTTGAAATGCACAGCAAATTTACAAGCTGAATCTCAAATAAAATCAGCGTCTTCTATTGCTACTTTGTATCTCACTAGTGTCAATTGTGACGCCGTCAAGTAACGGCACTAAACATGGTTATGCTAAGAGGAATCTCTAACATTTAAAATAAAAGCCAATTTTCTGGTTTTGTGCTTAATTCGTAAACGATACACACGCCCATCCCCTATCTTCGAATACAACACCTCTACCCAATAGCATTTCAAGCCCTCTTTATATGCTTTGATAAACTGGACTTAGGTTTACCGACTTCTGTCATAAAAAGTGCTCATTTTATGACGGGTTTCGAGCAAACGTTCTTTTAGGACAGCTATCTCTTGGTAGCCTTGCTTCGAACGGTAGACGCTTTCAATAAAAGATCAAATATGTTTACACCCTTTAAAACTACACCAACTTATGATACCGGCAGATAAGCAAACGTTATCATTGTATAATCAGTGGAGATTTGTAAATAACTTTAGGAAAAGGTAGTTTGAATCTTTTGTAATGTTCCACACACAACCTGGTTAGGTGTATTCCAATTTAATGCAGTTAGGACAGAGCTTTTTCGAGGTGTTAAAATGATTTATATTACAAAAGTAGAAGGCGCCATGCTGCGCGTGCGGATCCCATTGAGTACGTTAAGACGGTGACCATAACATGCTGCCATATTAGGTCAAATCTCAGCGTTATTGCCAGAGATTAATTGCCTAGAATATAGGGATCAGCATAAATAAAAGACTGAGCAAAAATGGGGAGTTAATATAGCTCGTAGCGTTCCATAGATCTGTTGTGCTCTAGATAAGATTAGATATGACCCGGTTAGACCAGTCAGAGAGCGCAAATCTTTGAAGCTACACCTAAACAGGGTGACTCGAAAAATTTGTTTACGAAAACGCTAGAAGTACCAAAGAGAACATTTTAGCAGAACAATGGTGATAGATATTTATGATAGCCCATTCCATATCTAACTCAACTAGAAATATCTTTTATATCTCCAACATGGCTATGCATGAAATATCCAGAACGTGTTCAGCGTACTTTAATTAGTCAAAACTTTCTATTGACGAAATAAATGACAATTACGAACCGGCATACAGTGCGGTAAATAGTTAAAGGTACTGATTATAATGGGGAGCTTCTCTCCACGTTTGACAGAATAAGGTAGCTTGACTTCGGTGAAGAACGCCTGATACGTTTTGACCTCCTTGGTTTCTGCAACTCCAAGTCCGTCGGCAAGATGAATGCACATAGCGTCGGCGTTCCATGTAGTCACCTGGTGTGGAGCAGTCAGATTCTTTGCCAACTTTCCTGTGTTACTGAAATTAATGAAAAAGGTAAATCTCATTGTTAGTGAAAATGGAGACGATTTGTAAAATATACTAGTTTGTAATTTGCCGATCTAATATGAACTAGGGAAGTATTTTGTTTGGCATAATTGCGGCTCGTTTCAAGTTTCCCTGATTTTTGCGTGTACGTGTTCATGAATACTTTATGACACCTATCGTGACCTATGCGATCTCGCTATACGTTGGTGTTTTCTCAAACACGCTCGAGACAGGTAAAAGGTGTAAGAAATTCAAAAAGGATCAACCCATCGAGCGCGTTCGTGTGGCCCTCCGTTCAAACTCTCCTCAATCACACTAAAATATCCACAAATTTTTTACATCAGTATTTTAAGGCCATTAGATGCGCAAAAAAAAATGCTGAGTTCTTTCATTGATTTTTTTGAGCCCTACTGTGTGTCCTCCGCGACTGAAGCCACGATGACGAAAACGGTCCACTTCGAAAAATCAGGAAGTTTTTTTTGCGTATGATATTTCAGAGGCAGATATTTTTTGCCAATAGCTGATGGTTTTTAGTCATAAAGCAAACATTTTTAGGTCCGCCAAATGTGGTCGTGATCTTGTGCTCGATGCACCATTAACTGCCGCTGTTTAGTGGCTGGCGCATCAGTTTAGCTTTAAAAGACGGCTAGCAACCTGAGCAAAAGGTATCTCAAATTTTTCCAGGTTTATTATTCAGGATATGAATCAGGTTTTGGTCCACCTAGTATTTTTGTTTTCTTTCTTTCACTCTGTGGTGATCGCCCACATCGCTCCCCTGAAAAAAGTATTTAATAGATGTCTAGTTCATTTTTAGCCATTTTGGTGATCCGGGAATCGCCCACGTTCCCGAATGGCTGAAACGACTCGTTTTATCGAATCGTTGATAACGGAGGTATTTATAAATGTTATGTTACGAAGTTTAGTACTTCAGCTTTTATCTATGCTAATTTCAGCTGGTCTAATGGAGACTTTTGATGGACTCGTATTAACGCGTTGTTGTGGGTCGTTCCAACATACCCACACTCGACGTCCCGAACATGCCTATCATTATGCTAATACCTCTTAAAAATGGCCTTCTGCAACGATGAGATTAGTGCATTAGAATGTGTTGCACAATATAACCATTCTGAAAATTTCCTAAGCTTTCAGCTAGATAGCTGGAAATGTCTGACTTACTCTATTGCGTTCAATTGGAAAAGCCACAATTCCGGGAAGTAATTACGGATGTCGACGACACTCTGGCTCGCTGTGGCAGAATCCACTCCGAAGTCATTGCCGATCCTCGAGGCGCTCGGTGTCGCTATAGTGAATGAGATGTCAGCAATATCATCGAGGGTCAAAGGTGTACTCAGCGCGGCTTGAGGTACCGCTGCGGAACAAACGGGCGAAGGAGACATGCGGCAACAGCAGCGCTGGAGCTCTGCCTTTTTAAGGCCACAACGGATAATCTTCGTTCCCACATATATCAGTTGATCGTCTTGTAGTTTAACTAATCAGCTAGCCTCAAAAAACCTAAGCTTTGACGATATAGGTGTTCATAGAAACACGTAAGGAGACTGACCCTTATCTGAAAGTATTGATCTGCAGGATGAACTAAATTTAATCGTGATACTGCCAACGGACATTTTCATAGAAGACTTCATGGTTTTTTTTGTTTTTTTCTATTTAATATTAAAAAGATGTAGGTTCTTATATACGTGTAGAGGTGTTGCCTAGTAGACGATTGATTATCCGTTGTGCCGAGCGATATATAAAATGATCAGGATGATTAGGAAAAGGCGTGTGCACGTATTTATTCAGGCTCGTGCGATGTCAAGGGGTTAGTTTCGTTCGCTTAGCTGACTGCCTCAGTTACATGCAATTACTACGCTAAAAGCCTTACTAGTTCCTGTTACTGCTCTTTATCAACTCGTAGCATACTGTTACCGATAAGCGTCAAGCACGACATACATGGCGTTAACCGGAATGACAATAATGCACATATTTCTCAATGTATGGAAGAACTGAGCTTCATTTGCTAAGCGAAAAGATCCCACATAGCAATTGAAAAATTGTGTCTTCTTTCTATGACAGTTAATACGACTGGCACGATGGTATGTTAACCAACAAATACAAAGAAGAGCGTTAATTCAAAGTGAACTAAAAATTGCTTTTCGCTCCGGCGGCCCCTGTTTTACAAAGTAAATAGCGTGACAATAGTGGCCAGTTTTCCTTGATGCCCCTAACGTCAAATGTAAACTCCCAAGTGTAATCAATAGGCTCATAGCTCGTCTCATTGTAGGTTTAATATGGAAAGGAACCAAGAATAACAGTGTATGTAATATAGGGCACTCACCAAAGGCCCCCTGATCCAGAGAGACGGGGCCCGCGGCTATTTTTAATGCTACCGCTACCGGTTGGTAGGAGCAAAGGGAGCAGGGAGGAGAAGAAGGATGTTGTGGAAGGGGACAGACACGTGACACATGTGTGGTACAATACGATCATAATAAGACGATAAATATTACCAATCATCATCAATACACAGAATAAAAACAAAGCAAAAATGAGTAACTCAACAAAAGGTAAGACGCTGCCTAATGGTACGACAGACGTCTGTCAACCGCGACAGATTTCAGTCGATAGCTTCTCATTTGACCTGAGAGATTATATACAATGCAATATTATTGAACTAATATACGTTGCAAAAGAGCTTCAGGCCCATTGAGCATAGCGTATTATTAGAGTGTTCTTTGCATGCGGTTTATTACCAACCTGCTCGTTGTATAACCACATTAAGACGTAAAAGGCTTTTGCACTACTTTTCTGAATAAAATAGCTAATTATGTTTGCCTTACTGAAACGTAAACAAAAACATACATATGCAGAACAGATAGATACGACTTGTTCCGAAAGCGGAAGGTGCCATTTATTGAAGACTTATCTTCTAAGTAGAAAGAACTAAGCTTTAGATGTGCAATAGAAAACTCAGCCTTTATCTGTCTTGGGATTTTAGTTATTTCGCAGGCTAAAATATCTGTACCACAACGGGGTCCGCGTAACGTTTGGAGGATGGTAAAAGACTAGTCGTACTAGCTGGTTCAAAAATTGACGAGGAAGACTTATTTGGGTTGCCGTAAAGTATTTCAATCCATTGCTATATCGTACAAATGCTAAGTCACACTAACAGTAATTTGCTTAATATTTATATGCTATTTCCGTGCAAATTCTTATTTTTGCAGTGCAGGACGACGTTTTAGAGCATTAGGATAGTAATATGCCGTTGGTGCTTTCTGCAATGTTTTTTAGTTGTGGCGAATGTTGCAATTTCGATTTTATGCCCCATCTTTCGAAACTTTGCATAGATCTGTTTATTTCAAGGTGTCTTGCTAAAGCAGCCAGATGTACCCCGACTATTCTGAATTCACTTACTGCGCACATAACTATAGTACACCCTTTGTGGAGACAATCGTCTGGTCTTCGTGATTCTCGTATCCGTTGCGGAAGTGTTGCCAAAGTACATTTGTTGTCCTCGACGCGAGAATCTTTTGTCAAGATGTCGAGCCACTAGAAGAATTATTCTCAAGGATATATTTTAAGATTTAACTGACGTATAATAGGGAGCTAGCGAAGACCCTCATCATATGTATATGATAATGCGAACACACAAAGATGTGGATCGGAGAAGTGGATAGAAGCTGTGAAAACTATGCGACTAAAAGTTCCACACAAGAATACAGCCATGCATAGTAATGGCTTGAACCTATACATTTTCGCTGCCTTCTTTTTTTTTTTAAATCTGAGCAACTTTTACTTACGAAATTCCCCAATAACTGCTTCAGTAATACAGAAAATCGATAATGTCACAAGGTTTAAACCAGATCTCACAGTTAAAGGGCAACTTTGTGGGGCCAGTTCTGTTTCAATGTAGACCCTAATAAAACCATTACAAAGAATAATCGAAAGGAATCATAATCTAATTGGATAAATTAGTAGTTGTTAATAGAGGAGGTAGCGTTGAAGCCCGAAGCGGCAAAACGTCCGATCGATTTTTGCAAAGCTAGCAAATTTGAGATTATCGGATATTGCTTCGTACCAGCGCTATATCCGAAGGCGTGAGCTGAATTCAGTGATTTAGCTGTTTCCATAAGGGCCATTGCTGTAATATTGGTAACAAATTCATATTCCCGTTTCATAATATATATATTGCTACATATATTTCTACAAAGAAGCTTTAAGAGTTACAGGTCTGATGTACCTAGCTTTTTGTCACCAACAATATAAGGCTCACCTTTTTTTTGCAAACGTCACAAATTCTAGCTTGTCATTATAAATTTTTTCTGTTCTATTTAGGTGTGAAGTTGTCATCAAAATGAACTTAATAAGATTTCAAAAACATACACGTATTTGCGACAACACAACAAACAATCCCAAAACAGCCATCTTCATACAGTCATACATAAGATCACTGAGGACAGAAAATGTTCAAGGACGTGCAATATGTAGCAGCTTCAATTGCTCTGCTTTGTAAATCTCTGAATTATGACACGTATCGACTAGAGTATATCTCACGGATCTTTAAAATGTCACAGTGGATAGATATAAAGTTGATGACTTGTATGGGTAATTGCTATTTAGGCCCTATCCACTTTACTATTGGACAATCATCCACGATGACGTGAAATCTCCCAAACGAGAAACAAAATGCCTAAATTAGATAAACTCGTTTACTGTTTTGTTTGTGTTTCGAACACATTTTGGTACACCTACGCGGTAGAATTCATATTCTTTGCGTCTAATTGGTAGCTGAATCCTGATCTAATATAACGTCAAAATACTCGCGGAGCGTTAGCTGACAGCCAGCTGATAATCCATTGCAGTACCAACACGATCAACTTGAAAATTCAAGAGCATATCAAGGGAGAATGAAGAATTTGGCCCGTATGAGTGCCGGACTTCAAAACAAATCGATGCAATAAGGACAAGACGCAGATGCGGCCATGGACATTTTAGGCTATACACTTCGTTTGCATATTCGCAGAAACCGTTAGTGGCTGTTGTAGAACTGGCGAATTCTGTCGCTGATATAGAAAAAAAACGTAGATCACTAACCTGGCGCTATAACTGCCAATAGGGTACATGCTCGTCCGCTCTCCGAAAAAAAAAAAAAAACGAGGAGAAGCATCTCCATAGACGTCATAGATTTGCTACTTAATTCTTAGACTCCTGAAAGTGGGGGTTGTCAAGGCACGATTAATTAAATGACAAAAATGAGTCAAGAATAGAGCTTATAGTCGGCATTAAAGCTACAATTTGCCGCGTGTTGAGAAAAAAAATCCTAAAACGATTCATTAAGACACGTACCAGAGGTGTTCATAGTTAGCATATGGTGTGCGCGTGGTCGATCCCTATTTAGCACTAGGAGCGAAGTACCGGTACATAGCCTACCGGTACATCATAATACTGTTACCGCTATGTACCCTACGCAACAGTGGAAGCTCACAGCGAGTGATTTGCTTTTTGAAATCGTCGAACACGAAATGCAGTGTATTGCAGTAAAAAGCAGGTCTAAAAAGTTGGTTATTTTTGAGCTATTTTAAAGCAGTGCACAGGCACCACTGGCACCTGGTTATATCCTTATTCTAGGTCTTATTTTTGTTAGATACATAGCCATATTAGTTGAAGTTTAAACAAACGCGACAGCATTTAATCACATACCCCCATGTACTCAACAACGTTGGATATTCATTGGTTCTCGCTTTCAAATTTATTCACACAGGGTCTAGTTAGGTTCTTGCCACAATCTGGAATACAAATGAATGTGTAGTGGTCGGAAAATAGATTATTTGATATTTTTTTTGTCCTTTGCGAGCGTCAGGAAAAGCACGTTCTGTGCTTTCGGTAGATTCGACACTAAGCAACAAGTAAGTACCAAGGTCAATATTAAGGCAAGTACGTAGTTATTTACAATAGAGCTCTAAAGTGTCTGACGACATCGAAGTCTTATTTAATTCATTGAGAGGGTTATATAAGCAGACCAAGTTATGCCGGCTGAGTTAATAATCCGCGGCAAGCGATACTGACTACTATTCCCTAGTGCAGCACTCACACAAAGAAAATGATCGTGGACGAACTCCTGCGATATCTAACTCCTGTGATTGGTATAGACTTGGCATAGCACCACCTCTGCCAGAGGGGTATCCTGCAATAATGTAGGCACCTTTTCAGATGAACACCTGTGATTAGGCAACTACGTAAATTGTCATTCTATGATACATTAATTATTTCACATTACTTTCGGAATAAGTAGTTCGGGTTAACTGTTATAAAGCTATCTGCGCGTCTCGGCCCGTTTTTACCGGTTTTCGGCTAAACGTTTCCCGCTGAGATACGGGCAGGCAACAATGTGAGATCGGTCGGGATTCGATCTGTTCGGAGAGCAGTCAGGTTGTCTCCCGCGTAAGTAACTGTGCAACTTAGTAATTGTCAGGTGGATTCGTGGCAGACGTACGTAACAAAGTCCGCTGGCATCTCGATGCTACTGTTCTTGCAATGTTCTGAGCAGGTATTTCCTGCTATATTTGCCATATTTTCTGCTGTAGTTTACTATGTGGCGCTGCATGTAACGGTATTGACAGACTCAATCACCGACCAACAGCCCGCTTGTGTAACAAAGTATTATTACCTAAACTTTAATTATAGAGGTTCCCTTAACATCTATGTATCACAAGAGTACAAGCATATATTCCGACGAGGTCAATAAAGATAAGGTAATATGATTTTAATAATAAGAAATAACATTCTACTTGTATTATTCGTCTTAAGAGTACTTCATCATGCACATACTTCTCTGTGAAGAAATTCTAGAGATGCAAACTAATCAATGTGCATATGAAGTCCAACATTGTATAGAAATACGCACACATTCATAGGAATGGAAATGCATTGAGTAGGTTTTTACATATTTTTTTTTTAAATTTTATGGCCTTTATAATGTTTCCGATATATAGCTTGCCGTAAAATCTCAAAGCTATTAACTAACCGAGTCATTCAGAGAGACACATCGATAACTTGACCTTCAAAGACCCGGGCACATTGTTGGGTTAGAAAGGAATAGTATTTACGTAGGTATTTACATAGGCGGTGTTAATGAGGGTTCCCGTAGCTTTGTATAACCAGTGGCTAGCCAAACATAGACGAGTACAATCATCCTGTGAGAACAATGATCCCATAATCCCAGATGACCCGTAGCAAGCTTTGTAGCACTGATGGATGACAAGAAAAGACCTTTCGTCCCGCCCGTTGACTTCAGAGTGAAATTCTTATCATGACTAAATATCAGCTAACGCTCAAATTGTAAGTTGGACACACTTGAGGTAACTTTGTATGATTTTTTTTTGTATAAAAATAGCGTCGCTGAACGATAGTCTATTGTCTATTTTAGCGCAATACTAATACGTCTTCGTCACGTCTCTTACGGGCATACTTAATTGCTGCTTGTGCCAACTCGGGTCACAGAGACGGTATCAATTGCAATAAAGAGCTGAATCGATACAATGTCGTTGGCGACAGTGGAACCGTGGTAGATATACAGTTTGAAGTTCAACTCACCAAGTGGAAGAGCAGGACGGAGTGGGGGCTGTCGAGATAATCCCAGACGGGATGAGAAAGTCCGAGGTCCGCTGGCCGCACCACCAGCAGATTGAGCTATCGTTAGAGCCCTTGTTAGCTGATTAACTTCAAAATACAATCCACCCCATTTTCATTCATTTGAAGCTTAATTTTTTACAATCTAATTGATTGTATCATTTTGTTTCATCGGTTTGGCTGCATTAGCCCGGTAACCGCACTACTTTATTTACGGGTACGAACAAGGGTTTCTACTGTCTGGTCTAATGAATTGATCGTCACTTCTGCTATAAAACCTAACAAGGAAAGAAATAAAATTAGACCAATTTTTGTCCGATAATATTGATCATGATGATAATTTGTATTGCTGGGAACGATTACGAAGGCGAACTATACGAGCTCGCCTACTAGACACTGCATACGTCGGCTAAAAAAATGTCTAACATTTGCGAAAAATTTAAGAGAGGATTCAATTGCATTAGACGAAATCCCGTGGAAGTAAGATCAGTGGTTTTCCATTTAATTCTCGAATCACGAGGTAAAAGCCTACTTTTTCCTTAGACTATTCGTGCGGCCTCGAACAGGCAAAACTCGAACAAGCTCGAATGTACGCGCGCATATGCTGAGGCCATTTTCCCAAAATTAAACTGCGAAATTAGCCCATCGAGTATAAGACGAAACCGATGGATTTAACAGCATGCTGGGAATGTTTAAGATCACTGTATAATATTTACAAATAAAAATATTCATTAATATTAATAATATATTACTATTCGGGTTCCTAAGTGCTTTGGGAACCAAAGTGCGAGGAACGTCAAACAGTATGAGCTGCATGATGGGGTCTCATAAACGTCGCTATGGCGACAATAGAATACTGATTATATGATAACTTACCTACATCGCATTGGCACAACGAATGGTTCTAAATGGAGATTGTGCACCACAGAAACTCAGTAAATATTATCAAAACAGACGTGATAGGCAAGCTTCCGCTTGATGCGATCTGACAACGCGGAGGGTAGCGGGACGACCTTAATTCTGCCAGGTGATCGACGCATAAATCATTTCAACTAGTGCGCTAGGTATGAGGCGCTATCTGGGCCCGTCACATCTGAGACACGTTTATTTCTTGTTAGTGGAACTATTTTCCTCCCATTCCGCTAAACCCCAGTGTAGTTCCCCACAACTAGATTTTGCAATGCTGAAATGGTCACACCGTCGAAAGAAACCTAGCATACACACCACCTCGAAAGCATACACACCACGAAACGTATTTCCCAGCAAAGCTATGAAGTTAGAGTATCAGAATATATATGTTAGTTAGCCAGAAGAAACCGCCCGGAAATTCTGAAGGGACAAACGCTCATGAACGCACTCGTAGTAGGAAAAAAGGACTCGTAGGACGAGACCACTACATACATATGATATATAATATTCCTCAGGAACTAGTATGTACCAGTGGGTGCAGCAGGGGGCGCCAGGGTCGGAGCTAGAAATGCAGCGGCTTGACGGCAGAACGCGTCACCTCCGAGAGGCGACGAAGGTTTCAAAGACGCTACAGCTGCAGGAAAAAAGCCATTTCGCTTCATAACAGCTGATGGCCACGTAGTAAAGTAATTTCAGTGTACCCGTGGTATTTAAGATCAACAGCACAGATTAGTCATATTACAACAACCACAAATCCTCCATTTATAGCAGTCGGTAGCACCTAAAAATTATGTTTCAAGTTTCTGTGAGCTTGAACCGTACAAAGTGTAGGCTTGTCGACCGCGTTTGCTAAACAATATACGTGATCTTCTAGCTGCTGATCACTGCACAAACATAACAAAGAGTAACTGAATCCTTGTGCAATGCTGTATGCTTTGAAAAACATTGCTACATGTTGAGATATTGCACTCATGGAAATCATCGTATTTAAGGTAGAAGTTAGAATCCGCTATTATATAGACAACTATTTTTTGTCAGTACTCGATGTTTTAGGTACAAGCGAAACTCTTTATCTAAAAAGTAGCGAATATTTTAAAATCGTATAAATAATGGTACTATCCTCCCCAATCTGCTCCTTCAAAGAGGGCATCTGAAATTAACTCATTTTCATAATGATAGGCCATAAGATCAACGTCCAATAAATTCGGGTAAATGTATCAGTATTTATACATTATTTACCGGTTACCCGCTGAAACACATTTTGATGGAAAAATATGCGACTTTGTGAAAACCTTGGTCGTGATCTATGAAAGATTTGAAAAACTTTTTTTTTTTTTTGTTTTTTGTGCGCCACCATACGACTGGCTCAAAAACTGTTGGCTTACGGGTCCCATGTAAAGCACCAGGATATGGCTATTGTACGTTTATTATTAGCCACAACATAGTACTCTAAACCATTAGGTATATGTTCTAAGGTCATACAACGAATTTGCCAAGCGAAGGCCGTAAAAGTGTACTAGAAAAAAAAATAGGCCAGTCTCTTAACTTAGTAGAATGAGCCAATCAGAACGGGTCAAGTTGTTCTCTTTTTTTGTAGACTAGACTTTGGTCACCTGTAGCTTCAATATACCGAATATAATAAATTATTTAAACATTAAAAATAGCTGCGTACACAGATGCAGAATTGAATTATTTTATCTGAAAGACGATTACGATGCCCTCCCAATGTCATGCTTTTGCGGAATGTGAAAGGCCCAAACAAAAGATTTGGCAATGACGGGCCATGCAGGGGTGCGAATCAGAGAGAAAGTACCAGTTCTGCGTCGCTTCGAGTTCCAGCAGACCTATAAAGCGGCTAGATTGAAGATGCATAGGTCGACGAGTCCTTGATAATGCGTTTCTGGTGCTGTTGGGCCCTTTTTGACATAGCGGCCTTATCATAAGACAGCGTTCCAACTTAAGAAGAAGCAACAGATTAAAGCGTTTCTAGAACACTGCGCACATCATAGAGAAGTCGTGCACATTTTATCCGCTTATCATACCTAACCACTAAAAGTATGCGATGAGGTAACTATACGTAGATATTAAGTTGAAATCAGAACGACTATTGCAAACGACTGCGCAGTCCGTACAACTACAAGAGGAAAAAGAACGAGGTGTAAAGAATAAATCGTCATTGACATCGCACCCCACCCATGAAGTCAAGGAAATTTTTTCTCGACGATTATGCGACGACCTGCGTTTTCACGACCTGGCCGACCCTTGGCCTCGAAAGCCTTATAACTTTCCGCCTCTTTGGATTTTGCTACCAGGCAAACCATGAGGTGCCCGTGCTCGGTCTCATAGTCATGCAGCATTCGTATACCCTTTCGGTAACAGTTTACATGTATATACGCACGCTTCTCCGGCGTGCTCATAATAGTATAGTTTGATATGACATAAACCGTCGAACTACCGTTGAAGATAGATATGTTGTCTCACTTCGAATGGGGAATTAAGGCTGTCACATTGTCTTTCGGCTGGCGACAATAGACGTGGTTTAAATAATCTATGCAAGATATCTATATAAGTTCTGAAAAAACGCAACATCTCTCGTGAATGATGTCGGCATTACCCTACGCCGGTGATACGTAGAGGCTCTCTCTGTGGAATACAATAGCTATGAACCTGAAAAATGACTGCTGCATAACTACACATCGAACAACAACAACAACAACAACAAAGTATTCTAAGTTCATAGAATTGGTTAAGTTCCGAGACGGATTAGATTCGTTCAAGTTCGACAAACTTTTCCATGTGGTCCACCTGGCGCACATACTCCTAGTTCTCTACATTGAATTAGACACTGAAGTTCTTTTCATCGTTCATTTTAAGGAAAATAGTGGGCGCAGTTCAAGTACGTTGAACAGATAACTTATTATAGATAAATGTACATAAAAGATGTCTTCCAATGCACTAACTAATCACACATAACAAGTCTAGAGCTAACTAAGTTATACTACTAGTGCTAAAACACTGTCGTATTATACTTTGCCGTGACTATGAAGGCTGTGGTAGCTAATGATGTGCAACAGGATTGCTTCGGGAGTTTAATTCGTTTCCAAATTATTCTATAGGATATTCGTGGAGCCAAAGCACCAACGTACGAATCTATCCTGCGAAAATATTCCCCTGATATGTAGCTGGAGTACAGCGAAAAAAATAAAAAAAAAAAAACAGGCAACTCGCCACCATATCTCGAAAGTATACTGTGTTCTTTGCAAAGTTTTCTGATTGAGCTGTGAACACCACTGCCCTTAGTCTGGATCTCCAATTGCGAATCCGAACTAAGAGCTTTTCGATACTGTTTGATTATTACATCGAAAAAAATACCGCTACTAGCGACAATTTTCTAATATAACTGATAAGGCTTGCAGGACTACACTATATGACAGAACTTTTTTACATAGATGAGAGGCGAGCTTAAAAGTATGCTCTTTTCTTGACTCAAAAATATCATCAGTCTTGTTTTGGTAACTTCGATTCTATTAATCGAAGTTACCAAAACAAGACTAGCTACAGAGTGCATGACGCCTATATAACATAAGTCGAAACATGTTATCAGACATAATGGTACAACGCAAGAAAATATATTACATGACCCAGCGATCAATGGTTTGTGACCTGATAATTCTAACTGTGAACTTAAGGATATGTTACTTTGTGGAATCTATTCCTAACCAAGTCGAAAAAGAGGAGCTTGCTATTATGTTGATAGGTGTTGTCCTTCAAGTGTGTATAACAGGTTAAATTACAACAGTAATACTATACACAAAACAACTGCGCCAAAAATGCTTCAAGTTGTTATATGAGTAATGGAAAAGCAGCTTAAAATATGGCAGATTATTTTCTAGACTATAATAAGTGTTTTTTTTTTGTCTATTCCACAGAAAATGACAGAATAAATCAACCTGGCTTCAAAAATTCATGTAACGGCTAAACATATCTCAAAGGATTTCTACTTGAACGGATACTATCGTTTAATTTTTTTTGCTTGTTAATAACCAGCTTTGGTTTCTAACCTATGATTGTGATTCTTAAAAATATATTATATCTTGAATGAATCGACCACGGATCTTCTTCAATATACTCGGCGATATTTGTCCGCCAAAACACGAAAAAAAGCAACATTATTTACAGCATACACTTACGTTCTGGTACCGGAGTTCCATCACGAGTTGAACGGCACGGGCGGATACTGAGCTTTATATTGTACTCGATAAGAGTCCAGCCGGGATTCTGGTTAAATTCATTCAAGTGGAAAATTAGGATAAAAACGGAAACGTAGTTCGCGACTATATCGAACTATCTATCTATGTACACTGCTCAACGCTGAGGGCTATTTAAGCATACTCCGAGTGGTCTTGAAATTCACAAAGCTCTCTGCGACGCCTTTCGCCATCGTGGCGCTATGTAAGACATATTGTAATGTCGGACCAGCTGTTGCTACTCATGTCGCTGTTATCGCGCTAGGTAAAGAAAAACAAAAAAAAAAAAAAAACAACTCTCTACGTGAAACAGTTCTTACCAGCATAACACTTTCAACATCGACGTAATCACTTTGTCCACCATTTTGTATGCAGTGCCGATAGTTGTCAGCTTGAGGATACTCCCACTGGCTAATTTCACGGTTCGGAAGAGCGTTGCGGTATCTATCGATACGAACACCGATATCACCCAATCGGACCCATTAGCATGCATATATTGCCTAACGGTAGAGTCTCGCACATCTATCAAAAAATGAACGTCCTAATCAATGAAACTGTTTCATTCACGATGGCGCGAATGATCAGCTGCAATCGAATATGAATAGTTTACGTATTAGAGATGTTTACTTGTAGAATGGATTCGGTTCATTGCCGCTAAGTAGCTTGACGCTACGATCCACAACTTCGTAGCCACACTGAGATTTCGGCGAGGCTGAGAGCATCAGGTTCACAAAGCCTCCTGGCTGAATGACCGTTTCGGAAAAACTGAGTTCAACTTTGTTAGAGGGGCAAACATCCCGGATGACTTTAATACTGTCCGCTATAACTTCAGTGCCATTGTGAATATAGTAGAGAAGGACGGTCAGCTGTGGCAACTGGGATGATTCTGGGTCAACCTAGAAACGAAGCCACGCACAGAGTTCGAATACAATGAAATTTAATTTATTTATTAATGTTTGCTGACAGTAGTCTAAAACCTCGTATATATATATATATATATATATATATATATATATATATATATATACACACAGGTGTAAAACACGATCAATATCAGAGACATTTATTATCGCTTGAAAAATCATCAACAAACAGTGCTTACGTTACTATGAGCCTTGTCGAGTTTATAAAATTACTTCAAGAAATATCTAGATGCTACAAAACGGTGCCAGAAAGTTCTGGAACATCTACATGTATCGTCAGGTTCGTGAAAACCTGGTTTTCCGCTAAGTTCGGTGTGGAACCCATGCATGGTAAAGCGGGCAACGACATATCGTCTCTCTCCACTCGCTGTTTTTAATCGCACCTTAAGCAAGCGAATTCCCGTCACACCGCTGGTCTTCCCCCCCCAAACACACATTTCTGGTCTTCTGGTTTCGACTGATTTCCTCAGCCCTCTTATTTGATCAGTAAGGCTCTCCGGCAAAATGAAGAGTATGTGTAAGTCTAGATTGTCTTCCTAAGCTAGACCAGTTATCTGTGCGAAGGACATGGGTGTGGCCACTCGGTTATTTTAGAATCGCAGCCAAATGGTTGAGCTTATTTATAGAGACAACGACTCAGATCAGTATGAGTGTAGCTTTGTCCCTGGACAAAAGCTTTCTTGAAACTGACAAGTCCCAGATTGCGCGCCGTGTCCAATGCTCGCGTAGCGTCGACCATCAGCATTCTATGGGTCGTTTTTGTAAAGTGTTTTCTTCGGAACCCACGTGCCTTCTTATAACAAATGCTTTTCTTTCGCCATGATGGCCACGCGATTAGATTCCACATTTTTCTGTGGCATTTCTCCAGTCGACCAAAAATGTATTACTATATAAACATTTAGTAAATAATGCTGTTCTGAACGATGGTGCATTTAAGACGTTTATTGCAGACCTTATCTAGATCGGGGAATTTTTCCTCGTATAGAAACTCAAAAACCACGCAGTAGTTTTCATACTGTAAAGGCTGGTTGAAATACATCGCGTCTTATTGAGATTCTTTCTTCCTATACTACAGCGCAAAAGGGCTTTACGCGTAGGATCATATTCCTTGACGTAAACATCTCAGAAAAATAATTTATCAGGATCGAGAACCTAATCGGTCTAGATCGTCAAGTTGCCGGGGTGTTTACCCGCTTGTACGGCTGGTTGAGGTCTGCACATGAGCTATATAGATGATAGCTCAATTATACGCTAAACTGACATGGATAAATCGCGTGATACAAATTTGGTTGCTGTCCTTTGCACAGCATAGCTCGACCTCGTATATTTTACAATACTAGCTTGTTTATTCATGCTGGTAATTTCATTATTTATTTTTATTATTATTTAAATATCGCCCCAACGTGTATTTATGTATGTACCTAGATTGTATTAAAACGTACCTCGAAATCAATACGTCCAATCTGCTTATCGTTCGTTTTCGCCACATCACTCCAAATCTGGGGGTAGTCCTCAGTTAATAACTCCGTTTCGTTAAGTTTTGCGGTCAGTTCTTGAGGTTTTTGAACGGTTATTGTCTTTGAAACTATGTTTCTCGCCCGTGCCAACACTACGTATTTGAATTGTATATTCTCATCTCCATCCTATAGATGGCAGTAGCGCAGCCAACATGAAAACAGCGAAAAAAAAAAAAAAGAATTAGCTACCTAATTCTGAGCCTCTGCTTCTATTGTCAGATTTGTTAAGAGTCAGCTGTGACAATCAAGCTAAACATACTTAAACATGGACAGGTAGTTGTGGATGGCTCACATATACCCGATAGGTAATGTGCTACATAGGTTCAGAACTTTCTTGATAATTGAACAAGGTAAGAGGTGTTTTTTTAATGTACATATTTTTTTTTCTTATGGATAATTCGAATTTGATTTGACTGGAATTGAATGGAAAACGACAAATGGACAAACCTCGAAGGTATAATATGCCGAAAGGTTTACAGGAGCATCACAAGGCTGGCTTTCAGCAGCAATGGGCTCAAATTGTAAGTAGCGCTCTGAGGTCGAGAAGAACGCTCGATAAAAGGTCGATGCGCGGGGCTGGTTAATGAGAATGCTGTAATCGTTTCCTGGATATTTTTTTGTAGGGTAGTTCAACGCCACAGCCTAAAATAAATACCAGCACTACTATGGTACCTTTTGACTGTTTTTACCAAGGTAAAAATTTTTTAAAATGTACGTGATTTCACCAAAAATCACTTATACTAAAACGGTTTAATTAATTTATATGCATTTGGCTGCTTCCAAGAGATTATTGTGTATCTTATGCAGCCTAGATATAAATGTATGCATATAACGAAATTAAAAGCCATCCCACCTCGATACCAAAGGATACCACTGAAGGCCTGTGAGGCGGTAAAACAAAGTTAATCATCCCTTGAGTGTCACTGGTATAAT
This sequence comes from Varroa destructor, assembly GCF_002443255.2. Classification (NCBI taxonomy): domain Eukaryota; kingdom Metazoa; phylum Arthropoda; class Arachnida; order Mesostigmata; family Varroidae; genus Varroa; species Varroa destructor. The sequence continues at coordinate 2,346,127 of NW_019211458.1, forward strand.
TCTTGCACATAAGGCGGTTATCGGTACGTTGATGATGGAACTCGTACACTTCGGATTTAGCAGTTAAGCACAATTCAACCGGTTCATTCGGAGCCGGAGTATCGTCAGGATTTGTTACCTTCAGCTAAGAAATTAAGCAAAAGTAAATCGCAAGAGATCATTATCGATGAGTGACAAAATGGACTCCGATCTGAAGTTATAGGCTTAACCTAGAGGGTAATAGTGAAGCTGTTAACGACAAGTGGACGTTACTGAGGCTCTTTTTGTTGTTTACGTACGTCATTTTCTACGACGCGCTTTCATTTTTGAGAAGTAGTGATTAGGTGCACTGTCTAGAGTAGAATCTTGTTCTGTGTACATATAGCTCAGAAAAGATAAAAAGGAGGAGCGTGCATCGAGGTCAAAACAATGATGCCTTAGTGACGTGCGCCCTTCTGTAACGTTACCTGTCCGTAGGTATTCATAAAGGGTCGGAAGTATTTTCCGTTTGTGTTGGGCTGGAAGGTCAGCTTCAACGGCTGGTTGGTGCGTGAAATAGTTGAAGTAGAGTTCCTTTGTTCTTGGGTTTTATCTTCGAACACGTTAGCCAGTACTTGAATTTTGCGGAACTCATATATCGAGTTCGTGAGATTCAGTGTTGACGTATCGATTGTTAGATCGTAACATCCATTAATCTGAAGCAATACCAATAAAGGTTTCGTTTAGTCTAATGGGAATATATAGTTCTATTTTTCTATCTACAGGCAAAATTTACTTATTATTTTTATTACTAACTCTTAATGGCGCAGAATAACGGAGGCCACATAGTGAGTAGATCAATTTTCAGTGACCAACTAACCTTGCCTTGTACAAAGTTTATTGGTACAGGCTGGATTTCCCAGTGGTAACGAGTGAGCGTCGTGTTGACCTTGAGCTTTCCAATAACAGGCTTGCCAAATGTATAGTTGGCACATATTTTGAACGAAACACTGCTCGCGTCCATCAGTACAAATGGCGGTGGTATAATTCGAACTTCGAACTTCGGTAACGTGTACTCGGAAACAACGAATGTACTTGTCACCAATTCCGATTCACTATTATACACAAATTGATCCTCAGGTGGCTCGTTCGTCGCGGAAGCCCTTGTATCAGCCTAGATCACGATAACAACACCAACAGCAGCGTAATCGCGCAAGACAGCTCAAAATGCGATAGCAGCGACACGCCGCCATTGCAGAAGAAGAAGAAATTTACTATTAGAATCGCAGGCCACCGAAGAAGCAATACTGATTAAAACAAATAATATGGTAAGTATCATATTTTACTTCAATCTAGATTGTTAGCAACGGCATAACTCATAATTTCTGTTTATCTATATTTCATTTTCTTAACAAAGAAATTTTTATACGGTAGCAGAAATAGTGCCGATGGAAAAAGGGCCGTGTACCTTTTCAACTATTTCTCCTAGGCAGCGATTCCGTATAATATCAATCGCGTTGACAACACGATATAAACGTTGTCTTACCGATGAAACTGCGCTTTCGGCAACGCTTACGTTCTCCGAAAAAAACGATCATAACCATAATATTCAAACCTTTCAATTTCGTACCTACGTCAGATATTTAGGTTGTTGGGTGGTACTAGTGGTTTTTTTTAAACGTGTATTTTGTTTGGAGAATGTTGGCCTCTCGAACAGTGGAATATGAGCAGAATGTATGATAGTCAATTCAGAACGATAATTTGTTTTTCGGTATATTGAAACGTAGAGCTGGCAATACGCGCAAAACACACAGAATTTTAGCTGAAACAAGTAGTTTACCTAGCTATTGTGGGCTAGTTTAGTAAGGTTGACTGTAAAAGGTTCAAAGGTTTGAAATAGTATGAAACTATGATATAACTAATAAAGTAAAATTCTAGCTAATAAGACAACTTAAAGGAGATCCTTTATTTGCTGGATACTGACCTGCAGCGAAGATCTTGTGCCATCGTATTTAACGTTAATATACCATGTTCCGATCGGAGGCTCGTCCGTTATTTGAAAATCAAATTGTACAACCATATTCATTAGGGGTACATCTTTCCAAATGGCCACCACGTTATTCAATGGGTCGGCGACCGACACAGTCACGTTGCCGTCTTTTCGAGGGCGGAGATTATAATCAAGAGGCATTGCTCGAATATAGACTGTTTGAGAAATATCACGACAAAAACAATACATACCATACGAATGTATAGTTACAAAACTTCACACACAAATAAAATACTCGATTGGATAATGAACTTCATTGTGGTTAGGAGAATCGTAATTTTTTAATGATTTTTCCCTTTGTTTTTTTCTTTTTCATATTTGTTATATTTTAAAACATTTGCTTAGTCTTTGCATCGATTCGTTTATTTCACTTTATATTGCTACGGCTTTGATATCTGTATATTTTTAGCTTAATTTAATATCAAAATAAGGAGTGGTATTGTAAAGTATGGTTTTTGTTGACTGAGGCAAAATCGTACATAACGTTTCGTAGCTTTGATCAAGATCTTGGTATGAGGCGATGTAACATAAGTAAATAACGGTGACTGAACATAAATGATGGATATTCCAGTTTCCTTCAAATAATCGGCATTATTAATACGGTTCGTGCATCGACAAGCGAATCCTCTCCGTAATGTGGTACCTCTTGATGTTTCTCCGAAGAGCAGTACGTGAGGACCATTACTGTATATTTTATAAAATATGAACGGACTTTTTTGCTACAACTTTCATCGGAGAAGCTGGTGCAAAGGTATGTTTTCGAGAGGCATAACGTACCTCTCTGTCCCGGTTTGTAGATCTTTTTGTCCGTTTGTACGAGCAGGAGTAGATCCGGCGGGTGTATTCGTATCGTCGTGTTCCGACTGACCTTCGTCTCCCCGAATTTAGCATCAAGCATTACTCGATATGTTTTTACGTAATGCTGGGAAGAAGGAAACCGTAAACGGAAGGGACAATTAATACGACGTTAAGTCTATAGTTACAGATCCGTTATTTCTATTAACATCCAATAAAAGGGTATGTGTCTTTCGTTAAGCCATAACCTGTAGGTAATTAGCGATGGCTAGCGGGGTGCAATGCAGTGCGATTCTCGTGGTTGCAAATGATGACGATAAATATTCAAGTTATTATCGGTCCGCGTACGTGACCCGAATCGCCTACGCAAAGTGGTCACTTGAAGCCCCTTCCGGGCTGGTGGGATTTCGTCTGGTGGGGTGAGCTGAGCCGAAGACTTTTTCGGTCGGTTGCCTATTGTTCGCACTGGGCAGTGTCCTTTCCACAGAACATAGTGCTCATTAAAGTAAGTTGCCAAGTTTCGCGCAATTCGTTCGGCAATGGTCGACTATTAGATGCCTAAGAAGACATAATGGGACAAAGATGATCTAAGAAGACGATACTTTCGCTTATAGCATAATTTAACCAGTTGCTGCTGAGCCAATCGCATGTTTGATCCGTGATAAATGTTTCTTGCATTGCTAATGTAGCACATTTCTACTGAAAAACTTGAAAATCAAACTAAATAACCATACGTTATAGTGGTATAGGTATGCAACAGGTTAACTGCAATGGGAGGTCATGATAGAAAGATTACAATTGAAGAATACGAGCGAGTGACCGGACTGTACGGTAGATGGTAGCTGTAACGGTTACGAGGCAACGCAATAGATCGACTGATGCAGAAGACGACTGATGCAGAAGACGAACTGCTGCAGCCGTTTAGGATACTTTATTGGGTTTAATCAATTACATATGTTTATACTCGAACAAGTGATGGAACCCAATTGTTGTTTCTGATAAGATAACGGTGAGATCAGTGAGAGAGCCGTAATCGTTTCAGAAGAAGAGCAATTTATTTACCAGGGTAATAAAATGATGGCAACAATCTCTCAGTAGATCTGCATCTAAGCAAGAGTTTGTGATTTCAATAAAAAAAAAAAAACAAAATTAACCACCTATAAGGCCGATGGTTTACTTTACATATACAGGTAGAGTAAAATTTTGTTCGAGTTCATATTGGCAATTATTTCTTTATTCAGCATGACACATGTAGCGCGGTGACTAATTGTTTGCGCTAAGGAATTTTCGGAGCACTTGAAACGGAAAAAGCGGGCAGGTTACTAATGTGCAGTTAGCTAATCGCCGGAGCAGAATACAAATAGGACAGCTGTGGCAAGCCTGCCACAGGATCAGTGAAACAAGGTAACAATTGGCCAGAGCGGGTATATACTACCAACAGGATAATATGGTTTGTATCACAGGGTTCCAGTAGGAATGCAGCCGGTAGACTACCAAATTGTACGTCAAGGGTCGCACTTCTAGCCCAAAGCCAATAGTCTTGAACCTCGTGTAACACCAATCCGATATGTTATGAACACGTCAATAAAGCAATTGTAGTAGGGCAGAATAAATATTTCAACATTCCCATCGAGGTATGAGATTGCTGTAGCTGGTAACTCACGACTCCAACACGATAACTGCTAAGATGTATTCAAGCTTACTATACTAGGCTGGGTGTGACATCAACAAATCAGGCCAATGGCAACTGTCGGAGGGAGCATGGCGAAGCCGGCAGGCCGGGGTACGATTACTACTGAATGCAGGTCTGATAACTGTGATGTCGTGACGAACAATTTGGACATCGGTATTGAAAGTGATCGTGTTGTATTATTGATAAGAACTCTCTATCTAAGTTCACTTGTGATCTCCTAGAGGTCAAACAGATGCTCCCAGATGATGCCAAAGCCGTTAGTTTTACAGGAATCTTCCCATAATGCATACAATCATATATACAGCTAAGGTCTGACTTAGTCACAGAGTAACGTCATGCTACTGATCGATACGATGTATTGAAGTGAAGGCCGTACATAGCCCAGCAGGATAGGTAATCGAAGTTAGAACAATTAGTTTAGTCTAAAATTGGCTCCTAAGTAAGTGCGAAACTAAAGTCTGAATCTTTTTCAAAATCATATACTTCGCTAACGAGTTATACGAATTATTTTTTGACATTTGGGAGTATAGTCCCCGTCAACTATTTCCTTATTAAAAATATTTTATTATTACCGTTTTTTCGGTGCGGGCGATCTTAATATCCGATACGTCGAGCTGGAATAGGTGTCCGTCAGCTTTCTTGAGCTCGTAGTCCTTAGTGTAATGTACCACACTGCTGTTGTCTTGATCTACCACTTTAATAGTGACATTTCCATCCTGGTCCTGGTTTTCCACATCAAGAATGAACATGTTTTTGTCTCCTTCATACATGACTTTCGGTAGAAGGCATATGAAGCTTACGCATCCATTGCTATGAATACATAGTACAACAAAAACATGGACTAACGAATTATAACGGATCGGAAAATATTTAATACACACAATATTTTATATAATATCACGTCACAGTCAGCTTTAATGGGTACTGTAATACACCCAATGCCAATTAGCTAGAAGAAGAATGATTATAATGTGTCGTCAACATGTCAACAGATAACAAGAATTTCTACGAAACCGGCATTTCTTTAGCTTGTCTAATTTATCAAACCATGCAACAGCTCAATATCGCATGAAATGACAGTTTTTTTTACCACATTACAAAAAATATATTGATCACATTCTTACCGCCTATATTTCGCTATTCGTTAAGTTCGATGGCGGAATCATGCCTAAAAACTACATTTTTAAACGCGCAGAGTATGGCGGCTCGTACCCTTTTCAGCAGGCCATACACTTACCCAATTCGAAGTTAGCACCTAGATTACGAAACAGTACATCTATGCGAATCTATGTTGCATGTATATACATACGCTGTGTAAAGCGCCAGCACTGACAACTGTGATTGATTATCGTATCGTATTGGAAAACTAGAGGTTGTACTTCGTCAGCTGTTAATTGTCTACCATAATCCTCTGAGCGTGAGGCCGAGCGTTGTCGTGCGGTAGAAGCGGTTTACCTTTTCTTAATTGCTCAATAAACCGTGTTTTTTTTCTCCATAATCTCCTCTAATCGTTGATCATACGCATCGACAAACCAGGTCTTACGATTCTCTTGTTACTATCACCAGCATTAGAAAGATGCTATAGGCTTTTGTAGTTAGTTGTGCTTTAAACTGCATATGTAACCACCCGTGATTAGTGTGGGGGATTTCTTTTTTCACTACAAGTACTAAAAAGGTGCAGGGATAGGTTACTTAAGGGCAAAAGGGAGGAAGCGTCTTGACAGCCTTGGTTTTTTCCGTAACTTTTAATTTTTCGTTCTTCGTCCTTGCAGAACCCATTTTCGAGTTAGCGTTTCTTTCCCGGAATTTTTTTTGAACCAACGGCTTACAGAGTTTCTTGTAGTAAAACTTTGACCGAATATGAGGTTTACACGGCGAGCTGTTTCGGCCGTTATGGTTTCGAGATAACTATATCACCTAAATTTTTAGAGTTGTCCACGTTTGTTACAACCTGCCTGCTAAAGGCCCGGGTTAGTTGGAATATCCAAGCAAGCGGTCTCAAATTTTATAGGATACAAGTTCATGTCAAAAATAAACGTCCAGAAATATTGCACCACTGCAACATAGCGCCATTTTCGTCGTTTCACCATTATGGATCATAATTGCGCCCGATAGCTTTTCTCCAAAAACAAAAAACAAAAATCAATTGCCATGCATGCTGAAATGTTTCACCTACTACAAACGGCTTTTGTGATAACAACTGTTCATTAAAATTTACCTTTGGTCCAATAGCCACACACATCTCTACTAGATGTAAAGTAAATTGTCAGAATATTTTAAAGAAGACTAAACATTTTCAAAATCGGTTTTTTCAAGAACTGTACCCTATGCTAACTTTGAAAATGGCGCTATAAATTATTCTATATAATTTTGTGGGCCTAACATGTTGTGAAACGACGTCGAAGACGACAGGTCTGGGGACATCAAATAGAGATAAGAACCCGCACATAAAATCTTAACGTTAATGCATTTCGCTGCAAAGATGGCAACATATTTATTTAGAGCAATTTCATTGCTGGTCAAGTTCGTTTTCACGAGCGGAACTTGCTAGCCGATCGCGATACTTATAAGTTAGTTATATATATTGCACAGGGCCTATCTTTCCATGGCAGAAGTAACATGCAGATAATGTGGTTTCATGTGCGGAAGCGGAACATTACATGAGTGATAAAAACAGCATAGAATAACTTCCTTCAATTATACGGGTTGCGTCGTAAACGCAAGGAGCAAAAGGAAAAAAAAATTGAAATAATTTATTATTATTGAAATACAAACCATTGGGCTAACGTCAAGGCTACAGCGACGGAAAGCAATAGCCCTCCTCGTAACAGTGCAGGAGGCCCACCGTGCATATCCATCCTGATTCTAAGCACGACGAGATATAGAGGCTACAGCATTCGAAAACTCTCTGAAATAAATGACAAATATAATTGTGTTATTGTTAAAACACAAATTTATATAGCTACTACCACTAGTAAGTACTTTTTTTAAAATGTTACTTAACTACATTTACTTTTTCCATGGTTGGAGCGAAACACACTGGTACACTCGACCCTATCTTCAGAGTTCCTGGATCACACCTCACCGTTTCAGGTTATGCAGTGTGGGCTGATGCTCAACTACGTGGTGTGATACGCATAGATAATTTGTCGACGACTGACCAGCTCTTTCAATGCTGGCAAATGGCTAAGATAAGTGCAAAATATACATAACACCACACTAAATCTGATGAAGGTTCCTCGTGACGCGCGATGTCTTTTGGCTTTTTTCTTGCCCGCTGCATTAGCCCCTCGCCATGGCGTAACCACTATGGAAAGATGCGCTGCACAGAGCAGCACTTGGCAAATGTAGCTGACTACCTACAAACGACTTTGAGCTCTATCTTACAGGATCCACACGAATTTGACAGATGTATAATGATAGTAGCTAGTAACAAAGCATTGGCCTCCAGAATACAACGCTTTACCAACAAAAGTAGGTCCTGTTGTATCGTGGCTTCTAACCATCTAACGTTTACAATAATTCGTACAACTATTCCCCGTAAAGGTAGGATCCACCATGCAGCAAATGGATCTCAAGAAGGTAAAATCTTTAGCAAAATGCTAAACGGGTGATAGCATTTTACGCTAATTTAGCTTCCTTTTGTTCACTTTTGTTACAAGTCCTCTGTGTTATAAAAAGGAAGACCTAAAGGGAAAGAGGAAAGATCCTCTAAAAACACCAAACATCGGTTGATAAATTTTCCAACTAGTTAAACTTCTTCTAACATGTTGAATTCAATACACACAAGATAAGCGTTTTTTGGCGTTTGAGAGTGGCTGTTTTTATTCCTACTTCATCTATTAAAAATTGCTATAAACATTAATTTTCACCAATGGATACTTTGCTCGCGAAGCTCCCCTTACGACACGAAGGAGCAGTACAAAACTGTTTTTAAACCAACAGAGTTAATAATAAGCTTACCTATATGTCTAGATAAATTCATAGCTTCATATTTATTAGGATACTTCTTGTAATGATGATATTACGAGGTAGAATGCTAGAAATTAAGGGAGTAAGTTTAGCCCTGTCAAAATATGGAATTCTCTTTTATATTCTATATGTATTGTAAAATTAATCAGATCACAAGATCTATAGAGAAATCCTTAATTTCTTTTTTGCTAACGTCAGTCTCTAGAGCATGTTTCAATCAATTTTCGAGATCGATCAAGTGTCCTAGTAACCTATCATTATAAATTGAATTTATTAAGCAGAAGGTTTCGGTAAGAAGTTAGTTGCTAGCTAACAGTCTATAGCAATGTCAATTGTCTGCATCTAACTAATTAGCTCTATTCATAGCTACGGCATACTCGATATAAGATATAGCTGAAAATCAATCTACGTTAAGAACTTTCTCGAGAGTTCGAAAATATTTACTGCGTAGGCTACATATCAGCTATAAAAATCATCGCTAGTATTTTTTTAAAGCCGCAGCATCTCCAAGACCCTGTCTTATCTGCAGTAGAGAACAGACACCAATTATTAGCGGGATTAGCTTAAATCATTACTTTTTTAGGAACGGGTTTACAAACCTTTTTGCACACGCCGTTCCAAAAACTAAGCTTACGTTTAGCGTGCCTGTCGTAGTAGTAGTAGTAGTAGTAGTAGTAGTAGTAGTAGTAGCAGCAGCAGCAGCAGCAACAACTATACAAATACTAGTCTAAATCGATCAAGCAATAATATATTCTCATGACACTCAATATCGTTATGTACTCGCAGAGTTTTACCGACGTTTTAGACACTGACTATTATTGAAAACGGAGAGAGATTTAATACCACTGTATGTTATCACATTTGGCAGTTCTTCTGACCACATGCTCAGCATCTCAGTAGTCCAAGAGGTTGTATGCGCACAATTTCTACATTTATTGGAGCACAAGTCTAAATCCCTTTAAGGCAGGCTTCGTGATTACGCTGGTTCAATGGCAGATCGTCGGTACACAGAAGCATAACTTGTTTTTGTTCAGGCTACGAAACCAAAACTTCCTCTGCTAGCTGCCGACCTGATAGCTTAAACATGGCTTGTGCACAGTAACTAGCCTCTTCCTAGGAATCATCTCAAACGGACTGATGTTAATACTTGCTATAATAACAATAATGAAGAGTTCTTTTTTGCCGTTAGAGAGCTCGACGGAGCAATCTTGTCTGGCCAACAACAAAATGTTGTATTTAACAATAGTTTACATTGTTTGACGAATACTCGTATGTGACTCGACAGATCAGAGCTGACAAAGACGAACGAGGCCTACACAGTCCAAGGAATAAATGTGCAGCCCAACTGATTGGGTAGTACCATATGTTTTTGTGTCCTTAGCTAGCAACAACTTTACGTCTAGCATGATTCTCGCTTCCGTAGAGTGAATGGGCATCGTTAGAAGATTTCTGAGTATACTTTCCGTAAATGATTAAATCAACTGCGCCATTGTATGGCTCTAAATGAGCTTCATTAACAGAAAAAAAAAAATAGCATTGACGAGCGGCATCGCCCGTTTTACATTCGTGTATGCGCCTGTAAACACATTGCGTAACTGTTATTGACTTACGCGAATAAGGGTGAGTGGCTATGAAGAAATAAAGCATCTGTAACCAACATAAATTATCAATCAAAGTGTACCACGGTTATGAGATAGGTTACAGCATATGATCTGTGCGTAGCGATCGCTTCCTAGGAGGGTTATCAGCTCTGAATTGGGAAGAGTGATTTATCAGAACAGACTGATGCACTTGAGTAAAGGTGTGAACGCTTTGTCTTGACGAATGACGATATGAAAATCAGATCAATTCGGTGGCGCGCAATTTGAACGAAAGTGTTTTAAGAAATTTTCATTTAAAAAATGAATTCATACAAGAGAATGAATGCTACCTTTTGCTAAAAATGTTAAAAAAATATTGTTAGTATTTTAAGTCAACAGTTGAAAATTGCGGATAGTCGTATGCTAGGACCCAAAGTAGGCAATAGGGGACAGCACATTATCGATTCCGTAATCGAGGTTTAAGGTTCAGTTTTTCATAAAGAGGCTACGTGCCGTCTTCCGAGTACCAGTATATCACTTTATTTACGCTTTGAACTGTCCAGTACACGTTATTCAGAAAGCAGCAGATCTCTATATCATCTCCGTATTCTAGATACTTGATTTTAGGAAGGATGTATATACGTCAAGTATAAAAACTATATATATTGGTAGGTTAATGCCACTTCTTTGTGGGACACCAAACAAGGCAGGTAGTGAAAGACTCAGAACATTGTCCACTTTCACGCGGAACAACCTGACGACCAGGCAAGCTCTGCAGGCCATAATGAAGTGGAAAAGCGGGTACTTCATTCACGTAGTCTTGCAAGTTCATTCTGTCGAAGGCACCGTTTTGATCGGAGCAAAGATAGTAATATGGCCTGCAACCATTTATGTATTTGAGCCAGTCTTGGACCATTTACAGAAATTGGACCACAAAGCTATGTTGGACTAAATGACAATATATATTATAAGAATGAAACTTGGCATGCTTTTAAAAAATTCAGCTATGGAAAACCGAACCGTAGTTGTCTTTATCCGTCTAACGATTAACAAATGTGGGGAGAAAGTTAAGAGTGAAAGAGGTTCAGAGCTACATTATCCTTATGTGATCCGACGAAACCGACGATCAGAGAAGCTCAGCAAGATTTCCTTAAATTATCGGTAGAATATTAGTTATTAAAAATTAGTTCCTCTCTTTTGTTGATACAGAAAACACATCTTGGGCTCAGAAAGATCGATCAGAGTAACCAGGAACTATAACTGTCTACTGCGAGGATCATTCATATGAAATGATGATTCTGAAACAGCTGATTGTGTGATAAGGCGAAGCGGTTGGCGGAAGTAATCGCTTTACCAGTTCAGTTGTACGTAGCAGAAGACGACGGTGACAGAGACCGAAGCGATTTGCGTAAAGGGTTCGCGTATCGGAAGAGTGAACAAGGGTCCCAAAGGTCAGATTATTAGATCTACACTCGTGCCATTAAACAAGAACGGAAGCGCGATGGAAAAGATCCTGTAGACATCAACGAGTCCATTTTCAAGCTCGAACCCTTTGTCTCGAAGAACTTCATTCTAAACGATTTGGACTGAGACAATTATGTTAGTGTGCCTCTAAAACTATTTTTATAATGCTAAACATTTGAGTGTTTTCTGATCAGACAAAAAAATCAAATTGGATTTTCAATAACTCAAATGCCTAAAATTCAACTAAGCAACTTCATCTGGTCAAAGCTGAAGCTTTTCAAACGTTTTGCACAGTAAAAATCCGTATAGAATATTAATAAAAGAAAGAATCAATAGGTTCTCTATATGTGCAAATATCAGTGTAATGAAATAAGTACGAGAGAAAAATCAAAATATCGTTTACACTGCTAATAGTAGACACCGCTTGGTAGCCTTTTTAGAGTTTTGACCTAACCTTGAGATGAACAGAGGGAATACCTCTTTCTGGCCGTACAGGTTCGCATATAAAAGAACCTGGTGACCTTTGATAGTAAATTAAAGATGTCATTTATTTTGTACACTAACGTCAGGCATCACATTCCATATTTGACAGGCATAAGAATTCAGATAAAATTCGATCTCGGAACGAAGAACAGTTACCCCCCGTTAGACTTCACTGTACCACAACGTACCACTGAAACAACGTCTAACTGACAAAGTATAGAAATAGGACAGATATATAACGTAAACGGCCAAAGGCAACGAGACATCCGTTGACAAAACGTTCTATCGTTTCCGTATAGCACTAGCTTCCTAATGGTACAACGATTGCAAATATTTCTTGATTCTCATCCCTATGACCGAACGATGTTGAGGAAATGACTTTTTGTCGGCGTGTAATTTGCGTTATGAAATTCTGCATTTTAGAAAAAGGTTACCCACTTTCCCCAACTGGTTAACATTTGATGCCCTGGCCTGAATGGCCTAAACGACGCCGCTCAAATTGGTCATTGACGCAGAAAAAGCAGGTAGACACCTAAAGATTAAAAACACTGGCCAAATAAGGCAACAAATAACAGGACGTACAAATCTCCTTTCGATGTTTCGAAAAGTTCGTGTATAGCAACGAGATAAGGGCTTAAATCGCTTTTATCTATCGATAATACAAAGATACTATATTATATTAGTCTAGTGTTTATGCTTTTTACATTGACAATCAATTAGCGATGCTACATTTAGACTATCTAATTAAGAAGCAGACGATCGTCTGACAGCGACCGCTTACAAAACTGCCATGTCCATACGACGGAGACCCGTGTACACGTTTAACGTAGACGTTTCCATGTGGCTTAAGCTTTAGCAGGATACACCTAAATATTCTATTTTTGCTTTATTTGATTTCATTGTGAACTTTAGTTCTACATTTCAGTATTGTAAGTTTCCCCAATAGAAAGATACCGGTGCAGCACGACCACGAACACAGTCACGCAGTGTAGGGCTAGCGATCTCTTTCTATATCTTACATATGTTTAAACCTATTTCAGTATTTTCCGAAGGAAAAGGCCCAGCCAATACAATCATTGTATTTAATCTGTTCATGAGAACGTCCTAATCTTTCTCGAGCTTCAAACAGAATTGAAAAAAGCTATATTAACAAGTAGTCACTCCGATTATACTTGTTAGCCCGATGAGAAGAGTTTCAGGCTTTACTGAAGAGAGTGAGATTCTCAAAGTTGAACATTTCTACTTAGTTGAATAGACTATTCAATGTATGGTATAAACACTTCCAGTCAGAGTTAGTGCCCATTATAAGCAACGATATTTTACCTAGAACTGATGGCCGATCGTATAAATGAGTGATAGCTTTTTGAAACATCAAAGTGATACATTACAGTTTTAATACAAAAAGTGTTTTTGTAGATTCATTCCGATATATTATCAATATTTTATATTACCACACAACTAACGCGACTCAAAGATCCGAAAGATCATCACACTTCAATTAGCACCGCAATGTGGCATTGTGGAATGTAGGAACCAACTATTGATCAAGCAAATATTGCATCGCACGGAGGAAGAAATAGGTTAAAATGAGGACTCCATAGGTACTGAAGAAGGTCTAAAAGGAAGGACAAAATACTCTCTAAAAGGACGATCTTTCTCTCCCTCGACGGGCTAAACCTTTCAAAACCATTATTAAAATACTGCATTGGAAGATGATTTCAGATTAGAACAGAAACCCTTAAGCAAGCTTCGAGAAGAAACAAATATCGACCCTTCGTTGGCCTCTCCTAGCGCGTTAAAGATGAAAAAAAAAAAAGAAAGTAACTTTGAAATGTGCAAATAATCTGCTTTAATGCTCTAACAATAAAATATTGTGACTCTTCTGTGACCAACGGGTCATGCTCCTCATGGCCCATTGGTTGACTGAGGGGCTAAGATTCGTATCTATCTACGTCGTTCGTCAAGCGGTTGAGCCTTTCGTATAATGGATTCATGAAAGACGAAGCCGTTTTACACTCAGTCCGCTTGCCGACCATCTTTCCAAATTAACACTCTGTTGGAAAAATGATATACAGAAAAAGAAATTGATTGTTCAATTAACGCGAAGCCTTAAGCGTAGACATTATGACTGATCACAGGTTATATTTAAATGAGCGCTGTAGGATAGTCTGGTCGAAACTTAAAAGAATAACGAAAGAAGAGATAACGCTATAGGTTACCGTACCGAACACAGTTCGTATTCTACGTACTTAGTTTCTTTGATATCCATGAAGTTGAGCTATAGATTATCTCTAAGTAGCTAAAAACTATTGCGAATGGAAGCGATAATGCTTTTTCTATGAATTGGCTATGAAATTACAGAGACATTGATGTACTATACGTGTGCAGCATTACCATGTCATCAAGATGAAGTTCCGCGTGTAAAGTACGTCTCCGTTGAAAATATGTCACAGAATATTGTACGTTTCCGAGTACGTTCTAGGCTACAGTGATCAATCGTCAACCCTTATGCAGTCTATATTTAAGGAACGTACAACGGAAAGAACGCTACGCTAAAAAAAAACCGGCTATTCTACGTGATGACCGTACTTTATTACTGCATCAAAAAGGTATAGATACTTCGCATTCATCGTCTTGAGGCCTAACCATGGAATGGGTTTGCCCGCCTGTCTGTTACTCACAAGCCGAAGCATTTAAGTATGTATGTACGTTGGATTTTGCAAGCAAATTAAGTTAAGTGACAATCGTCTACGGTTTGTTTTTTTTTTGAAACACTAGAACGAAATCGAGCGTCCGCAAGTGACAGTAGAGGTACCGAACACTTCTGGGAACCAGCCCGTGAGCCAGTACCCAGCGCACGAACGGTACCAACAAACACAACTGACACTTTTATTCATCTCTAAATTGAACATTCATTTCCAAGGTACCGTCATGGAGGGCGTTACCTCCATCGAACAAAGATTACATTCCATAGTTAAAATTAAAGCAAAATGCATATCTCGCCAAAAATAAGCACAACTTCTAATTTGTTGCAACTGAACTGAGATAATTGTATATGATAACTTACACGCTTCGTTATTGTAAGTTTTCGTATTATGTGTTCTGGGAGCTGCTAAAGAAAAAGCACGCTACATAAATGCGGAACGTGCGAAGATACATGGCGAACTTTCATCCTTTCAACATACGGGTGCGTTGCGGTTGTGATTATCCTGTTAGTACTAGTAACAGCAACAATATAGGTGAGCAACTTTTTTATGCCGTATCCATACGTAAGCGCATCTTCATCAACAAACGGGGCAACATACAAAACGCAGTAGGATCTAAACTCGCGACAATATCATCTTCATAAAGAACTGAACTCACCAAGTGGCAACAGTCGTGCGCTGCTACCTGACGATGCTAATCCTAGTGCGCACTACCCCACACTGACAATGGGGTAGAGGAGACGAGCGAAACAAAACGGGAGAACAAAATAAATTTTCTACCCCCGTGTTGCTTACGTACACGTTCTGTGGCCGCTAAGCGACAGCCAAGCGCGGGAAACGGAAGCAAAGATCGGCGACCCCGTCGGACCAACCAGTGGAAGCTGATCGAAGATGCTCGCCACTGCACCAGAAGTGGAAGCACGAACCGTGCCAATAGCGTCGCTACGGCGGCACCACAGACAACAAAAAAATCACCCGCTGGCAATCGAACACCTTCTCGCCACCTCGACAACATTACCGGCATCAAGGCTTAATAGATCCTTTTTGTTAGGTGCGCCCCAACGGTAACCGGCGCACCGCTATTGCTCGCCATTACTACTGCCATCAACAGCAGCAGCAGCAGCAGCAGCAGCAGCAGCACGGCCACTACGGCCCTGTACGGCTTCCTTTACTACCGCCACTGCTGCTGCTGGTACGACTCCCCCGTCTGCATGAAACGAGAGAAAAAGAGAGAGGACATGTAGCGAGGAACAGGGACGAAACTCCGTTCGTCTATGAGATACTTTTCTGGTGCTACCGTATCGTGGCGCTGTGTTCTTTGCGCGCCATAACAATCAGCTGTTTACACCGGCTGTTGCTGTTGTTGTTGTTGCTGACAACCACAGGAGTGGTGCTGTGAAGAGCGCACAGGGAAATATTGGATATCATGAAACACCTAAGTGCTTTTGTCACATGTGCAGAAGGCGCATCGCAGGCGACTTGCGCGCTTTGAGTTCGTCTTCGAATGTTTATCAAGTAAGAGCTAGCGGACGTCGTCTATCAAAGGTAAAGACACTGCCTTTTGTTGTGGCTGCTGGAGACGAAAACTTGGAAGTCAACTCTTACATTTACCTCACTCAGCTTTCTGGCTTATCTACAAACCATCAGCTTTAAAAATGACGACGACAGTTACGAATCGCACATAGCCGAACAAAATGTGAACATTTCCTGGACGAACCACATAGTGCAATGCGTGTTTCGTCCAACTGGTACTCAAGCCTTGATGGTTTAAACAATGGCTAGAGCTAAATTTACTTTTTTAAACCCTCGTATACTGGAAAATATCCGAAACTAAATAGTTTTTAAAAACGTTTACCGCTCCAACTGTCACCTCCATATATACCTATTGATAGCCTAGCGGACTAATGTTCGCTTTAATACACCTAATTACAATGGCAAATGTAGTTCTCGTCAGGATTTTTTACGGCAGCGTATTTTCTAGCCACTCAAAGGGAATATCCACTGTTTTATTAGGGGATAAAGTGCAAACCTAAAAATTCTCTCTACTTCAATTTTGCC
Source organism: Varroa destructor (assembly GCF_002443255.2). Lineage (NCBI taxonomy): Eukaryota > Metazoa > Arthropoda > Arachnida > Mesostigmata > Varroidae > Varroa > Varroa destructor. The sequence goes on from NW_019211458.1 coordinate 2,362,885, forward strand.
ACGTTACATAAAATTCTGAACATACGCAACAATGGCCATATTTAAATCTGTAGTGTCTTTGCTGGCCTTTATGCTCTACAATAACGCGTAAAAAACCTATACATTTGTATCACCCGAAGGTCGAAAAGATGAAACACGCAACAGTTCTAAATTCAGTTATTTTGAAACTCTTATTTAGCTATATACTGCTTAAAAGTACGTAAGAAGCTATTCAGCACATACGTTATAAGACTGTTATGTGAAGGCCTGAACTGTTGGACTGTTCTGGATACATGTTTATTTTTTGGGAAGCGCGAATCTCTGAACGTAACGATTTGACTTATATTTTTGTACATTGACGTGTTAATTGATGAGTAACGGAATTGAATACATCAGTCGAGCTACAGTTCTAAGCCAACGTCACGGCTTATTCGAATCCACATGACGAGGTTCTATTTCAGCGTTCTATTTGCTCGAAAACTTGAAACAAAAATAAGCAAGCTTATTATCTCAGTATCTCTCTTCCTTTTCTTTTTGTGCGTAGAAACAAGGATGTTTTTGCGTATGCGTAGACGGAGGGAAGGCTGCTTGCAGTCGATTTTAGCAGTTTCGCCTATATCGTTGGACTCAAGATAAATGTACTATCAAGTGCTTTAAGCCATCTATGATTGTAACCATCATGATTAAATCCAGAATCTGTTAAAACCAGCTCACAGTTCCGCCATGTACCCCTACGTGGAACGGTAAACGTTCCGTATTCTCATTTTATTATCTGAAATGTGCCAAAAGCAACATCTCGATAGAAACAGAGATAGGGTCACTCAAAGAGATTCATGTGGAAGCATTTCAACGAAATCTTGGCTCTTTTATATCGGTGCCTTTTGTGGGGTGGATGCCCATAGCTTTTTCACCAACCAGTGGCTCTTTATAGGAGATTTACTACATTCTTTCTATAAACGCTATTGATCTATGTTGTGAGACTCGCTGCTAGGTGCCGTTTGATCGGACCTATGGCACAGATACCATGCAATCTACTTAGAGACCGCTGTTTGTAGCTAGTCGTAACCATTGCTGACCGTTCGCGTTAAACCAACAACTGACCAATATATAATTAAGTTAGATTGGCGCCCATCATGGCGTCGACTAAACGAGAAGGACCATTTAAACAAATCATCTGAACAAATTAAATGTCCTTGCCGATGAACCGCGTGTCTCCCATGACATTTATAGGAATACAATGTCTACACATAATTTCGCATTCATTCAAGTATGGTTAAACATTGCACCCCCAGTTTAATCATATCTGCATACTGCACTTTCAAATACAAACGCATTTTTTTCCGTTTTCACTCTTCAGCCAAACTGTAGAAATGAATATACCGAATTTTCCCCCGAGAAAATCAAGTGGTTTTCGCGCCATTACATCGCATTGTGAAATTGTAGCGAAGTATATTGATGTTATGCAAGGAAGGCGAGAGTCTAGTCTGAAGGAGCGTGTCAATCTACTTCACTCCATTGTGAACGAAAGCAGCAACGGCAACCGATTCTGTTTCTACACACCCGGTGAACTGAAGCCAGAATTCACCATTGAGGAGCGTAATTCGGATCTATTAGATATGAGCGATGATGAAATTCTACTTGGTAAGTACGCTATCTGGCCGGTTATCATTTGCCGACGAGTATCACCAACAAAATGCAAGTAGGTACGCGTTTGATGTATTAAACTGACCTTGAAAAATTGTCATAGCGTCCTGAACCACTGTATTTGCCGCAAAACTTTTGGCAGTCCAGAGCATCACGCTAAATAGAAGTGTCCTAGAAAGGATGATTACGCATGAGAAATCGCAGCTTCTTGTTCTAGCTCTGAACAGACAACTAGAACCCTAAACGTGTGTAGATCTGCCATAGTCGTTGACAAAAACACCACGCCATATAAATGGCTTGGGGTTGGGCGAAATACAGATGATGGAGCAAAGGAACTTTATTTGATGTTCTAAAGTTATGAGCACTATTACGCTATGAGTAACAAACTGTGCCGTTTCCGAAAATATTAATAACGTGCCATAAATTAAAATAGTGGCACCTATCAATTTAATCGTGTTTACAGCGGTTCCGGATGCACATTACACTGCCATCGACGAGCTAGTTGAGAAGTCCAATGATGATGATAACAAGAACGAGGCCGATAAGGTTGAGCCCGCAGCTCCGCTGCTGTCTGTCGAAGATTTAGGAGATCAGACACAATCCGATTTACTTGATCTAAAAGCTGCTCTTCATCAGGAAAATAGTGAAATTGACGTTGGTATATTATTTTTGGAGGGGCCGACCGCTTCAGATCGGCTGGCATGTGTAGCTGACGATTTATCCAGATTGCCCACAAAGCAAGTGACAAAACTGTTAAAGGTACGGCGAATTTGTCTATTCGTTAACTAAAGAAAAAGTGGCTTATCTTATACGAGTCTAGGCAATAACAAGATATTTATTTGAGTGCTATTACTAAGATTGTTCATGTCCACCCTTCCAGTCGTTTATGGCATCAGACACTACTCGAATGCTCCAACAGGATTTGGCTCTTATTGGACGTCACCTATTATTTACCCATCTAAAGCATCTTGAAGCTTTCCCTGGAACCCTATTGATTTCGTGTCTTTCCGAATTCGCATCGAAATGGCCGCAGGTGTTTATGGAATCGGTACTTCAACCGACACTCATGGACCTTGATCGAGATCCTCTTGTACAAACCTTGAATAAGGTTCTTAAGACGTTCGGTTGCAGTCAATCATTATGGACATTGGAGCTACTTCTCAAGAATCTCGTCAAGCTAGTTCGAAAAGATGACATTCAAGATTTACAGAAGCTAAAAATGATTAATACCGTTCTCGGCTTTATGGAAATACTTCTGAGCAATACAACTGTTATTCCAACGGAAGTATTAAATCACCTGCGCTTACTATATAATGACCACCAGTTGGAATTAAACAAAAGTCGTCTTTTTGCAAAGGTTATTTTAGACAGTGTTAAACGTGTTTCAAAATTAGGTAACCTGAAGGCGTTTATTTCAGATTTGGTCTCCGCCATGGACCACCCGATGAAGAATGTAATAAGGAAGGTGGCAACAAGCAAACCTTAAAAAATCTCTAAGAGTAATCTATTTCCTTACATGCATGCATATTTCAATATAAACCTAACGTGCAACAAATATGAACGAACTAACTAGTAACAAAATACAGAGTGCATACGAGATACAACTGTGTGTGCCAATTTTTGAGTGACCAAGGTAGGCCCTGCTGTGGCTTTCAAAGCACTGGCCAGACATGTAAAACAAAACTTATCATAATTCTGAGTTTCCGATGTTTTTATCAAATAAATCCGATTCTAGAATCTAGCATTGCAACTTCTTCCTCAAAAGTTCTCTTAACAATTTGGTCCAAATAACGCTTTGTGTAAGACAAACAAAATGCACGACATTTACATAATAGTACTCAAGCAATCTACAATCTACTTTATTACCTAAAGTTAGGAAAGGTTTACATGTATTGGAACATTCACCCCTGGAAAATTTATATATATATATATATATATATAGGTATATATCCTGACCAGCTTTCTTATAGAAAGTGTACTGAAGTGCTTCAAATTGCTTGCTTCAAATTTACCACTAATTATCATTTACTGACATTACAAGATCTTTCAGCAAGTGCCGTATTCTATGACAAAATACACAATGGATAGATACTAAAAGGCTAAACTTCCAGATTAGGTTAACAGGAAAATTTGTAGAAATTCTTAGACTGTCAAAGGTCGTAAGGTTCCCGACAAGTCTCAAACGGAAACGCCTTAAAGGTCGTAATTGCAAGGGCCGAAAGCCCAGTATAACCAAGTAATATATAAATATACAACCAAGTATACGTATAGTATGTTTATGGAGTTTTAACCATCTTTACAAAAGCGAACCGATTCAGCGGCCTGCCTTTAAAATGAATAATAACTGCAAAAAATCCTCAAGCTGTTCTCTGAAACTTGAACATCCGCAACTATGAATGTACCATTATCATATATCTTCATGCTACGTTTCGTATCTTCGTAGCTCACCTTGCCATCTAAGCTCTTCAGATGTGCTCAAAGACTGGCTGGTAAGTGCTGCTTTGTGTTTTCCGTCATTACTAGAACCTTTCAAATAGCCCAGTAGTGTTTATTTGCCTTTTCTGCTTTAGCAGTCTTGCACTGATAATAGAATCACTATGATAATTGCTTCTGGGAGATATTTCTGCGAGCCACAGTTTACCTCTGTTTATCCCGCATTCTAAGTATCTCCATACTCCGACTGATCACTGAACCTTCGGAAGTCGGCCCGATGTGTTTCTGTAAACACTGTCAGTTGATTATGCATCAAACCTCTCGCCCTTAGAGCGCGTTACGCTTTCTCAGTAAATGTGCTAGCTACCGAGCAATGCGTATATACAAAGAGGACAATTCCTTACTTCAAACGTTAATCAAAATTATTTTTTCTACGAGTGCCCCCCCCCCCCCCCCGCCGCTGTTCTTCAATAAGCTCGACATACCTTTAGTGCAGAGGCGTTACTTGCGAAAAGCTCAGTGAAGTATGCGTGTGATCCACGCTCTGCGAAACTCATTAAAATTAATAAGGGAAAAAATGTTTATCTAGTGTACTACGGTAACATTTTCCATTGCAAGCACAAAAATATTGTCATTGTGGGGAAAAATGCTAATGGGCTGTTTTGTTGAGGAGCTAATATACTGGATGTGCCTGCTAGGAAACGATGCCTTTAGCAAGTGCGCTTCGACCTGCATGAGATTTATCATCTCCGATTTTTTCTGATGTAATAGTCGTATCACAAAACGTTTGTGTTGTAATTAAAGTTGATCCTGCAAAAGGATAGCGTCTTTAAGGGACACAATTGCAGCACGGACATGATGACCCAGTGCTCAAAGCGGATCATTAAAGCGCGGTTGTTTTTCATTGTAGGGTGCCGCTCTCACCTCGTAAAATACGCGTCAATATAATGGTGCGCTTATGGAGTCATGCTTCGGTGCGTACGTGGTATCAATAAAGCCTCATGACGACGCCATGAAGTGGCCAGAGTTGGTTTCTGCAAATTGGTAAGCCGCAGAAGCTCGACAACTTGGATCCGAAGTTTGGATCGAATGATTAATTTTAATCACTGGTTAACGTGAATATCTAATTCCAATTAAAAAGCAATTAGCTTCGTGTAAGCGACATGAAAGGATGACATACAGGCTAGTTTTCGAAGAGTTCTACGCCCCTTTTCATACCAGCAGTAGCTATTTTATACCCACAAAGTGAACACAAATGTGTATTGCCTATGTACCTCCGTGATCACAAATTGAACATGTGCCTCGCAGCTACATTACGCACTAATGTGATGGCTATATTATAAGGTTGACTTGAAACGTTTTCAATGTGAGAAACGCCGTTCGTTCTCGAATAGTCGGATTATCTAGCCGTTGCCGGTTACTACAGCGGGTCTGAAACAGATTAGCACGATCCGAAACTATATACATCTTCGTGCGTATCTATATACTTAACTTTCCATCAGTAATTTCGTTTCTGCTTTGCACCGCGGTGAGTAGAGTTAACCGCGCTGCTTTTGAAACACAACATCCTTCTGCTAGGAAAAATTCTAATTGGCGAACACAGGCAATTTGTAGAGTCATTGTTTCCCGTTAAAGTCGCGTCTGTGTACCTCGCTACTTTGAACTGGAGACAAGGATATCTGAGTCGCGCTTGCTGTAGCCATTTGGATTTCGGACATTTTAGCACTATATAGTCGTAATTTTAATGGCTTTCTTGAATCGGTAAACTATAGCCACTTTGATTTTGCCTGCCGAAAATTATTTGTCAAATCCCCTTAGGTATATACCTACAATAATAACGATACTACTAACGTTTGTTCACCCGAACGAATGGTGATGAGATGCGACGTCGCTTCTTCACGGCAAATGCACGCTCAAACAGATACTAGGTCGCAGATACCTTGAAGTCACAACAGCAAGTTCACTCAATACAAATAACACGTATATATTATTTCATCGATGAGCCTGATTTTCCTTGTGACAATCAATTTCCGCTTATTTCTTACCGATCTAGGTATAGACTCTGAGGCTTTGGCGTACGACAAGGGTAAACTGCCTTTGTGTTTGCCTGCTTTCTGATTTCTTTTTTTATATTTTTGTGGATCTGTACTATGAATCATAAACGGATCGTATTGCTTACTCCTGGTAGTCGTATCTCGAAAAGGATGATGACGCCAATGATATGGAGAGTGCGAGCGGGACCGATGATGACTGACCGACAGGCACTGCTACGACGGGGAGAATTAAAGAACAAGATGAAAAAGAAAAGGGAGGAAACCACTTCCATCAGCAGCAGTATCACCTCCTCCGTCTGCTATCCGTTGTCTGTTTTAGTCGCAAAAACCTTCATTGCTGCAGCCTGTTCGTCACCCTGCCAGTACTATCAGATCTGCACACTGTCGCTTCGTGCGTTTAGCGTCGCCTATACTTACGGCTAGTACTATTTGTCGCGCTGTCTTCGGAGTGGTTCATATATTCCGTTCTCTGTACTTCCCATTGTCCCTATTTCGCCAGCGAGCTAAACTAAGCTAGTTACAGCCACAGAGGGATAGGACAGGCGAGTCGCGCCTTGCTGCTGAGTTAGCACTATGACGTTTGTAATAGTAGAAGTAGTAACAGTAGGCGTGAAAGCATTGATGATGCCCATGACGACGGATAGCGATCGTCTTTCGTGCGTGATTCTCCGACAAAGAAGGAGAAATCGTGAGAGCGGATGCCGCAAACGGCTAAACAAACGTTATGCAGCGCCCTCTGGTGCCATACTTTATGTCAGCATTTACATTGACAACGGGCATCCATGTTACTAAATGTCTACATTATTGCGTTAGCGGCTACGACAACTACTATAGCTGCTACTGGAGCTGTCGCTGGGGGAGGTGTAGAACGCCCGCGGTGATGTTGACATGGCCGTTGCTGCCGCTGCTGCTGTTCGAGGACAGCTTGGCAAGATGAAGGCGGTGGCGGCGGCGGCGGCGGCGGCGGCGGCGGCGGCGGCGGCTGTGATGTAGGCGGTAGCTGTGATATCATCAAGTAGCCGCTTATCAATGGCGCGTTTTTTCACGGTTTTATGTTTGTCGACGACATTTCCATCGTGAAGGTACAGCCGGCTCCGGCAATAGAGGTCGTGGCAACGACAGCGTCAATTTCGCCGCCTGTCAACGACATCAACAGCGCTCTGTTGTTTGACAATTTAACAAGAGACATTGTCTCCACGGCGATATGGCCAGTATCAATGACAACATCCACCACGGCCACGTTGACCACGCACCTTTACCTTCATGGAATCGGCTCTCTGATGGAATTTCCAAAGGAACAGATGGTAGCGAGCAGTGATAGCGACATCGGCGCTTACATTCGGTTTTACACTCGGACAGTTCTACGAAGGCTACTTCTGACGCGTATTCAACGAATCCAATGCAACACTACGTTGCACGAATACACCTATATAGACACACAAAAACGTCCGTCATATGTTATTGCCTGTCCCTTATTTTCCTATGTGTCTCATTTTGTCAATTCATCTGGGAGCTGATCAAAAGTTGGTTGAGCCGTTTGATTACGTAAGATATCATCAACATTGCTGCAGGTTGCCTAAAATCGTTGTTTTCTCAGAAACATCCAAAAAAAGCTCTATACTATTATTTACTACTGTTTATTAAACCCCACTTTTTCCCACTCTAATCAGAAAGGTGGACTTCTCAAATAGTGACTGAAGGTACGGTGATTTGGGTATCACCCAGTAACTAATGATGCCTCTAAAAAATCGTCATACCACATCCTCTTACGTTAATTTGCTATTAATCAGGAATAGATACATGAATATATATATATAATAATATTTATACATGTATATAAAGTCCGTGCTTTTTTAGGTATGGTACTCTAGCTCTACGAAGCTTTTAATGTGTGTTGCACACTGCGCTAACATTGGTCGCCTGCTGTTCAAAATGATAAACATCTATTTTCAATAAACCTAGAAACAACGTAGTGTTTACATTTACTAAATATTTGGTCTCAATTGAATGGCATGGCGAAAAATAGATTAACTAACTTTATAAAGAAGTTAATACTAACCTCAAATTACCTCAAAAAAAATATATATACATATATACAGTTTTATTTTATTTGTGTCATGTTTTCTAGAAATAAAAAAGTTGAATATTTTATTAATAAGGAACTGAACTTGAGCATTTGAGTGCTTGTCTCGTAGTTGATCAGTTCTATTAGCTGCTTAGGTGTTGCATTCATTTTTCCGGCGTACTTGTTGCTTGATGGTGGACAAGTATATTAACACTACAACATTTCTCGTGACTCTGATAGTGATAAACTATTTTTTATGTTGTTTTTACCTTAAGTTTGACCAGTCCCCTGCACCTACGATCAAGCCACGTTCACAACATGAAAAGATCTCGTACTTCATTAATTTCCGTCTGTCCTTATATAAAAATTCATTTCACTCGCTCACGCTATCCGGCGGTGTGCCTATATCCAGTGGCCAATCTTACCGGATATCCTGTAGGTAGGCATACATGTACTACGCGATTAGTTCTGCACAACCCTATCCTGGCTCAAGCTTGAGCAACAGCTTCTGGGACGTGAGGAGACACCGGCGTGCGTCGCATGGAAGAGTTATCTTTCCGAAAATCCGCCTCCACCAGCGAAGCCGTGCATGATTTTCGTTCTTAACTTGGATGCCGGCCGACCTTGCTCTTGAACTGACCGCGACTCTGGCGGCTATTTTGCCACCAAGAAGACCCGGACTTAACGAAAACCGCTCATTGATTGACGTCGCTACTTCCGGAGCATGTATCCGGAGGCACGTCCGCAATTGAGGCATTTGTCACAGGAGCAAATTCGAGCGACGAGCGTGATACACAGTCGTCATTCTGCTCGGTCTATTGCGGAAGGACCGGCCAAACACCACGCGGTCTAGAATAATACAGCGTAGCTTCTCGTAGCAAGAATCATATATGGTGATCACCAAAACCCAATGCGGGCTCCTCAGCTTTGCGTTACGCACAACTCAGGACTGACACCGTAACCTCGCCTTATTTTGCCTTTTTGAATGAGGAATGTCGCTCCTTTAGCGACTTTAAAAGTATCAACTGGCTTTTATTAGTTGTCAGTGGATGAGAACGACTTAGCACGCACTGAGTCATCGCGCCTGGTTTATTGTTCACATCACAGATCTAACGTGTTTTGGCTGGCGATTGGCCGCACCTTATACCCGTCGTGCAGCATGTTACGCCAGCCGTCCCGGATAAACGCACAAAATCGTGTGAGCTGCTGGAGCGAAATCTGCAAACGTAATCGGCTTCGTTCTTTTAAATTGCACAGGAAGGTCACATAGTGGTATGTGAATTTGGCTCATCCCAGAGAGCGCGCTTGACCTCCTCCCTTTTTTTACCCACTGGAAAAACTCTTTCGGCATGTCGATCCTATCTCGGAAAAAATGCTTGTTAAATTTCTGTCTAGGAACTCTCCAACGGTCCATCATCCTATGGCTAGGCCACGAAGATACGGCCTCCTTGACGAGGACACGTTGTATCATTTGTTTTGATGAACATTGTCAGCCTGTAGTTAAGTGCGTTATCTCTTCCAACTATATATATTTGAAAATAAAAAAAAGTACTACTATGTACAACATACAGGCTAAGCTGGACGATGGTGCTCCGTGGATAACTCATTTGATGGAGGATGCTCATGGCAATTTTGACATGACGGTAGCTCCATTTGAGAGAGTTTAGTGGTTTATGAAACGTCTGTGTTAGTTGTTAGTTTCAACTATTAGTCTAGATGGCGCAAACTTGCTTTTCTTTTATAACAAGATCCATACTGTGTCACATGGTGAATTGCACCTTTATATTTTTGGTTAGCAGCTTCTAAAAGTTGCACCCTGAATATCCGTGTAATTATAATTTATAAAGAGCTCCGCCCCGATATTGCCGTAGGTGCTTGCGGATCATCCGTAACATAGATTCTGCCTCAGACGTCTGAAAATTTCAGAGTTACTGATTATTGCTCTCAGAGGATTGTTTTTGGCGCTTAATATGATGGCGTGTTGCTATGACAGGCTACATAAAGGACAAATTCTATAATGGCATCTGCATCATTTGCACCAATTTAATATGGCTGGGTATGAGCAACTAATCCTCAGAGGTTTATTGCTCTTTGTCGATAAAGGGGACTCATTCCAGAAGGTGGGTGGAAGCAGCTAGACGACTGCAGCATCAATGTAATTCGTATTCGGAAAGGCGGAAAGCACTTAGACGAAAGCTGAGATAACTAAAATCTGGCGTAGTCTTTCTTTTATCGGTGGAAATCGATTAGAAAAAATACCACCACATTTGAAATAAACCTTACAAGAATGACAAACAAACCATTTCTAGGGCAGCAAAAAACATCGGACTTCAAAAACTATATCAAATATTTACAATGAAATCTCGCGGACCTTCGAATCTGCAAATGACGGGAGCCTAAGAGTTAGCGGAAGTTGAGAACTTTTAATTTGATTCCGCATTATAAAAGAACACTCTATCGATAAGTGCCACAATTTCCTACTTTATCGGGAAAACTGACTTTGGTGTTCTACCCAGACCAACGTTTGAATATTTAGATTTATTTGAATTTAACCACATTCGTTGTATGTGTATCATTCCCTTCCAAACGTATTACTTCAAACTCTTGCCAATTATCAAACTTAATCCAGCTCATAAAGTAACAATTTTCCCAGGATTTTGATAAGTTTTTGCTTTTTGCCTCAGTCTGTATACTTACATATGATCTACTGTGTTTCTCATCCTGCGGCCTGCTGTCTAATAATCATTTCATGTCATGATAATACCTGTAGGCGATAGTATATCACAAGTTTTTTTTTTTGCAGAAGATACTGCTCACCGCGTTCTACAAATCGATTTCGCTTAGTCCTTTTTTATTTGAATGATTCATTTTTCGCAGTGTTCTGATGCCGTGGTAAGAGTCTGTTGCTAGTAGAGGGCAAACTGTTGCCAAGACGACAATAGTACTATCCGTACAGTACAGCTTGTCACATATCATGAAGCCTAAATGCAGCCGACTTACCACGCAGCCCTCAGGCGTATATAACAAATCTAAAACCTGCATTAACCGAGATTAATAATTCAAAACGAATTATATATAACTAGCACGTTTAAAACTTATGAATCGTGCAATATTTCGTGCATAACAAGTATACAAATAAAAAAAGAACAGGTTACGGTAACAAATGACTTATGTTGTCCAAAAGAATTTCGTCTCTTGTTATATTTACAGTTGTTTTCTTAATTAAGCGTTTTCAAGAAATTGGTATTCTTGGTAAAACAGTGCACAGTTGACATTGCTCCTTGCCATAACGATGGCAAAACGGCCCCCTCTCGTTTCTTATATTGTGAAGGACAGATTTTGGTAGAGTTGAACGTTTAAAAATGATAGGTCCTAATAATAATAAATAGAATCGGTGTAGAAGCATTATTGTTAGCAATCTGGTTAGAAGGGATCCGGTAAAGTCAAAAAGTTTGAGTCTTGTATGTCCAGGAATAGTCTGTGATAACTCGTCCACGATACAAGCAATACAGAACTGATTAACATTAGAGGTTTATGTGGTCCGGCGTCTTACAATACATAATGCCAATGAAACATAAGCAGGCAATACGTTTGCGGTCATACACAGCGGCTCATCTAGAGTTACTGGTATTACGGAACCTTGTGCGCATATCGCGCGTTTAGTTCTGCCATAACGTTTGACACTATCATTCGTAAGTATATAATCTACGTCCATGAGGGTTCCAAATTCGTCGTAGCTAGCCTTCCCAAAGCGAAATCTGGAAGAGTAACGCAAAGTAAGGCTAGGGATCGTATAATTCCAGTTGTGCTGGCATGTAGGTTTTGTCCTACTCCAGTTAGCGCGTCACTTTGCGCAGTAGTTTTCGATCATCGAACCAATAAATTCTATCAATTTGCAACATTATACAACTGAGTATGCCAATTTTCTTATAATAGAATGCTAGCGAGTTCGCTAGAAAGGATTTTTTTCAAGAACCACGGTGCCGCCCTGATTTGATGTCCTAATGATTATGTGCATGGTTGACGTAGGCCTTATTTCTGCTAGCATGCAATATGCACAGCTTCAGCTGCCTATCGCCAGGTGACAGATTCGACGATAGCCTACCCGAATGGACAACTTAGAATCCTGAAGAGTTTCGACACCTCGAGACTTGAAAAAATGGTCAAGTTAAATCTAAAAGGTTCCAATTCCCAAGTTTACGATACACTGTAGCAGAAGTCCTGCAGATAACTTGTAGGTAGTTCCGATAGCAATGTCTGGGCTTTTCCTCTGTTTAACGGTGCTTTATATACTTTTTTATCGATTGCGATTGGCTTCAATGAGGCTAATTGGTGCGTCAGATCTTTTTAAAAACTCTTCTTTTCCTTTTTGAAACCGATCCAAGTCCTCTTAATGACAAAATGCACCAATGTTAAACCTAGTGCGTTCCGTCGTTAATCCTGTAAAAAGAACTATTCCAAATCCATATATCTACCAAGTATTCTTCAGGCCTAAGTAAGAGTAAACCTGTCATAGCTGTTACATGCATATATGCTAATATGGAAATTAGACCGTAGCACTCGATACACGAGAAACACTGAGAATTCTCTTAAGCGCTTCTAAAGTGCTTACTTATTTAAAACTCAACTTAGATTAAACAAATCGGTACTTCTAGAAACTAGTCGACATTTCTTTAACCCCTAAAATGCTTTTTGGTCTGTAAAAATTTAATCTTCTAAGCTTGTCGGTGCTGCTGATGCGTTACTTCGAAATACGTGCGAATAGATAATTCAAGCTTTCTATTAATGAGTCGAACTTTTCGAAAGCTAGCTCTGTTTAGTTACCAATGATCTATATGCAACATTACGGAAGGTTTAACATATGCAAGGAAACAACTCGCATTACAATTTAGATATTATCCTCTAACTCAGTGTACAAAAAGTATCTTTAGATATGACATTGTAGGAGTACTAAAGCTGAAAATATCGCATAGGCGTTCAAGTATACGCCCAAATTTTTTCGTAATACAAATAAGGACAAATGTAGGCTTCTAGAATAGAAAAGACAGAATTTTTTAGTACCCGTAGTAGTTTCTTCTGATCAGTTCACTGATGTGCCAAGTAATAACCTACTGTGACTTTACAGAAATGACAGCTTTAGCAGGCATCGGTGTCCCTGATCTATTATGTGTGTGAAACGATGATAGTTGATCTAAAGTGCTTGGTGTACTGGAAACTGCTATAAAATTAGGATTCAGGACTTCCAAATTGCTAAGTTATACATCTTCGAACCCCTAGTGTGCGGAAGCGCTGCCTGAATTTAAAGAGTTACGTGGGTCGGGTTGAGGCGGTAGTGGGGCAGGTCTTGTCATGTGACACTGCCGGCTATGGCTGCTGGGTCGACGCCTATTGTTGCTCATGTAGCGTTTTGAGCGCCATTAATGAACTAGCGCACACTGTAGAACAGGAATTCTGACGCCGCGCCAATGCGCTACTATGGGTATTGATGTGGCTAAGTACACATTCCACCTATGACCAGAAAGCGTACACTTTATTACATTTCTTCCTGCGAGCAATACGCCTATTGTCGGTTCATTTTGTTGTCTTCAAACCTGTTCCACATGCAATTCTTCGCCGTCAGGAAAAAGTTCTTCTCCAGGGAAAATGAGAAATATTACGGACAATAAGTCACAACGTTGATGTCTATGTGAACATATATCATAACGACCACTGTCACTTTATTTAACATTCTATTATTAAGCGTAGCTAGACGGTATCGATACATTTACCTAAGGTATTTTTCTTCCAACAATGAACCCCACCTTTCCGGAGAATGCTAATATACTGAGATTTTTCAACACAATCTGCCTCTGGTTTTTGCGCACTCTAGTAAAATGCGACATTTAAGTGATGCGTACGATTTTCAATGGAGAGAGATGTGTCGGTCGGGTTTTTAAGTGTTCCTTTTGGAGACAATTTCCCACACTAAAACTGTTTGTCCAGCGTATCCAGTCTTTACTCCCTTTTTGTTGTTACACTTTTCTAGGCGGTAGCAGGCCGGAGTGTTGCATCTTATATAGCAACTCAATCAGTGAATACATAGGTGTGTATGGTAACGACGCGAAATCGGTGTAGCATAGACGTAAGATGCGCTGTTCTAGATATGTGGTTACTACATCATAGCCATGCGCTCAAAGTAGTACAAAGTATACTTGGTAAAACTTCGATTTCGCTGTATAGCTATGTAAGAACCGTGAGAATAACTGTTGTATGTTTCGAGATAACGACCACTGAGCGACATAACGAACATAAACATGAGCCGTTAGTGTTTCGCTTCGTTTAGAATTTTTACCAAAACATTCAGACTCACCGCATAGCGCCCAACGTGCAAGGCCTTTAAACACGTGCAGAAGACCGCTTTGCTTCCAGCGGCTGCTCACGATAAGAGCATATGTCACAAAGTAGTTCATAAGCTGCGAAGGGATTATTTGTAATACTCAGCCGTCGACGAAATATCGCGAATTGGATATCGCTGCTTGAACAATAAAATCTGAGATCATCTGCTCAAGCGAAGTGATCATCAGTGACGCTGAACTATTTAGAAAACAATTGTTTTCATTTACTAAAATTGTTCTTGTGTAGCAGTAATCAAGAACTAGAGATAATATCCGGCTGCAGATCTTCCCGTTTATCTTAGAGGACCCTGAAACTGATCTAAAGAATACTGCGAAGGATGCCGCAAAAACTACCTTATGCCGGATATTGATATTTACGTCGTTCGGCACATCGCAGGGTTTGGTCCCTCGCTGTTAAGTCACAAGAATTTGTCCATGATTTCTCGTAGACGAAAATTACGGAAATCCATTTCAGCTTTGACAATGAGCTTGTCGATTCATTTAGCCACTGCCATTTGGTCGATAAGAATAACTTCAAGGAGAAACTATTGCGGCATAGTCGACCGTCCAGACTGGGCGAAACAGAGTAAATCTTTGAGTAACGAACATAGCCCCTGAAAGTACTCCAAATTTCGAGTGTTTGCCCGGACTATCCTTTACCCACCACAATAAGCATCTATATTGATTACGCTATCTTAGAGCAAATACATGAGAAGACCCTTGTATGGTTAAACGTGACTCACGCTATCGATACGCCGATTTACGACAACTATGGGAATAAATTGAAACCGGTTTAGCAATGTACCGTATGTTTATATTCTAAAGTTGTCGATTCAAGTGGGAAATGCTTAAATGAAACTTACCTTTACAAAACCGCGAATATTCCAACTGCTTTCAACTACTATTCGTAGAAATGAAAACGTCATTTTTATTATTCATTATATTTATCATTATTTGACAAAACCTCACAGTGTAAACATAACCAGATGATTTGGGTTTATATTAAAAATTTGAAAACTGGTCCTTTTTGTGACATTGATTACAAAAATTGAAATAATACTTCGAAACTGTTGATGAATCCTTAAAAAACGCTTTCTCTCTGTTCTGAACAAAATCACCCTCTGTCAACCTATCACGGTAAGTAAAGAACAACAAAAAAAAAAAGGGGTATGAGAAGACACTGACTGTTCCGGCACCAGCATCGCGCATCGTATATGCCAAGTTCTTCTGTAACTAATTACACTTCCAACTGCTAGCAATAATTCATATAAGCGGTTGCCTGTCTTAACAAAATCAAATGTCGAACCTAACTACATTGAAGGCCCTTTTGCCTAACTAGATTGAGCTAGTAGTAAGCGAGTAACTGATATTTATAAAATATTCCAAAAGTAACACTACCACATTTACCGGAAGCTAGCACAAGCCAAAAGAAATGGTGTCGATTTTCTCAATAAAAATTGATTAAATAAAACGGTTATATTTTTAGGTTCTTAAGAAAAACGGAGCTTAGGATGTTCACCGTTGCTCGTTTACTATATATTATCCGATAATTTTTTTTTACCAAACGTACAATCCGTTTAGTATCTATTTGGCACATCTCTAAATAGATCGAGAAACTATTCACTTACGTAGCAGTAGATGCTTTATGTTTCTACATAGATGAACTGCGCGACGCTCCGGCGGCATCCTTCTTAAGGATCTTGAACCAATTCAAGATAACTATCAAATGGTCTTGCGTTAGGTACACAGTATATTGATACCGTCTACGTTACAGTATCGCACCGTACAAACGTTTTCATCCTAAAATTATGTACTTAATGAGCAAATATATTAAATTTCGTGGTTTCAAACGACCAAAAAAAACGCTAACATTCAAAAGCCGTGCATACACTGAGTACCCGTAAATACGGAGTTAACATATATATATATATATATATATATATCTAGTCTAGCGCTATATATACATACGCTCCAATTGTTATATGGGCTTACTTTCCATATAACATTGTGATAGTGAATATTATATCGTTATATTTGGCGACGCTATACCGTAGTTTTCCCGTCATCGCTGCATTATCTATTCAGGAAATCTTCAGAAGATAACAAACGCGGTTCAGGCCATCGGGAAGTAAACAGGAAAAGGGCTCGATCCCCCGGCGCTATGTAGCTTGCCTCTCCGAAGGTGAGTGTACGATATGATAATCCGTCTGTCAGTTAAACGGGGTATATAAAGACACGCTGCCATCTTGCACCAGTGCACTGAGTGAATTTGTAGCTAAAATACAGAAAATGTCCGTTAGACTTGCACTTACATTTGTAGCCTGCCGTTTGGCTATTATGCAAATGGGAGCAGTGCGTATTGACAGTATCCCTAAAGTTGTTCCGTATGATGAAGCTAGTATCGGCTACGCAGGTGATGGCGACCAAAGAAAAAATTATACTAACCATCATCTGTTCGTGGCGAGAATAGAAAGTGAGCATCAAAAAGAGGGTCTAGAACACCTGAAAGAGCAATTCTCTTCGTTAGATTTTTGGAACCCAGTGTTTGTGATGAGAAACGTGTCCATTCGTGTGCCGCCGGAGTTTACTGACCCAGTGAAGGAAATTTTGAAAAAACATAAAGTGGCGTATACCGTCGCATCCAAAAATCTTCAAGCGTGGATAGATCACGAGAAAATCGAAAACCCTCAACAAAATCTGTTTCTTTTAGGAAGTGACCCTTCCCGATTTAATCTAAATCAGTACCATTCGTACGATGAAATTTCAGCCTATATTGATGCCATAGCTAACAGATACTCGGACGTCGCGCAGGTCAGTAACATCGGATCCACGTACGAGGGGCGACAGATTAAAGGTGAATAAAATAAATATAGATGATATATGCATCGTACATTGTATCGTTATTATCAACATTCGTTTCGTAAAAGAAGTTGCAGTATTTTTCTCAGACAAACGAAAATTAAAGTATAGGTTGCACTTTTTTTTCTAACAGGTCTGAAGATCAGTTCTGGGGGGAAGGACAAGCCTGTGATCTGGATTGATTCCGGAATACATGCACGTGAGTGGATATCACCGGCTACAAGCCTCTACATAATTAACAAACTCGTAACTGGTGCAAAATCAGACCCCACAGCTCGTGCTTTGGTTTCTTTATATGATTTTCATATCTATCCGTTACTAAATGCAGACGGTTATGCGAGAACATGGAGCGGTGATAGGATGTGGCGGAAGAATCGCGTACGCTTTCAGGGATACAGCTGCCAGGGCGTAGACCCAAACCGTAATTTCGGTTACGATTTTGCTGGTACTGGTAGCAATGGCGACGTCTGCTCGGACTCCTATCGTGGACCACAAGCCTTCTCCGAACTTGAGTCACAAGCCATTAGAAATGGAATTCAATCCCTAGATAAACAGGTCAAGATGTTCTTTACGTTGCACTCGTACGGCCAGCTAATAATGCTTCCATACGGTAGTGGGCCTCGCATCCAATCACGTTTCTACAACGATCAACTTCAGATAGCCCGAGCAGGGCAAAGAGCGATCAGCGCCTTTTCTGGTGTGCATTACGAAGTTGGCACCATTCAACAGTTATTGTTGGCTGCTGCGGGAGGGGCCGCCGATTGGGCTCATGAAAGCGGTGGTATAAAGTATGCATATGCAATCGAACTTCGGGATAAAGGACGATTCGGTTTCATGCTGCCCGCTAGTCAGATCGCACTAACAAGTGAGGAGTGCTACAGCGCTGTAATCGCTATGGTTGACGAGATGGCTCGCAAGGAAACTGGTCGGCCCGTGCTACCTGCAGGTCAGATGGCAAAAGGAAATGGTCAGGGAGGTGCCAACCAAATCCCCCAAACACTTACTACACTAAAATGGCCGCCTCAGTGGAGCTAAGTAAATATGAAATTGTATTTATTTTAAAACAAATTCCTGTCGCACTATTGACGACTCGAAGTAGTCCACAGAGGTTTGTTATTTATTGTCGACATAAACAACATTTTTACAAAAACGAAACAGAGCTAGAATATATATATATATACCTAAAATTTACAGTCCCAAGACTATTACGCGCGATTCACCGTAGATGCTGTAAATTATTTAAAAGTTCAACCAAGATTATCAGCTACAATATATGGCATTGTGGTTTGTTAACGTCGACGCAAAACAAAAAGGCATATACCTGCGCGAAGCGCTTGCACAAACGTTATGCCATGCTTACTTGGTAGGTTAGTAGGGCCCATAGAACGCAGTATGAATACAGAACAACATGTTAAGACACGTAAATAATAATCAAGCCAACTTTGGGCGAGTTCTATTACTATTCCGTCTTTTTTTTTTTTTAATTAGATTAGCATATAAGTAAACGCTGCTTTTTAAGTGCTTTTGTCCTACCACCGCCCCATTACGTGTTCATTTTTTTTATACCATTCGAAAGTGGTGACTCCTTTCTTTCATCGTTTAATAAAATTACGGAATTTTACATTAGTTCAGGCATTAAAATGAAGTGAAAAGTGCATTTCCTTATCCTTTTGTCGTGGTGTATGTACAGCGAGGAGTTTTTAAATGAGACTGAGGGTTTGCTCCAGGGCTCAAACATGAGACTTATGTTAGATCGAATTTTCATCCCAAAAAATCGATGGCAAAAATGTGAGAGTTATAAAGTTAACGTATCCACCATATGATCCACAATTACACTTCATTGGCGTATAAAATTAGTAAATGTACATTTGACACTGTAGAAGTCATCAAAACCTGCCTGAACGATTTTCTTTACCACCGGACATAAATTTCTAATAAGAAGGACAAAAAATGGGCGCTGAGTGTAACGGCAAGTAAATAATAGATTAATTTCTTGCTAGGATTGGAATAAAACGTTAGGCTTTTGTTATGTAAAAGAGCATCTTTACTTATTTACCAACCTATCGTATAATTCTACAATGTATTTGAATTATTTTATTTTCTAAGTCAACGAAAAGTTTAGAATCTCACTATGATTTTTCCGACAAATCTTTTTTTATCGTGTTTGGCTGTGACCTTTATTTAGTTCTCGACCAATTTATTTACTCCTTCTCGTCAAAAGTCTTCGGTTGAAAAGCTCGTCTAGCCGGTCTTTGAGACCCTCTTCGTTGCCCATTCGTCAATGGTCGGATAAGAATGTAATCGGTCGGCACCAAGTCCGTCGAATATGATGGCTGCGAAAGATCGTCGTTTGTAGAGTAGCTTAAAGGACCTCTACTATGTGTAACTTGGTGTTGCCATAGACACGAATGACTTTGTCTACCCTGTCGGATTTACGCTGGTAAATACTTCAGTGTGACTAAGTCATAAACAGATCCTTCTTGACCGTCTCTTTTTTCTTAAGCAGTTCTCTGTGTATAAGGCCCTCTTAGTCCTATTAAATGTCAACCGTAACCTTTGTGGTGTGAAAATCTTGCTTAACTCTAAGCTAATTCGTATCACCCGGAGCTGCCTACCCTCTTCCCTGTTTCATATGTACACTTTTTGTCACCCGTAACAATTGTGTGGAGTAGCCTGTCATTATAATTACGCACTGCCCATCAGGAGCATCTATTTATGAAGCCTGAGCTCTAGCTAAAACTTAACTCGGTGCTCAATGAAAGCACAACATTCTCGGGTGATATGTATATGTAAAAGCAAATACGTAATAGAAAAATAACGTAGAAACGGAACATTTGAACGAAACCGCTATTACATAATATAGGTACGAATTTGCGAAAACAGTTTTGCTGAACGTAACACTCGTAACTTAGTAGTCGGTGCTATAGGCATGAATATATGAAGCTGAGCAGTAAGTACGAAAGAGGCAACTAGTAGTTCTAATTGTATATATCTGAAGGCAAGTGTTAATTTGCCAGAATGTCAGTGGACACCCACACACAAGGCATTATTACATTATACAAAAAGGAGCGTTGCTCATTGCGGAGATACCGGCACTGTGGGGTTTCGTCCTTAGAAAAAATTCTAAAGGCAATTGTAGAATAGTAAATCCTGGAGAAAATCAAATGTCGATAGGGTAATGTTAAGATAGACTAAGCAATACATTACGCCACATAAAACCCCAAAATACAGCTTCCCTCCCTCTGGCAACATAAATCAGGATAACTTTAAGAAGCTACATTTGTGTAGAGACTTATAAATAGGCCTCTTCCTTATTATCGAACCCCATTTTAAATACGGATCGTAGAGACTGTGGGTACGCAAGTTTGATGGAGAACGTTTGTAGGGCGTGAGACAAATGGGCAAATGCTTCTAGTTCAAACATCTATTTAGGTCGAGAAGTTTATCAAACCTATTCGTTTTGAAGTTTGGGCATTTACGATGTGGCAGATTAACGTAAATTTCGCGGTGCTGTATAGTTTTGGATCATATTAGAAGTTTGTGCCATATTTTCTAAACATTTCCGACGACATGAAATTTTTCGAGTTTGTCCTCCGTGCCATCTCATGTGTTGGCTAAGGCACGCTGAACTGACAGTTTCGAAAGTTATTTACACTAACTTATTTAGTTAATATTAGCTTGCGTATAATTCGTAGTTGCGTCGTATCGACTTCGTGCTCCTTGAAAATGGTCATTATTGAGCCGTAGTTGTTCTAAGTCTCCTAGGAACTGTCAACAAATAGCAAGAATAAAAAAATACCGCATGATAAGTACTGCTACACGAAATATCTGATTTCTCTACATAGTAGAATCTATCCCTGAAGAAAAATTTCTTCACGCTATTTCTTAGCGTCGCTGCGATGACAACACGAATACTTAACTAGAAAACATGTCTTCTTGATTTAATCATATATGTTTTATATGTCGTATATACACCACTTGCAAATACAATGACAGGCCTATTAGCACCGTTTCTTTGGTGCACGATATGGAAGGGACAAAAAACTGGAAACGTGCCTTTAGGAACTTTAGATTCGATTTGTTACAAACTAACTGTATGGATGAGTGTTCTTCTTTTAAGAGTAGTAAAATACCGGCAGACATCTTAATTTTTCTAATTGAAGTAGAACGAAGAGTACAGCAAATCTTTATGAGACACGTCAGATCGGAGGCTTGCTTGCGCAGAATGGGACGTTTTCTTAAAATTAGACATTCACCAACAATTCATTCCAAAACAAAGCGCTAGTCAAGAAATTTAATTGATCTGGTGGTTACTGAGAGACGGTGCGAAACAATGAACTAGTGATATGCGATCAGCCGGCCTGCGCCGGTGAGATAGGTCCAACGACACCATACTGAAAAAATACGATTGAATTGAAAAAAGAGTTTAGTGAACTCAAATAATTACCATAGTGCTAAGTATTGGCTCTAAGCGATTACTTTTTTTGGCTAAGCCCCTTAAACGATGGATGCAAAGTAAAAAGCCAGTATGGCAAAGGCCTATTCTTCCTGTGACCTTAAGAAGTAGCGAGAATAATGTCGACCAGAAAACCGCTGTTACAGAACGCAGCAGACGCTGATCCTCCTATCTGTTTACTCTTCCTTAGTTACTGATCTTTATCACTCGCAGTTATGATGCGAGTCGACACTTCGAGACATATATCTGGCTTATTTTCTACATTTTTTGTGGTACTATACATTATAGTTTATGATTAGATGACCTCATTAGAATTCGTCGATCTAATTACAGATGCCAACCGTAAAAAACGGGGCTAGTTTTCATCTGCGAGCGTTCTAGCCCTTTTATTGGTTCCAAATAAAATTTTTGACTAATCAATCGTTGACTAATTTTATACTCAAACACCTAAGTGGTAAAGAGTAGGTAATAATACCTATATTCGCTATAGAATTGCCCTGCACCATACTCATTTTGAGAATGTACTGAACATCTCGTACAGATGAAAATTGTATCAATTGAATAAATTTCACCGTCGAAAGCTTTGGCAGCTAACGAAGCCTCAGCATCCCCAAGTAAATTCTTCATAAGGATATTAATGGCGAGGTAGAGTTTAGAAATTTGTTTGTGTGTATGAAGTTGATTTTTTCGTTAGTGACTATTTACTTCGCAATTTAGTTATTGTGATTTAAGCAAGCTCTTGTATGACCGAAAGTCAGTGTACGCAGGTCTAACGTGATTTAACAAGCATCGTCAATGGAAGTTTTTGGCCCACTTTCGTTTGTGATAGAAAGGCCACACAAAGTTCCACAGATGCCTACGTGCGACTTTTTTGTTATTATTTTTAAACTTGTTATGATATTCACTTAACTGAAAACATGTTAATTATTAAGCTCTTTCGCGTAGCCCTTCAGTGGATATTTACCGTTTAAGAACTACAGGCAGTGTCCTATGGGATCCTTCCTGTAGACGTTTATATTTAATCCTAAGATGCGAATTGCCTCAACATAAATAGACTGAAAACGCGATACTGTAGGCACTCTAATGCTAAGCAGGTACGCGAAATAGAAGTAAACAGATCACTTTTAGCCACAGTGGGGAAACTTCGCTTCATGACGCTTCTTGCAGGTCTGAAGTTTTACTTTTGATAATGGTATATTTGGTACGAAAATTGAAAGACTCGAAATAATGAGACGATCTGTTTTGTGCTTTCGCTTAGACGGCGGATCATTTTAGCGGTGCCCGAACGAGCATCATCATCATCATCTTCAACATTTGCATCGGAACAATGCAGCCAATAATTAATTAAGTTATCGCCACTATCGTGCATCGTCTGCCGAAACACGGAATAGGTTTCCATGCGCGTACATGATCGTCGCCATTAATTGTTACATAGAAGTTGCAATAATGTGTGCCCAATACTTCGCGTCTGGTTGGACACTGCATGTCCATTGAAGACATCTTACAATACCTGTGTTCCCCTGGGGTGATTCTATAGCATTTCATTGTCGAGGTTTCTATTAACAGCGGCCCTATTCAAATAGTATCTACCGATTTATATTGTATTTAAATGTCGTCGTCGTCCTCTTCCTTGCTTGCGGATGACCACTTGTTGAATTCGGCGGGAGCCCACTTTGCTTTTATCTCAATTCATCGAATCAATTATCGGGCTTTCTTGTGGTTCCTATTCAGGAATCACACTGCACCCAGTGTCTGCACTCTCTCCTATCGGACAGTACCTAATTGATCGTTGCAGATCTGCATGCTTGCAATAACAGAAACATATAGGCTAATACTACACAACAGCCGAACAGATACGCTTTGATTTGTTAGACCGATGGAATAATTTCGATTTTTTCTAATTGGTTATATCGATGGTCAGAGATCGGTCTTTCTAATAGGCCAATCATTTCGTCCAAGTTAGCACACTCTGGTATGCCTCTATCTTTTAAGCAACCGATATGATAAATCTAAACCACCATAGCATATTATTGCCGCCTTTTCATATAGTGCATCCTAGGCTATCCGTGCAAATATAGATAGGGTCAAGATTCCTAGGACAATAAACCGCAGTAGGCACTGCCGAAGCAATAATATTTTCGTCGTGATTTAAAAGCATTTGTAAAACAATAAAGATATCAAATGTATCCGAGTGTAAGCATTTATTTGAAAAGGACAATACGAAATGAGGATGAGGACTGAAGAAAACAACAGGCCAGATGCTCTAGTGAACTAAATAACTGCTAGAAAATTCGTCTGAAATATTCTTTTGCGTATTGTGTATGCAAAATATCAGATTAGCGAAATTATACCAGTGAACATCTTTATAACGCCTCAATTACCTATCTGTATTATTTATCTATGTAATTATGTATGTCCAAATAGAGCCGTTAAGAAAAAGTATAGCTGCATTGTTGGCTTCCTTTCTTTTTAGACGTTCCAGACCCATCTACCAGTCACAAAACGAGTACTTAGTTCGCGCAAGACGACCCACCATGCCCGCCTATTCAGTGCTTTTGGAAGCCGTCCAAAAGAACCTCGCAAAGAAAAGCACGTATGTTTGTCTATAATGAGTTCGTTAACTTTCCGACTTACTTCGGCTCGGAATCACGAATGCGAGTACGCGAAAAAATTATGCCGTGTTTCCTCAAATCTGGATGCTACTGGCCAACGTTAAGAGAACAGGCGACGGCGTGGCACGACATGAGCCTCCCCTATAGACAAATGGTTTCGCTCTCAACGCCAACCTCGGTCCTCAATCGTTCACCTTTCTATTGGCCAACCTTCCGTAACGGATAAAAGGTAGACGACTGTTCCTGAAAATCTCGTTATATACAACAGCAGTCATTTCTACGCCTTAGCTACCCCCATGACCTACCTATCTTACATAGGGTGGGACACGGGGGATAGAAGCCTTGAAATTCCGATGGAGAAGAAAACTGGCCGGATTGCACGCACTGCGGTTCAGTGGGCGAAGCCGTGAGTTTACGCATCCGGACGTCCTGTGAACAAAATTTTTTGGAGCGCATATGAAAGAAAAAGTCCATAATATGGGTCGCGGTTGCAACCCGGCATTAGCAACATTTAAACGATGAGATCTGGCACTAACTAGTACACGAACTTCAATTATTGGAATGCCTTTTTCCGGACATGAAATGGAGCACCTCAAAGAGGCGTGAAATTTCTGCGAAAATTTGTCCGATTTTACAGTGTTGTTACGACGAATGCACAAATGCTGCCTGGACATACAAGAAAATTATGCCGTTTACGGTCAAGATGCACTATGGGAAAAAAAACAGCCCAACGATAGTCCTGATCTTTGTTCATGAAGTTCCGTTATAAATGATGCTTCTCGTTACATTACAGAAATAGTTGACGAATTATTGTGGAAGTTAGGCGTTATCGACACCGACTACTCATGCTACCGCCAAATTGTAAGCCCTTTGAATAGAGCTGGCTACAAAGTAAGTTGACGTTTGTCTGCCGCACAAGTT
Source organism: Varroa destructor (assembly GCF_002443255.2). Classification (NCBI taxonomy): domain Eukaryota; kingdom Metazoa; phylum Arthropoda; class Arachnida; order Mesostigmata; family Varroidae; genus Varroa; species Varroa destructor. The sequence goes on from NW_019211458.1 coordinate 2,388,282, forward strand.
GACGCAAACGAAGTTATCCTATTGTGTTTCCACCTGCGAAACCCTATAGAAACGCTATGAAATCAAACCATTTTCAAAGCGGTTGGTCACAGGTGATATAAAGTGTGTCTTGCTGACAATAATGTGCAAATAAAAAAAAGCTGAAAAAATATACTCCGCAATTTGTTGGAAAGTCCAGACAGACCTCAAAGAAATGATGTTATATATTTGGACGGGATTAGGAGTGAATAGTGATGTATGACGAATACGCTCTCGTCTGGCGAAACAACTGATTCGGAGATCGACTGTCAACAACTCTAGACCAGAACATTGAAAACAATCGACCGAAACCAACGAACAGAATAGGTACCACCTTCTACCATGACAACGTAAAACCACATACACATTTCTAGCTACTCGACCAAAATTTAGGGAAGCTAAATGAGAAATCTTAATACTTACCCTGTATAGCTGTGTACCCGAATCTTGCACCAAGATCACAATCATCATCTGTTTCTTTGCAGAATTCTCTTGGTATAATTTCAACGAAAATACGCACAAATCACTTGGCACCAATTTTCGCCCAACAATCACAGAAGTTCTACGGAAATGAGATTATGGTTTTATCAGAAAAATGACAGAACGTCATCGATCAACATAACGCATATTTACTTTGATTATATTATTGTGTAACACAGAAATATTTGCAACGACCCCTGGCTGAAAAACGGTAGATACTTGGTGGATGTACAAGTGGTCATATCGTTAAATCTGTACTTAAAAACTCTACTAAACACTATACGAACACGGTTCGAACCTCGCTAGACTACATACCACGAGGAACATGAATTTGAATAACTCGCTATGGCCGAAGCATTAAATCAGGATTGTCAGATGTCGCCGAGATTTTGCCGTAAAGTAAATTTAAAAAAGTAACTGACAAGTTATGTTGAATGATTCAACGTTTAGTATCGGAACTTTTGAAAAACGACTCAAAATAGCAGAATTATTGCGTACAGACGGACTCGTCCTGGTTGCACACAGCAAACAGGGCGTAGAAATTTCACTCGGTACCACAGAACAAAAAATATACAGATTTTAGCTGATATTGAGTTCGTTGAAAAATGTAGCGGTGGTCCCTTTAGGGGAATAGGGAATAAACCCTGCAGATACAATAAGACACTAGAGTATAATAACTCATATAAATGTTTATAAATCACGCTAGATCAAGCTAGAGAAATACATAAGAAAGCTTTGATCTTACGACAAAAACTTTATTAGGTGTAGAGTGGCTCAACGTATAGCACAACACGTGATACTATAAAGCAGGAAACCTGGATAAGCGGTTATTCCAAGGTGAGAAAAAAGGCAAAGAATCTGTTAGTTTAATATTTGAAAAGCCAAGCGCTAACCGTCTAGTTTCCACCATGGGACGTACAACATGTTATAGAGTGTAGAGTGTAGAGACAGCTGCCTTGAGAAATTGTTAACAGATTAGAAGATCTAGTATCCTGTGTTAGTCACGCTTATCACTGTATGTTTATCGCGATTAATATGACCATTTGAGCGTACCTGTTAAGAAGCACTTAAATCGAGCTACCTCACGTCCGAAAGAAGGCCCGACTTCTTTGCTGGATATAAGGAAACGTATATAGTACCAGGGTTTTTTTTGTCGTAAATCTGCTTCCGTTCAAAAGGATTTATTTGAGTCCGCCGCACTGCCGGGGTGTTACATAGGCACAACTGTGTTAACTAAGTCAGTTTTTTTTTATAGGATACAACTGGTGTATTTTAGTGGTGGCCAGATTTTGCATTTTCCAATACTCACCCTATCCTCATACGGTCTCGCTGATGTTTCGAACCTAATATTTTTTCCTTCTACCTCACTCAAATGATTCTTATTAACAAGAGGCATTGGCAAAAGAGGCAAAAGAAGCTGTGCATAAATAAAGCTAATGAATCGCTTCAAACTCTTTATTCCCCATTCCAAAACAGTTCCTGACAAGTTTTTCTGCTCTTTTTCCTTGTAAGAATAGCTATAGATCTGAATTGAAGTGAATATGTTTGAGCTCACAGTTCTCTGAGATAACAGAGGTTGGATTCCTCTTATGTAATTTATTCTCGTCCGTCTGTTCAGTACAAGAAGGATAGGACACTCCCGGCCTATACGCGCCATGCCGGTTTTCCTACAGTCCTCCCTAATTATGTGCCTGATATTTTCTTACATAGCCATACGTCAAGTGCGCACTGCTGATGATGTAAGGACGACTATTATAGCCAGTCAAATCCGTTACAAGTCTGCCTCGCCTTGTCCTCTCTGTGTTACAGTTACATATGCTATTGTTGTTACGTAAGGGGGAACTGGCAAAAGGAACTAGTGCACCCACCTGTTGGTTGTCTCTTTTTCTGAACCCCGTCGAGCTTTACCCTTGATCATTAGCAATTCCAGGAGCATCATCATTACCATGGCCCTTCATTCCTGAAAACCCCTTTCCACTGCGTTGGGTTTCGCTCATGAATCAATCCTATACACCCCCGACAATCCATCCATCTAGCCGGTTGTACAAATTACCATCAGCAGCCGCAGTCCCTAATGCAACAGGCTGTTTTTCTCTCCAGCTTAGCCAACGGCGTCAGTGCACTTAGTTCGAATAAATACACAAAAAAATGGTCGGCCTATCGCCGACGGTTGCTTATCTAATTGCCCGCTTGCCCTTTGCGAGGTCTTTCGTCGTAGACTGCTGTCGATGGTTTTTATGATGATGCCAACTGTCGTCGTCGGCCGGCCGTCGGTTATTTCTGTCGCTATCGTTGTTCCGAGAGTCTGCTGGCCGCGAAGAGAGCCTGTCGCTGGCCCTTTCCTGCGCGCGCATGACTCCCTGCTGACGCGGGCCGTTGTCGCACACCGAGGGAACTAGCCAGCTGGCTCGCTAATGCTACCTGCTTAATATGCTGATCGGTTGTCTTATCGATTGGCGATGGCTGACCTGCTGGTAAAGCTTGAAAGAGCAGTGGCCAGCTCAAGCTGTTTTTTCCGTTCTATCGCGAAGCTCGCGCGCGTAAAGGCACCCTGCGATTGCACGGTCGTACGACAGGTGCATTCGGACCAAGCAGTAAAAGAACGGACACCCATCTCAGTAGCACCAGCAGCTACAACAACAGCCTAGACAAATACAACAGAAACTTGGATACAATTACGGTTTATATCAGCACGAGCGTAACGAGAAAGAACCAAAAGCAGCAGCAGTAACAACGTCAGCAGGGATAGTTAGAGATGGAGCAGGGCAAGCAGTGATGGTAGCAGTAATTGCCAACATATTTAGCTCTCTTTGTACACTCAGCAAAATACACATGATGCACTTTGCCCGGTATTAGCACTGCTACTGGCCTGATTTACTTTGCCCTGGCTGATCTGACGCGGCTGCACGCAGACGCACGAAGAGCAGGCACACGATGCCCCACAACGACGGCTACGACTGACTGACTGACTGACTGACAGGCGGAAGGACGAACAGGAAAAAACAGCGGACAGACTAGTGAACCCCCAGTACAGACAGATGCGGAGCGAAACATCAGTTCGGCGCTAATGGCAAATGTAACAGATAGCAACTAATGGATTTTTTCGTCTGGTGCAGGATACTGCCTGTGTATTACAGCGTGACAAGCGCGGCTATTCGATAACATTTTTACCTCAAGACCACCACCACCACCGCCGCCGCCGCCGCCGCCACTGCTGCTGCCGCTATCGAAGACACAAGCGACAACTGCGACTATTATCGCCAATAAGTCAGCACGAGGTAACCTGCTGATCTGGTTGCATGCATCTGCTGTGCTCGTTGGTGTATATGAATATCTGAGGGTTTGGGCGCATGTGCTCGTAAATGGGCGTGTAAATGTGTACGTGTCGCCGTTGAAGGATCTGTCAGGACTGTGACGAGTGTCTTTACGACTCGCCGTTGCAGTGACGTTACTGCTGCTCCTCTTTTTCGTGCTCAACGTTTTATCTTTCTTCTGTCGCCGCATGCTCGGCGTATCTAGTGAACGCTGCTGCGATCGTACTCACTACTCCTTTAATTCGTACTGCCGTGTAATTTATGATATTGTCACCACTGCCGAATAATTGTAAGCGTGTGCCGATCTGTGAATTGTTCATTGTGCGTAACCACGCTCGTGGGGGCTGACAAAATGAAGGGGGGAAAACAAGGTAAGCAATATAGAAGTTAAAGAAAATTAACTGTGGCTTTGCTAACGACGCTGATGGGCTTTCGTTCAGAACGATTAGTAGATAGTATAAAAGGAAATTCCTATGAACACACTGGACAAACTCAAATAAAAGTAGATAATTTTCTCACATTGAAAACACATGATAATCAGAATACCCTACAGAATTACTAGTTTAATGATAGACAGAAAAAATATTATTCCGTTCGACCCTGACCAACGTTGTCGCAGATCAGAGGACAAATTATTTAATAGATCAAAACTTTGATGACCTATTGTGTATATTAGAAACACGTTCAGACTGCGTAATTTACTTGATCTGAGCAAGCGCTTAGCGCCAAGTTACGCCATTTTCCCCTAACTTACGTAAGTTTCATAAATATCGGTCTTATAGCCTGATTTTGCTTAATCTAATACAAATATCGCGCATGTCCCTTGGTTTCCCGATTCATAGAATACCGTCGCAGGTAGCCACTGATCAATAGCATTCATTCCGCTCCATAGAACGTCAGTATTCAATGCAGGATCTAAAAAGATAGCATTTCTACGCTTATATACAGCTTTGGGATGGTCTGGGCTGTTTGTCCAATAAGAAGAATGAGAAAGAGGTTCCTTGGATGCATTGCTGAAGGAGTATGGATGTTACATATTGAATTTGAAAACTTAACTCAATGATTTTTGGATTAAACGGTGTGATTTATTTTACTGTCCTTAAGATGGGAAGAACTAGATACCTTAATTTCCTGCCACTGAAGCTGTCTAAGAGAGCGAGAGAGAGAGAGAGAGAGAGAGAGAGAGAGAGAAGCAGAGCTGAAGATTGACGAAGATTTCGCTTCGAAAACATCTGTCTCTAGACATTGACTTTGCCGCACTCTTTGTTAAATTATGACTATACCGATTTTCGTTTCAGCTGTTATTGCAGCGTTTCTTGTAAAAAAATCATGGAAGAATGGCAATGGACCTGAGTAAGACATATTCTGTCGTTTAATCTCATTTAGTGAAAACCTCTTTGGGACACCTACAAATGGGTCCCGTGGCTAGGTGACTTTAAGCAAACGGCATATATTACCTATAGATAAATCAAGAGGAAAAAAACCATTCTGTTCTATGGGTATTTTGTAGAGAAGAGCGAGGAGCTAATGAGAGAGGCGTGCAGTGATATTAAATAACGATTTACCAGCGATTAGGTAAAATGATTTAATGTAAAACTGCATTGACAATGGTGGTTGGTGTAGTTCAACATGGTAAACTACAAGTTCGGATATGCCCAATAGAATAAACAGCGGATCTCAGTCAACGCACTGAAGCAGAGAGGGGTATTGGAAAAAAAAACAAGGTAAACAGAAACGCGAATGGATACTAGAAAAATATGCCTTAATAACGTACACATTTTCTATTTTGCGGAGCGAAAAATTTGTCCGTTTACCTCAATGTTGCCAGGTGTGATTTGATGAAAACTAAGCGCGTGCGGGCCACTCAAAAAAAAATAGGAAAAGGTAATTGCGGCTTTTGTAGAAATGCGAAAATCGTTGCGCGATTCGCGTTTTTATTCCTTGTAACGTTTATGGAACCTGCAATATTAATTTTCCGAGCTGCTAATTATATTGATCCTTCAATGTTTGAGCGACCCTGCACATTCGGCCTTCAAGGCTCTTTTACTTCGCTAATTTAATATACATGAACAATTTTAAACGTTCCACTCAAAACTATTCGGCTACAGATGGAAGTAAAATGATTGGAAGCGTGTGCATAATTTGGTAGAAGGATTTTTTCTTATTTAAGACGATGAGAAGCAGTAGAAGTTTGACTTTTATCGCAAATTCTGTAACGTTTTCAGCGATAGTTGGCAATCATTTGTCAGAGTTCATCCTTCGGTAATGTTTGTCTGCTGTTTATATTGTATGTATAGACACGTGATAAAATTATGCGTTGCCCAATATTGTGCATACTTACTATAGCTTTTAGAAGGCTGTAATTCGATGTAAAAAGCGCGCCATTATGATACAGAGTGGATGGGTTGGAAAAGTAATGGTATCTGCTTAAGGTGTTTATGAATATATATATATCTACAAAGGTCTATATTACTAGCTCTGTCCTGATCAACGCAACTTCAAATTTGAACTTCAGAAACAGTTCAGCGGGTAATGGCAACCCTTTAACAAAACAATGCTGTTGTTATTACGGTGTTATTCTTCTGGCTATCGTGGCTCAATTCGCTAACACGGCTAGACCATCACGTATACAAGTGACCTGTTTGTCAGAGTTTTTAAAACAGGACGCATGGTGAACTTCATGAACAGGTGGACGTTATCACCATTTTATTATATTTAGACAATGCCAATAATTGGAACTGTCATTAAGACATAGGAGAATGGACATGGCTGGCTAATCTAAAGTTTTTGATGTCAAACAAATATAATAATAACAACAAAAACAAGTGATCACCTTCCCTTAAAACAGTACTTGTGTTGCTACTGACACAATTTAGTTGCAGAATATATTGCACACCAAGAAAAAGTATGGCCTTATATATTTTTACATCCTACATCTAACGACGGGCAAGAAACGGAGTGATTAACACGTCAATGAACACGTATAGCTTTTTCTGCTAGAAGCGGGCTGCTCTCTCGCTCACCGTGGCGAGCAAGCAGACCGCCGAAGCCAAGCATCTCATTGGCTTTTCATTACCAGCGCCTGCTATTTTTGCCCCTACTGCCATTACTGTCACTGCCGCTGGCATCGGCGATGTAGAGTAAAAGGGTCCGTCCAATTGTATCAAATTTAGTTTTCCTCTTCATGAGACCAGTCCCCCTGTTCCGCGAACCAGCGATGGCTAAAATCCAAGACTTCCCAACACAGTACCAGTGGTCCACAGCTATATTAATAATCCATTACTCACCCTGCTTTTCCAACCTAATGAACATTCGAGCCATTGACCCTTCGCGGATTACCGCTATAAAACAGCTTTTTATTCAAACTACAAGCAAAGTTTTATGTAAACGATTCGTTTTGTTTGATAAATAATCGCCGTTATATTGGCTAGCGCCTCTTGTAGGTGTTAGCCTGCTTGATAGGTCAGGAACTGACTAGAAGTTCGTGCGGCCCTATCACCGAAACAAAATAAAGGAACTTCCTTTGATTATCGCGCATGCCTAGTGGGGGAGCGTATTTTTTTTTATCATATCATTTAAACATATGTGAACGTCCATTTCGACAAGTGAGTATTTTTTGCAGCGAGCGTAAAGCTGATGTCTCCATTTGTCTCACAGGAGTCGCAGTTTCGTCTTTGAACGCTGTTGTTCGTTGAGGATGATGCGCACTCGTGCATTACGTTAAGTACAATCCGCTATTTTATTATCATTATTTATTAGTACATAATATAATCGAAACAGAAGTAAATACAGGAGTCCTTTTTCTTTTTTTTTTTGCAACAAACACATTTTAATGTGTTTATTTGGTTTCGAGTTTTTTTCAAATAGAGACTAAGGCGAAAACTTCAAGTTCATTGCAACCAATGACCAACACTACGTGACTTTCGCTCACAAAGAGTTTTTTTTTCTTAGCGATGATCACGCGAAGGGGCCGGATCAGACCGCTCTCTTCAAGTTAAGCCTCTTATCTTTTCGAAGCATTAGCAAACTGGGCAGTGTTTCTCACGTTTATTTGCTCGCTAGTCCTTTATTCCTCTGTCTCTTCCTATGTTTTGTACTATAAACCATTTAAGTCATTATCATAATATTTAGCAAATTCTAATCTAGCGGCGAACTTATTTGCTTTTCCCCCAGACATAATGATGCGTAAACGTAACGTGGAATATTTATAACGACCCTGGCTTTTCGTCCTCACGGAACGAAAGTGCAAGCTTAAAAAGAGAATGACTTAAAAAGTTAACTTTATTTGGGCTCTAACCAATGAGGAAAAAGAGACTCATGTCCGTGTCTCATAGAGTAGAAAACATCTGCAGGCTTTGGGGGTGAATTATCTAGTGATCTGCTGGAAGATAGCCATACTGGGGATGAATAGTATTGATTTTAGCATATTTGAAGTACAGACTCCCTGTTGAATATAAGTTTAACACTGTTTTAAATATAACGTTAATTATATTAATTAATAAGGTGAACGGGATCTGATATAGGTCATAACTTAACTAATAAATCAGTAAATAAGCACAAACGTGACCAATAAACTTTCAAATGCATTAGATACTGTAATAATGAGGTCCTAAACGGTGACACATTGTCCTAAGTATATCTTGCCCAATAACGATATGAGGGTGTTCGCTTGAACAATGACATTTAGCCAAAGTAGATGATTTACTAATATTTTTTCTATTAGATGTTCTCATTGGCAGTTTCTTGTCAGCTGGAACCTTCTTTTTTGATAGGTCGACAACGCCGTACTTTCTGAGAAAGTTTTCTTGACTTGGAACATATCAGCTCTCAGGCTCTTCTGAGGGCCTCGATCACGAGGCGGGCAAAACACGCACTTTCAAATGTAACGTTCGACCAGAGATAAATTCTTCTTCTTCTAAGAACCAAGCCAACGGTTCGTATTCATTGACATCGCTAAGTAAGCAGATGAAACAATCTAATAACTACAACGGTACGTCAAGTGGGACGAAGATATTAGAAGATATATGTTTCATATCGAGGTAGGAAACGCAAGCTTCCGGTGTCTTGCTTGTGTACAACGCGACGTTCACTATTTGGCGCTAACGATTTATTAGTTGTATGCGTAAAAGCCCTCTAATAGACATAGTTCATTAATTCATTCTCGCGCGTGGGCAAGCCTCGTGTTCGTACAGGCAGGTTAAAGTTACGTCCAAGTTACGCTCAATATATGTGATACGCATTATAGCAGTCATAAAAAAAATTTCATAATGCTCAGTCACTTACAATGTTATCCTATGATCCGAAACTTGACAATCCGGAACTGCACATCTTCGGGCACAATTAAGGGAGGTTCTTCTCGTTAGAACACATGAAAGAACATTTCGGTTCCTGTAAGCTCGGGTCTACCTATCTGAAAGCTTTTGTTTGTGTCGTACGTCGTTAAACTCCACTAGTGGTTAGCTTCTGAGAACTGCCACCTGAATAGACGTAGCTAAAGATTCGGATTTTCTGGATACGATATTCCGTTGCAGGCAGCATTACGACGCCCGAGGTGTGTTTTCTAAGCGATCGATAACGTCACGACATCTAGCGATTCCCGGATCAGCTATACATGACATAGCCAGCCTTATCCGGGTCCATAATAAAATAATCTTCGTTCTGAAGCGCTATGTTCGTGCTATGAAGCGAAAAACTCGGAAGTTGCTTTGACGAATTAAGACGGGTACACACAATGTTTCTTTATGAGAGCCTCACGCCGCAAGGCACGCCACGACGTGTAGCTGCGCATGGATCGATAAGGGTACCGCTATTTCTCTGTTTATAAGCAGCAAAAAGGGTATACGTGCATAATAAATGCGCGAATTTTAGCGGGCTCGTTATTTCGAGAACGCCTTTGTGTCTCCCAGTCTCTGTATATGAATGTGTGTTTGCATATCGGTTTTTTCCGCCGATTTTTGATCATGGAGTTAATAGAAGGCGCTTCATGTTTTCTACTCAGTGTCAGTGAAAGCAAATAAAGCTAACAATAATCTAAGTGAATTGCTTTCAAAGAACTATTTAATGAAGAAAGTATTATCGGTCGTATGGGTAAACTTTCGCAAAGACTTGCCATAATTTGATTGTTCGTATAGAAAAACATATCTATCTGAAAACGGAAACTGTGGAAGAGTCCCCTGCGGTACAGGTGGCATAATTGCGTACGATCCAACGTTCAAGAGTATCACAGTGGTCCGATTTAGAGATGTATTTTTGTTACTTGCGGTCGCATGGTAGAACTTGTGCTCCACTGCGCTGCTATGTTTGCTTCTGATTTTTCACCGCATCGTACTTTAGTTACAAACAAATCGACCATCGATAGGACTAGGTTTTTTCAGTATTTCCACTTGTACGTACTACGTACTAAATGTGTTCCTTATCAGAGCATCAGTTGAAGAATTAACTCAGTGGCTCTGAAGCCTCTTTACTCTGACGCTAAAGGAATTAGTAAATTCACTGCTGTCCTATAGGTGTTTGTGCGTTTGGGCCTTTGCAGCCACTTAACGAATAGAAACTTCTGTATGTTGGGGTAACGTAACTTCACCTGTAAACTCTGCATCGAAAGCTAGATCGTCGAATGCTTTACAAAAGGCGTGTGCGTTTTTTAAAACGAAACCACGCTGCTAATTCAAAACGTTTGGTATCTCCAAAATGTTATATAATTGTTCATGAAAATATATTCTAATATCACGTTTATAGTAAAACTCGTAAAGTGATCAACTTGTATGTTGCTCATATCGGAATTTCAAACAAAGGTAATCGAGACTAGATTTAGCCAGGCGGAACGTAGCAGTACGATCGCTGCTCAGCGCCCTATTCCACTTAAATTCTGCGGTTATCGTATCTTTACTAGCACGTAAAAACCATATTTACCTTTTATTAATTATTTAAATTAACCCCAAAGGTAAGTTTATATAACGAGGCTTGATTGTCGATAATACTGAGAAAAAACTAAAGAAGTTCTGAGAGCTTTTAGTAAAATGGTTTGTGGTCAAATATATCAAATACAGTCTTGCTATTGTACAACAAAGCTCAATCTTATTGATGTTTTCGGTGCTGAGGATAGAAGAAAATTGAAACGGCGTTTACCGTTTCCTAGGATTGCTGTAGCAGCTAAGCAGCCTAAAATTTGTTTTAACATAAATAGAAGATGAGATATCTACTGCGTACTCGCGTCAGGTACTACGAAGCCAAATAACAGCGATGTACATCACAGGCTAATACCCTAATATTCCTCAACCGCACCGGAATATATGAGGGCAGTGAATTTTGTTTTGTTCTGTGAAAGAAGATTTGGGACAATGTTCTTTTCAACTGAGTCAGGTATAGGCCAACGAACGTCAATAATAGTTGTTTCCTAGAACGTTCCTCAGCACGTTCCGCCGGCGTTAACGTTGGCTCACGCGCCAAAGCGTTGATCGCCAGGATTTTTCTAACCGTGAAGGATATTGTTGAGGAATATTAGCAATTTTTTCTCTGGTTTACAACGAATTTCGAAGGGCCGGTTTAAGCTTTTCAGCTTAGGCAACGTTATCAGAGCAGATACGCGAAAAAGTTTAAAGTGAAAGCTGTACAACCTATCACCAAAGGAAAATACAAGGTCGAAACGTTTGTTCGGTAGTTGCAAATAGCTTTCGAATGTTGGCGAGCTCCTAGTGACGTTATCTACGAAGACAGCGTCACCAGGGTCAAAGGCATACTTGATGCAGACATACGTTTGGTTGGTAGGCGTCGTTCGGATTATTCGCTACGAATTCCGGATATCCGTGCCGTGAAGAAGCACATCAGGGTAGAAACCGTTGATTTGGAATTGTAAATGTAAGGCTTCAGCAAAAGAGTAGCTATATATAGGCACCGTCCGATTTCGAAATGAAACTAGCTATGCCCCAGTTTCCAACCCTGAGAACGACGCAACGTGATCGCATCATTGGTTAGGGCACAGCAAATTGCTACTGTATATTGCAGAGTATTTTATGCGGTCGTCGTTAGCCGAGGCCTTGATATTTTTCGATTGATCGTTAGTGAGAACATTCTATTTTATAGAGAGAAATTTATTTATTGAGTTAAAGAAAGCGTTTACGATTGGAATGTCTGTCTACGACCACAGAACAACGGCTAATTCTAAGTCCATTTGTCCGTTGCCCTGTTGTGTCGTCAAGGCAACACCCATATGTTCCAAGTCAATGTCTGAGTCGCGTGGGCTTGCAGAGTTGCGCCACCCTAATTTGTTTACAGAAACGTCCAAATTCCGTTATGCCATGGTGCATGGGTAGCAAATAGTAAAGATGCAGTTAATGGGACGACTAGCACTCCACAGCCAGGGGTCTTTGAATAAGTACGCGAGGCCATAAAGTGGCCGAAATGGTCTAGTTACCATTGCCCAAAAATGAACGATGGTTATGTAAGGCTAACGGCAGTGGCTGTAGAGCGTTTTGTTTACGTCGATAACAGTTGATGTTGAGCCGTGTGTGCATTTAATGTGTTGTGTATATATATTATTAAAAATGCCGATGTATCTTTTAGTTTCTGCTAACCCACAATTATCTTTTGCTCGAGCGGTTGGTCACAGAGTTGCTACCGTAACAATGTATAAATATGATAACAGGTTCCTGTATAAAGTCTCAAGCGTATTTCTACATAAGGATATAATTGTATTTGTGCCTGTAATAGTGCACCGATACTATAACTGGTAGCAACGAGAAGAAGGGAGAGCCGATTTAACAACAAGGCGTTAGTCAAATCGAGAGTATACGAAGTGGTCAATCACAGCACAAAATAACGTTCTGTTGCGGAGCGCGTGTGGAAGGAGTCGTGTTGCCGCAAGAGCTGTCATTTCTTGACAACCCGGAGCTTGGGCAATAGATGAGAACCTTAGGCTTAACAGAAGGTATCGACGGTTGGTTGCATAGATGTCTGTTCGAGATCGCTTATAGACTTCTGCGAGGCTAAGCTCAGTACTAGTACGAACCTGCTGTAAGTGGGAAAGCAGCATGGGATCAGCTCACGGCTCGTCTATTCAAGGGGTTTCCACAGAAGACACTACCTTACTCGGGAGGAGTTAATAAACGGGTTGCCCTTTAAATTCAAGGGATTACGAGAAAACATCAAAGTCTGACGACTTCGTAAACTAACTATCTATCTATCTATAGAGTCGCCGCCTGACCTCGGATGCAAGTCATGAATGTACCGAAGCATGGCAGAGACCGAACCGTTGTCAAGTCAGCCAGGATGTGTAACAAGTCAGGCTTCTTTCTTTGCTGCAATGGGCAGGGTCGCTTCCGAGGTAACGATCCCAGCGCTTGCGTGTTGCATGGTGATATTTGACGTAAGCATAGATGGTCCGAATCCGAAGGACATAACGGCTCTGCGGGTTGCTTTGCTGCCCTAGGAAAACTGGTGAACATGCGGAATTTCAGAAAATTGTATAGCGGCTAGCAAAGCGACGTTTCAATATAGGCCACGGCATGTAGGCGAGGAAAGTGGATCGTGTGAGGGTTACTCTCATTTGAAAGTATCTGCAGTTAGAAAGGTGATAGGTTGTAGAAAATGGCGATAATGCGTACGCGCAAGACTCAATGGGGAACGATTTCAACCGAGGAAGTAGATCGGTTTGAGTAAACAGAAATGTCACAAGAACTGTAAAAAATGCTGTATATGATTAGAAAACCTCGTTACAATGAACATTGGCCTCAAGCGGGAAAAAAAACAGCATATCGATCGCATTTACGCCGATAGTAGTGTATTTGAACTAACATACATAACAAAAACAAATATTTCAACGTATATTTTTGCAAAAACCCAATTCAACATAAAATTTGGCTAAAATTCAATTGAACATAAATTTTGGCGGAGTCTCATGCTCGAAAGTGTAACGTCCGATTTCTTTGATCTGATGATGCTTCTATTCAGTGGCTAACCCGCCCGTTTCAAATGTTCTCTTTGCAATTCTGCAGACGCCTTCCTGATGGCACCGCGTTGCCAAGTCAATGCGTCGTCGTGCCGAGTATTGAACACGCAGTGGTCGCTCAGTGCTGCCAATGGGTGTTAACCTCATGTTTCCTCAAGTGAGATTCCCGAGGCAAAAACGCGCATCTAGAAAGGATAAATTATCTCTAATTCAACGCAGTCGAACTCATGTGAATAGCGATAAGCTGACTTATGTAAAAATCTAAACATGGCTTCGGGTAATTGCCATGCCAGGGCTTCTCGCAAAAACGACTTCAAGGGTGGCGGCTTGTTAATAGCTTAGAATAGAAGTACTTTTGACGAGGTTATGGGTTGCAGTATAAACTCAATGCAGCACTTATCGTTTTTCGAAGTAAAAAGCAATCGCTTTTCTTACAAGGTGGCTTATGCGGTTTCAAGAGGTGTGTATATGAGGAAAGATTTTTTGTTTAAAGCCTTCTTGCCCCCTGTAATGCCTTTTGGCAAGCTATAATCCCCGTGGCTATGCGCCATCACTGCGCTTTTTTTTATTGGTTTTGACGTCGTTTTATTTCGATTTCTGGTCGTGCTAAGACAGCGGACTTTATTTAGATATACGCTTGTCTGCTCTTGCGCTAGGCTACTTGCGCAGACACTAGCCTTTTGCGACTGAACTCTGCCTGCTTCTAGTTTATGACTTTAGCCTTCTCGACATCGTCGAGCAGTTGGGCAGAAATCGGTTGACGGATGGTTTGCTGGTTTTGAGATTCGGTAGTTCGGTCGCTCCCATGGACACCATCGCGTACCTTGCCGCTGATACTACACGCCGCCAGTAACCTAGGTGCGACTGACTTACTGTGATTTATTTGGCACTAACAGTATTATTCTATACTCCACAGCTAACCCCATAGTAAAAGGCGCTTGCTAGTGGAAGTGAGGTTTTTTTGGCGGAAAGTATCGCCTGTCTCATTTCATACCAATAAGGAACGCTATGCTATCTATCTAACAATTCTCGTAGGTAGATGCTTTTACTGTCGATCCTGATATAGGGGGGAAGCACGCTACCATTATTCTTCGGCGTCCTCACATCTGTGTATTCTCCAGTTTAGGCCGACTAAAAATCAATTCAAGTTGCGCTTTGCCAAGGCTCTCGCGTATGCACAATGTTTGAGGGAAAACGCTACTCGAGTCAGTCAGATTTCACTTGGAGTTCACGGAAAACAGCGTGCAGATTTCCTTTGCCTTTTGCAGCTACAGATAAAATTATACGTGCACTTAGACTACCAGGCTTTTTTGTCGAGACATTTACTTGTTTCAGGGTTCCCTTATAACGCGCATTCCGAACTACAATAGGTGCCATCGTCTAGAGGCGCTTCTTTGCCCGCCGCTGGAAGGCTTTGATTTTCGAGAATTTGTCTTTTTCAAGGGGAATTTGTCCTGTACACTTTTGAAACGGCCAAATGACGAAGCCAGTGTACAACAATCGAAGCTCGACTTTATGGGCACCAGAACATACTGAATGTTATTTTATACACGTCAACTTGCTGTAAGCGATTAGAAACCAGGATATTTCCCTTGTGACGGACGTTTTCGGAGTTTACTGGGGAGTCTATGTGGTTGTTTCGAAGTTAACGTTTCATTTTAGATAAATTTGTCTCAAAAACACTTTGAATTCGTAGAAATTAGAGTTTTTTTGCGAATACATCAGCGGCTGATTAGCCCATTAAAACGGAGAGGATTTTAACAGAAGCATAATAACTAACTCAGTAAGCTAAGCCGCCTGGCCCGTCGACTATTGATTAAGCTGTGCCTCCATATTAAACATCATATTAGAATAGCTAGTAGTTCTTATGAGATCTTGCCTGTCCTAAAAGTAAATATACAGCGCCAACTTTTGAACAACTTCAGCCTTTTGTCCTCCTAGTAAATTCATCCTCACTCATCTTCTACGTATAGTAGAAGATGAGTGAGGATCTCTCTACGGTTGTCAGCTGCCAACACATTTTGCGTATCCGATTGTTGTTTAGGATTGGCATGCCATGACTACAGTAACTCAAGATACTTGTGCAAGGTGCCAGAAGGTAGAAGGTTTGCCAAGCGAATGACTATCGGCCTCTTGTTTTCAATAAACAGTTCGATCTCTTCAAACGCAGACGTTTGAAGGACCTTTTATTAATATGGCTGGAATTTCTTAGTTTCATGGTGACCCTTCGACGCTTGCTCGATTTTCTCAACTCAAGGTTTGTCGTATTCACGAACAATTGAATCACCATATCTTAAATACTCGCTTTTGTCGGCCATATTATAATGTATCTTCCATGATATATATACACATATAGAGTAACTGGTAAATTATGTTACTCAGTTATGGGTAATCCTATATGTGAAAAACGTACTGTTTGACGATTAGCTAATAAAAAAAAAATATATGACATTTCTTGCTATAGTATAAAA
The DNA here is from genome assembly GCF_002443255.2 of Varroa destructor. Lineage (NCBI taxonomy): Eukaryota > Metazoa > Arthropoda > Arachnida > Mesostigmata > Varroidae > Varroa > Varroa destructor. The sequence goes on from NW_019211458.1 coordinate 2,404,508, forward strand.
TAAAACAAGTATTACAATGATCAACAGCTTTAACTGTGTGACCCATTTGTAACGGAGACATTCTAGTACGGACTGTGCTTGTATTAGTAGCATTGCAGTACCACAGTATTGATTTCATTTTAGATAATATTATAAAGATGTTAAATCCACTATTTAATAAAGAGAACATCACATTTATTGGTGCTTAGGAGATGCGAACAAAGACCTTTGCCGTAAAAAAAATGTTATTTTAATAAATTAATGATTTAATATATATTTAAATTCAAACGTACGCACATCAGCAATCAACAAACTTTATCACGTAACCATATTTTATATATTCGCTCAAGCTGCAGGCGGTATTTAGGTGCACGATTGCCAGATAGCGTGTAGGTAGCCATTCTACATAGCGAGACTATAGAAGGGCGTGAAATTAAAAGTAAAAAAAAAAGCAGAACCCGTTGCGTCTGACCCTTTACCCTAACTGCAAAGAAGGCGGCTGGAGAAGAGGCCTCAAGCAGACATGACGCCCCGTTAGTTGTTTTCCTTCATCCCTTGTTTAGAGGACGTTGAATAAATAGACAGCGAGCAAAAAACAATAAGAAAATATATTGCTATACGGAAACTTCTATTCATTGCATGACAAAAGAGAAATGTTGTGTGAGTCGTTAAATTGGTATCAAGCTTGTTTAGCTTTTAACCCCTTGGGTTAAAAGATGTAATGAGGTAAAGCATTATAGTGAAATTATAAGCGTTCCTTAATGGGTACGTGACGCCGAGTGGCATCGTTGTATACATCAAAATAGTATACACGAATTTTGTCATTGTAGAAGCCTTAGAGCCTTAGGCACTACGGTGCAGATCCCCACAGACAGTATCGCCTCGTTCATGTTACATCCATCCTTATCTATTTGTACCAGTATTTAATACCATGTTACGTTCTAAATACCATCATTGAAAATTTGAACTTATCTTGAATATCACATGAGAATATTTTTAAATAGCTTAAAATCTAGGTATTGCTAAAGGTTCAGTTTTTCTGGGAAAAAAAACGTGTAATAATGAAATATAATTGTACAGCATAATAATGAAAAATAGCTTTTCTAGTTCCAATAATAACGCTTTAGTCGGTTGTTTTAGAAGAAAGCGTCCTATTCTATACTAATGTATAGGGTATCAGAGCGGACAAGTGGACCCTGAGAGGTTGAATTAAGATAATTCTTTAAAATAAGATTTCCAGTAAGCTGGGCCTCACTGTCATAAGAAATTCTATACAACATGTTCTGAGAAATAGCGAAACCAAAAACTGTCATAGACAGAACTTTTTTTTTTAATTTTTTATTTTTTTTTGTTTTTTTTTAATTTTTTTTTAAATTTTTTTATTTTATTTTTAATTTTATTATTTTATTATTTCTACCTTAGAGATTATTTAATCGGAACTTAAATATAGAGATTATCTGTACAAGGTAACCTTACTAACGAAGCCTAGAAAAGCGTCACTGGGTAATGCTCACCAAAACAAGCTTTCAAGTGCCGTAAGTTCTACTCTGGCAAAAAAGAGTGACACTAGCCGACATTTTAGAGATGTTGTTTTGCTGGAACAAAGTCAAACGATACTAGGCGGGCGTGGCAACGCCAAGCGCTAACTAGACATTCGTGTTTGGTACGCATTCGGCTGGAGATTCGCGACAAAACACATCCGTACGTATGTTTCAACCGGTTTATCCGGATTATTTGCCTGTTCACCTAATCAGTGTCGCACGAAGTAGTCTTAGGAAACTGCAGCCACGCTGCCATGATGGACCCTGAAGGTGTCCCTTTCCTGTAATGAATTTCGAAATATCACTTTCTGCACGTTCGACACGTTTTCGCTGTTCTTATGAACACAACGCTGAGCAAACCCTCAATTTGCTAACTAAATAAGCATCTGCTTTTGTTTGAAACATGTTATTTCCAAGTCTGCTTCCGAAGCTTTTTCTGGTCGCGTGGACCCCGGAGGAGCGGTGACTGCTGAGACGTGTAACGTTTGCGTTGCACGTCAGCCTCTATAAGGATTATCGGTAACTTCAGTCCAAGGTAAAAACCAGGACAAGTCTGAACCAGTAGATAAGAGTAGATGAGTTCGGTGCAGAGCCGCTGTGAAATCTGTCGCTTTGCAACACGCAATCATGGTAGAGATTCTTCTAAAAAAAAAAAAAAGCGGGAAAGCCTGACGACAAACAGCTTTATGTAGTGTCTTGTACAAATTATGACTAATTGCAGTAGCAAAGCCAATGAAACGATCAATTCGGTTACGATAAATATGCAACGCGATTGAGAGCTGTAAAGGAATATGTTGGAATGGGCCACAAAAAAAAGGGGGCAATTACTACGATATTTTCCGACTATGGTTTTTATCGCCTGCTGCATGCTCTTCAAGTGGGATTCGAACCTATTTCTTGCTCTGGGTCAATCGACAAAACACTAGACTTCTAAAAATCATGTAGCTAGTACGGTGTGTTATTGATTAATACGTATGAGTCAGTTTTCAAATCTGGAATCAACGTTTTGCAGGCCTATTGTCTAAGAGTAATTGGAACGATAGGTTGGCAAAGTTCTTTCTAATTGCGTGGGTAATCATCATTCCCCACCGACGTCCGATTCTTCCTCTGGAATGGGGTTTGACAGTGTGCATAGGTCTATAAACCCTCTAGGTAGTTTTATTTAAATTACTACTTTATTATTTTATGTGAGCTTCTGTTCACGCCGCATAATACACTAAATAGCTACGCTGTGATTTATAGAAACTCGATAGTCTTGTTTATAATAGAACTTTAACGCAAATTAAACTTCCGCAACTGAAGGCTATCCTTAGGGGGCGCTGATTCGTCGTTGTTCCCATCGGAATCATGCGTATCTTCTTCGCATTTTGTAAACACGTGATAATCATGCATTTTTATCCACACCAGATGATTAGTTACGAAGAGAGTATTAGGTGCTTTACATACATTGGTCTTCTTCTGCCTTTCTCTAGGGAGGGCCGTACAAAACCTGCGCTGCTGTTGCTATTTCCGGTTTCAAATTCACCTAATCTAATTTGGTCCAATGTTTTTGGGCCACACGTTTCTTATTCTTTCTTAGACTTTCTAACGGATTTTGTTAATAAGAACTCATAGGTCTAGCCCTGTTGAATTCGACAACTGTCCGATTAGCAAGTCCTCGCTAAAGAACATCACACAAATCACCCCTAACCTTCCGAGGAAATTACACAATTTAATCTGCAAAGAATAATTATATGTTTCAGTAATATTGATGTCTAAAAATGATCTCGATAAGTTAGATGAAGTTGTTAATACAAGTTAGTTAAAAAAAAATTAAAAAAAAACATGCGAATTTTTTAGTACTATCCGAACTTATGCGTTCAGTGAAGGGGGTTGCATCCGTACCCACGTATTATTGGATTAAGATTGATGATAAGCAGCTTATGGTTATTAGCTGACTTAGTAGTACATATATATATATTGCACCGATTAAATTGAGACGGTTCGCTTGCGGTACCCTCGAATGCGTCTATCCGAAGCCATTGCTATTAAATCAAAGTTCGTTGCAAGTACAAAAACTAAAGTCGTGCACACTAAAACCTGACTTAATAAGAAGAATTTTCGGTTACCCTAAATCGACAGGATACAGTATTACAAGTAAATACGAGCCTGTAGAAGGTAGGTATCGATTCCATTAATACGCAACAAAAAATCTATCTCAAATAAAAACAAACGGTGCGGATTCCAAAATGAGTCAATACCGTTTAAGAATCCGCATTTTTGGATCCTTCTGTTTTTATAATGGTGTTATGTTCATGTGAGTATGGCCAACGTGTTGCTGATTGTTCACGGAAACCTTAGATACATGCCATTTAGGCCAAATGCTCTATGAGAAGAACACTAAGCCACAAAATTCAGTTGGTGTCGTCTGCTACCCAGTAGTTCTGTTATAAATGAAGTATTACGCTGTCTTGTATTCCTCCCTGAACAAAGACATTTTTCATCGATGCGAAAACTAATTACAAAAACAATCGGAGTATAACCCATATTTAAACCCATTAGGTGACTATATAGTAGGTATGACTGATTTACCGGTTTTGGTTATCGTACTTTTAGTGTAATATTAGAGACTTTAAAATGGTGTATACGTACACTTCTATTTCTAAAGCTCTCAATCAAAAAGTAAAATCATATGTCATAGTTGATATTTTACTAAAGATAATTAAGAGTTTATCTCTTCCCTTTATATATATATATATATATATATATATATATATATATATATATATATAAATAAATTTAGTAACTAGCACCCGTCTGTAAAAAAGTATTTAAGTTGACACTTCGCTACGAAATTTTATACGCAACTAGATAAGTGATCATGATGAATTGAAGAATTGATCAAATCAAAAGTTGTGTGTCGTAGCGCTTTCTCACAAAATCGAGACGTACGCTTAATAGCCAAATGTAACAAAACCTTATTAGTACCTCCAAAGGTACTAATTATGAACTCAATTTTCGACCTATTTATAGCTAGGTTGGTATTCATATCATTACGTGACCTATATATTTACAACGTATTATTCGGGAACAAAAATATGAGTACGGAAAGATAAAGCATAAAAGGACTTTCGGAAACATAAAAGAACAGCAAATTTTGCGAAGGGTAAAATTATGCTATCTTCATCTCCAAATTTATGACCCACTGTGAGCTGTAAAGAGTTCGCTGATCCTTGACCGACTTTCAGTCTAGGGTGTCTCGCAGCTTCCAGCTTTAGTTGACTTTGGACATTACTACGACAGCCGTCAAATAAGTTGTATCCTTTGACTTCACGTCGCGTACGTCCAGCTAGAAAAAGAAATAATGCCTCGTGGCTGTGAAACAGCCATTTTGTCATAGTTGTGGTTGACGATTTGTCAGTGCCTCTTCTTCAAAATGAACCGCCTTGGCCGTATTTCGAGGAAAAACTTAGAACGCCAACCCTATTACTCTAAGAGGCTCTTCACAAAAGTTTGCCAAGGAAAGATCAGCTGCAAAAAGGTCTTGAAAGATCGGCCTTTTGCTAGCGGTAAAATAGAATATTATATATAGTTTCTGTGTTTTTCGCTCATGGCTTAAATTTATCTTGGAAGTTTCCATGCATGGTCATCACGTTTTTATCAAAAAATTTTATACGGTTTCACCGCTGATTTCCTATGCTTTGAAACTAGAGCCATACTGAGATACGAAGGCCCGGTAATGTTGAAGTGGACATTGACTAAGAGAGCGCAAATTGAGAACCAGTTCAAGTGCTGTAGTTTTTCTTTTTTATTTGGGATATGAATCTCACATGGGAAAAGTACTTCCTGTTCATGGCTTTATTGAGGATATCGACAGTTCTACATGTTGTAGGCCATTCGAACGACTGCGTGCTGGGATAATTTTTCCACCAGAATCTTAGATCCGCTAGTATGTGCGAAATATCATAGTCGTATCATGCGTGCACCAACCAAATGTCATAAAATCCGTACATGCTCCCGTAGCAAGGCCCATATCCCACACGACAATACAGCCAGCAGACTATTAGCAAAAAATATTTTCCGAACTTTCTTGTCTAACTTACATAGGCATGAGTCATAATCACATTTCTGCACGCTTTATTCTACTTGCAACAGTGATGCCTTTTAACGAGCCTTACTAGACACCATGGCCTAGCGGTTAAATTACGGCCGATTTGTGGAATGATATAGGGACATTTTTTAATGCATCCTTTTCCTTTGCGAAGTATTTCCTTTACTTGGTTCTATCTGATTTTGCATATACAACCGCCTGCTTCGTAGGAAGCAATTGCTGGTGAAAAAAAAATCACAAATCATAAACTTTTTTAATTGAACATTTGGTTGGACTTAGGTCATGGCCTTTCTACTGGACGCTCATGTGAGAACGGACGTTTCTTCTCATTGCCGATGACAATTCTCGAAAAGAATGGCCATTGTGAACGCGCCAGATACCAGACAAGACACTGAGAAGCAGCGGTAGGTCGCAGTTCCTTATTGGATTCAGGAAATTCATAAGGTATCCAAGCACTAAATTTTTGTGCAAACCTAAGGGACTTAGAATGGTTGACGACCGTGGTACAGCTACACCTAATTTGTTTGGCCAATTTTCGAGTTGCTTGCAGGTGTTTTGTTAAAAATTTCTTTTATTTTCTAAAACGTCAGGTTTTTCTAAGATATTTTTAGGTAGTCATGAAATTTAGGCAGAGTAAAGAGCATCCATCAAATCCCGTATATCGTTATCAAACTTGGCAAACCACCCTTGAACAGTTTTTTGAGCGACGCCGCCATACATTACCATACATAAAGCAAGTGTCTCGGCTATTTCAACCGAGTTTTGGGCTCGACAAGACGTATAAAACAGAAGGTGGCCAAAATTTACCTGTTTTCACTTGCAGTATACATTTCTAGGGAGTTCCTTTTCAAATTAAAGCTGCACTTGAAATAATATACCGTTAAGACTTTTCGAATGACGTGCTAGAAGTATACAGCAAGCGAAAGGAAAAGGGAAGTTTTTAAAGCATGCAAACTTTCTTTTCGAGTTAATATTTCAGCAAATATAGTCGTCCTGGGTTATAAGAAATTGCTTACGTCAAAAATTACGGGCCAGTATCTCAGTGTTCTATAGCTTATACTGTCTTTCAAAAAAATGTTGACACAACGTCACATTTTGAAATGTCAGGAGCAAAGATCATGAATCATTTCATCCGAGACACCTCGGTTTTGTTACACACCAGTTCACCTGCATACAATTTTTATAGATGCGGCAAGACCGAACACGTGCGCCCACACCTATGTGCCATAGTGTTTCAAGCATAAACAGAGACCTATCAAGGTGTAAAGCACCTTGAATACGCTAATCACCCTAAAATTCATCGCGCAATTATAGGTCACCGACACCATGAAAACCTGCGGCCCTTCGTAGGCGGCATCACGAAAACGGAATGACGCCCTCATAGGAGCAACTGTGAGGTTGAAGGTGTTCCGCTTCCTTCTGCCATTGTAACGAAAGGCTCAGTACACAAATGACTTGATTTGGTGTATATATAATGAAACGCTTTTTAGATGTTTATGTTTGCTTGTATAAATCAATTGTCTTATTGTTCGCCAGTCTGGGCGTGCTACCTAAAAAAGCATCTTAACCTCTTTGAAGGCATTTAGACACGTACTCTTAAAAGGTCTTGCGCACAAGAAGAAAACAAAGTATCCATTTCTTCCCCCTTGCATTTGTTAGAATCTAAAGGGTAAATGACTTGCGAGCAAAACGTTAAACAAACAAAACCAGAATTGCCCAAAAGAATAGCTCAAACTAAACAGATACGTAATATCTGTGCATGGTTGCTATCCAGATAAATGGCCTATACACAGTACTGTTGCGTGTCACGGCCTTATGACTGTAAGTCCCCCCTTTGGCATAATAAAAGTGCATTTGAATCTGTTATTCAGGCCATTGCTAAATCAAAATAACCTATTCATTTTGCTACAGCTGTCAGAACTTCATTACAGCCCACTATCCCGTACGTGGCAATCAAATAATTATATCCTAGTAAACTCAACATATATACCAGCATTAGTAAAACTTTAATATTGATACACCGTTGCAAAGCCAGCGTTACGATAAAAGTGTATTAATTTTCGTCATTAATAATCTACGACCGTAATCATTTGGCTCGATTCAGCAGCATTGTTCCATGATCTACTTTTAATATGCGACTTAGATCAGAGTCGGTTTAGGGATGTCCTATGCGGAAAGCACCCTACTTGCTCTAAGATGAGCTTTCTAACAAACACTGTGAGATTATTAGGCACTGTTAAGCCACACAGTGATATCATCAAGTACCTGGAGAAGTGCTAAGGCTCATTCAAAAATTTTGCCTCGGCAAGAGTTTCTGTAACCAGTCAAAGTTAAGTTAGAAAAGTCTTTGGTATTTAGGAAGGTGAGTGATTAAAGACCAGAGCGGGCCTATCTGTTCCTCTCTCGGCTGTTGTCTTTAGATTCATCAACCTGCGATAAGTGGGGGCTGCGATTACGATCGCTCAGGGATCATCACGTAAATCACATTTCAGGGAAATTCTGTGCCTTAACGAAAATCTACGCTCGTGGGTACCAGTTCGTAGTTTGCACTACTATAACATTAAGGGCTCTAAATTATGGTTAGCTATCTACTGACCGTTTAGTCAAAAAGACAGTTTCCATGAAAGATAACACTCATTATATTTCAAACGGCTCTGTGTGTGATATTCCCTAAGCATAAATCTACGATTGGCCACGCAACGAAGCACCTTATAGTCATTATTCTTATTCTGAATATATTTCTATTCTGTTCCTCGAGGCCCAGTTACAGCTAACAGAATGGCCGGGGTATTTGTAGAGATGTATAGTCTATATACTAAAATATATGTGCATCATACGTTTTTTTTTTTATTGATGTCTCCGCATGAATGAACAGCATTCGCGCTCGTACGTGTTCTCACAAGCCACGCACATGGAACGAGTCTTAGCGTGTCCTTTTTGCCTAGGTATAACCGCCTGTTTAAAGGCTTTCCTGCCTTTTGGGCTGAATCTTGCATACTGTATTGGGTTTGCTTGCATACTTCACAGAATGTTGGCCAGAAACCTCGTTTATCTTGCTTGTCACATATGTAAACATAGCGCTGGTGTTGTCTTGATGCAGACGAATTTCGTAGTCTGCTTCTGCACGCGGCTGGTCGTCCGATGTCTGTGGTATTTTCATTGCTGATGGGCTACAACGTGGTGGATTCATCGGTTAGCTAGTTGGTTGAAAAACCAAATAGTCGGAAATAAACATATTTGTTCGAGTCCTTTTTAGTCAGTTGTACCGACCGGCCAGTCATAATGTATTATATCTTTACAAAAGAGTGTTAGCTCATTACAGCTGTTGTGTCTGATATAAACAACAACGGTTAATCAATTCTTTGTCTAGTGCGCAAGTATCGAAAACCTTATCACATCTATATATATTTGCGTAAGATCTAATCTATAGAAGATAATTTTAGACCCTGTATAGATAGCATCGTTAAGTACGTTTTTACATTTAAACGAACCCATGGTACACGATAAAGAAAAAACGCGTTCTGTTTTTATTCATGCTCAAACACATTAGGAAATGACCACGAAAACAACGATCCACAGAATAAAGTGATCTACCTCTGCTGCTTAAGCAGAGATAGAGAGATTTTCTCAGCGGGGACTCCGATTCTCGAAACAGTATATTTGCACAATATTTGCGCACATAAATAAATACACTCAGCTTATCATTAAAATGACAAAAATTTAATAAGGGTTTTTCTTAAATGCCCCTTTTCCCTTTACCTTTACCTTTCTGCTGTCTGTATACCCCCTATGTACTTTTAAACTTTCCAATTCTAAAAAAAGACGTTCAGTTCCTTGAGTTTAAGTTTCAAATAAAGTTTTGAAAAAGAAACGCCTTTTTTCAAACTGCATTACTCTTTACTGGTCGAGGGAATGGACTACGAACACTAGATAACCGACAAGCATTTTGAAACTTGGAAATTATTCAAATTTAACCTGTGTAATAAACAAAAGATACAAGGTTTTTAACTGTTTTTCAGTATCTCACTTGGCGCCGAACAGTGTACAGCCACAGTGATACATCACTATGGGAAATACTTACTGGTGACGAAAAATGGTATTTCTAAGTAAACATGACGCTGAAAAAATCGCTCCTCGAGGCACATCTAAGTCTAGAATTTAGCCAAATCTCCATCCAAAAAAGATCATCACCTGAATTTGGTTGGACGAAAAAGGTGTTCTATGCTGGGCAATGCGTGACAAAGACAGGAACATCAACAAGGATTTGTGTATGGCTCAATCACATTGAGTTAGCGAGGCTTTCGAACAGAATAATTCCGACAGACAAGGCAAAGCATTCTTCTTCTCCGGGCACAATACCATGGCGATAGTCGAAATTGCCGCGCAAGAACTTGAGTGAGAAGTTCTTTGCAGTCAGGATCACTGACTTTTCCAACTTCTACCAAATGAAATAGGGTACAATACATTTGACAATAAAGAGGATTCGAAACATGGTCTGTAATGCCAAACAGTAAAATTTCGGAACAGAATAAAAAATAAATCGTTGAGAGACAAGAAAAAGAAAATTGACGGTGAGTACGTAGGGCCAAAGTAAAGCGCTGCGCCTCGCGCTAGGCCGAAAATCGTCGTTAGTCTTTTTTGTAAAGCCGACATCACTTGCTGCCATTACCAAGTACCATGGCGTCCGAAGATCGATGCAACCGTATACATATTTTGCAATTTCCCGTCTTTGGCAAGATACGTTTGTTTAAAACAGTAGTCGTTCGAGTGATGCATCACTTTCATTAGTTTGTTTATGGTAATGGCTTAGCAGTTGCCGCAAGTTATAGATACGTTCATCTCGTGTACGGCAACTTCAATTACAATAGACTCACTGAAATGACTGTGAACGTTGTCAATGAACTACGATATTCTCTTGACAGGGATCGTCTCAATTTTTCTAATACTTTTTTTTTTTTTTTTTTCCCTATTTTACACGTACCGAAGCCTGAAAAAAAGCAATAAAGATTTTATATAAAGAAATAGGAACTGGGAGGTATAGTAATATCTGAAGCATTTCAATAATCGCGATTTCAGAACGCGAAGTTATATCGCTAGTGTAAGAGACATCGTTAAGCCACTTGATGTGTCGAATCATGACGTTTTTTTGTAATAATATAGACTACGCCGCAATATCACGACCCTAAAAGTATGAGGTTTAAGAAGCTCATGGAGCTATATATCTATTGCGCTCAGAAAGGAAATTTACGCGCTATAATATTTTATTTTTATTTGAGTTTCCCTGCTACACAATCGCTTTCGTGAAGTACAGTCGGTAAATACATATTAGCCATCTGAAAATAAAATGATCGATCTTTAGTGAATGGTGTTCAAAAGTAGAGCTTGCGATACGATGTCAACAAGAGTCCAAATACTATCTTCTATAAGTTTTCTCTCCGGTACGGAAGCTCTACTGATGATCGTAACTGCAACAAATATGCACGGATCTTAAAACGATCCTTTAAAAACGAAAACGTAAATCGTAACTTACGACTACACGTTAGTATACACACAATATATGTGCCTTTCATATTTTTTTTTGATAAAACTAACTTATTTCCGCTATTTTTGTAAAGAATTAAGAAATTTAATACGGTTGGTTTTTCCTTTAGACTCAATTTCTTTGAGTATATAAATATGAGGAAAATTGTTATTTCTGAAAAGTCGATTTGTTGTTATCAGTATCTGTTTTGTGTTGCTTATGTGGGCCCGCAGCAATTAAATAACTCTTATTTTTAGATTCGGAAATGTCTGTAGAAGACACCTTGTTTTATCTACGGGAGATGATACTTGCAACGTTTCTAGAGGTAATAACATCCTGTGAAGTGGAAGAAAAAAACTCCAATAAAAAAGCAGCGTATTAATTATTTCACTTCCAATGAAGACAACTGGCTCTACTGGGAGTTAAAATCTATTGAAAAACTAAGCGGCCTATGAATCAGACTATGAGCCAAAAGTAAAAAAAGGACAATATAATATTATATTGTATGAAACTTAAAGTCCCCTCTGTTTCTTTTTTTTTTTTGTCTATGTACTAGCTAGCTAGCTAGCTAGCTAGCTAGCTCATCTGCAGCGTTTTTTTGCGGAATCTCTCTCAGTGTTTGTGCGTAAAAATTAAAGCTGAGGGCGGAAAAGGGTGAGGGGAAGGAACGTATCGATCAAGATCGACATTTATCTATTTTACTCTTTCAACTTTTACATTGAGCTTATTTACTCGTACGACATAACATAAACAGAATATAGTACCACCAGACAAATGTTGTGCAATGAGCGGAGTTACGTACCTTGAAGTTCTGAGGCCTCTTGTTCATTGTCTGAAAGATTAAAATGTCCGTGAATTAGCCGAGCAATCGATAAAAACGATATGCTAGATTTCGTATTTCTGCATAATCCATTTGTTTGCAGACGCTTTAAAGGCTTATCATGTCAGGTGACTACGGATGAAGATGGTGAACCTAAGCAACAGCTGGAAGCTTTTACGTTGAAAAAAAAGAGCCTGACTACCAGGGTCGATGAAGAAAGAAGTACCGTTTTTGTTTATGTCATTTTGCCGAGCTAAGCTTTGAATTAACAAGCAAAGCCAGGCCCTAGGATAATAAGTGAATAAAGTCGTGTATAAATTCAAATAACATCGTTTGTACAATACAAAAGTATTTTTGTCCTAGTTGCCCTCCGTTAGTGCAATACAGGTGACGAATCGAAATGGCATTTACTAAAATTAGCCATTGGAAAAGCAACAATAGTAAATTCAGGTTTATTGAAATTATGTGACGTTTCAATACGTACTTTTATGTTACTGCTGCTACTACTACTACTACTACTACTACTATCAAGCACACAGTCAACATGTTTAACCGATTGTTCTAAACGACGGCCTTTTTCAGCGGCGCTGGAAAACATTTCGAAAATGCAGAATTAAATATTCCCATGGAATTAATCGGAATTTCTTACCATGACTCGGCGAAACGGTACCTGAATTATGGTAGGCTAACATTGTATTCGAGTGTAGATTTCGTATTGTATTTATGCGCCATTGTCGAAATACGATCAGTGATCAGACAAAAGCGAAAACCTCATTTTACAGTAATACCTTTACATCACAGTCCCTTAAGGACACCGCACACACAGACACTTTTTACTAGGACCTAAAGGGAATGAGAAGCTCAGATAAAGAATCGCAAAAGGACACTGACTGGTAATAGAGCAACAGCTAAGGCACCGCTGGAGATGATCGTACCTTACACAAATCCCTGAGCCTTATTTTTTTCCTACCTAAATAGACTTTTGTTCATGTATATTTATGTACATATACACCATCGTCTCCCGTCGTTCCAGAGCTAGACAACAACTAGATCTTCATCCTCATACGTGGACGTACCGTGAAGAAAATTTCTAAGGTAAACATAGCCGACTTTATGAAGAAGATTGGCGGATTTGTGATCTTTCTAAGAAGCAGCAAGCGTCCACCTGATGATGATAGCGCACGAATACGAACATCTATCTATGCGACAAAAGAATTTTGAGTCTCTAAGGTTATATTGTACCATAAATCAACAAATAAGTTATCTCTCACATAAAGCCATTCTTCCAAGTGGATAAAACGTTAATATCCATACAAGAAGATAAACTTACATTCAACGTCCATCACATACTCGTCGCCTGTAAGGGAGAGTAAAATATAATTTAATTCGCTTCGTGACTTAGTGGCAGATGTAGAACGAAGATGCGTATTTACAATAGGCTAAGACGTGGAGCAGATCAGCATCAGCCACAATTCCATAGCGCAGAGATAAGGGGATATCATTGCCAGCAAAGTCGGAGAAATGGACATTTCCTAAGTAAACAAAGTCTTACTGTAAAACGACGACAACATCTTATCGATAGACTAATTTGCTTCAATCTGTGCCATTAGGCACCTTTTTTTTTTAATTGACAAGCTATACCTACTAAGGTCTAGTAACTAGTCAATGAGGTTTACATCTAAACGATGTGCAGTTCATTGTACATTTCGAGATGAACATAATCTAAAATAACTAAAAGAGCATTGAATATAACTTTTATAAGATGAAAAGTTTACTGTTATAGGAACACGGTTTCTCGTCATCCTCAGGAAAAACATTAGGCGAGCGACATTATACCTTCGTTTATACGAATGCTGATGTTAAGTTCAGCGAATTGTTCATCGAAAGGTTTTCTGCGGAAGTATCCAAGAGAGGCATGGCCTGAATGGCGCATTAGAAGTGAACTTCGCCGTCGGGGTTCCAATGTATGAATCCATCCGCAACCACGAAGCTTAAAGTGGACCAAACGGTTATTCAATAGCAATATAGATGATAGTATTTTTTCGATAATTGTAAGAGAAATACAGGACGATTCACTAAGCAACACTCTGCAACATCCCGTCGGAGAATAAGCTCGATCGCTGAAATTTATAATCCCTTAGTAAAAGTCAACATTTACTATCAACACAAGTGAATCGGGCCGACTGCTTAAAAACAACGACTGCACAAAAACGTGTACGTATCTGCATTTGGACAGAAACACTACGATAGTTTTGTGTGGATATATTTACTAGTCTGTATATATAATGTGTTTGTATGTACTGGCTATGTGAGTTACAATATTTAGTATGTTTACGCTTACAACGACTTGTTGATCCATAAGGCAACCATGCTGGGGTATAGTAAGCTTCCTTAACTGGCTTTCTCCCATTTCGATGTTTACGAAATACGGGACCGACAGGCCCATTGACGCGTCCTTTTCGCTCGATAGCATTTTGGTGTTATGAAAGGTAAACAGAGTGAAACATTGATTTCTAGGGGGCTCGTCGAAGCTCGGGGCAGCAGTGTTTAAGAACCAGCGGATAGTTCCATCGGTGACATTCTCGAACACGTTTCGGCCGCAGTACTCCTCCAGGGAGACTGTCCAAAAAGATTAATATCCATGCCTATTATTATAATATTCGGGAATTATCAGACATTCACAAATAGGTAAGGTTCACTTTTTAGGTCACCGAATGTACTCGCTCGAATGCGTTACGAAGTCGTGGCGAACGCACTTATATTAAGAAAAAAAAAAACACATCTTTATTTCTATACGCGTGCTTACCGTTATGATAATTTCGTCTGTTGAAGTACTCCGCTCGAGTAGGTATATTAAATGGTTCGATCATGACGGTCATCCAAAATGTCGAATTTTCTCCAGTGACGCCGAGACGGTAGTACTTGAACCGAACATCGCTCACGAAACGCATACTGAACTCGGATGGGCCTATTAGACTGCGAATCCCATCATGAGACACCAACTAAATCATCAGGAAACACATTGTATGTGTGCTAGTTTGGGAATAATAGCAGATACTATTTAATTCTCTACTAAGTTCTGGTAAGTTACCTGTAAGTAAAATATTATTTTTACCTCATTGTGTACGGATGAATGATTTTTCTAGTATTAACAACAATTTACCGAATTGACGATTTAATAAAAAAAAAAAAAAAAAACAAAAGAACAAGAATTAGAAAATTCGCTAAGACACACTGACGTGAGCCCCAACCTACATCTAAATTTTCAATGCAACACACGTATCTATTGTATGCGGTTGTATAATCCAGCAAAAGTCTATCAGAAAAACGCCGTTTTCACTATATTGTGATAGGTACTCTAACGTCATCCTAAAGTTTTTTTCCACTTTTCCTGTAGCACTTCGTATTTTTGTATCCTCTGCCGTAAGTGATACTTGCGAGTTGTCTCCCCTTCTAGCGTTTAATAACTGAACTACTGCCGTGGCCAGGGGCTTCTTCATATCTGTGGCGGGTACTTGTTTGACGTCATTGTATCCTATGATCACTGTCTTTGGCCCATAATGGTTCAGCTTGCTTGCATACACTCTGAAAATGCAAAGCTTTTACCTGGTCTGGTCCTACCTTTCCTCAATTTTTGGTCCTTAATTTTCTTTATGTGTGAATTCTTCGTGGTCACAATAGACCAGCGTTGCTTCCAGCGCTCCGGCGACATGACATCCCCAGCCTCTACTCTGAACCGACAGGACGGGTTCGAGCGCACCGCAATGATCTTTGAATTTCAGTCCATTGCGCGCGAATTTTTTTCATTCGAAGTCATATGCCTTCGGAAATTATCTCTTTTTGTATTCGAATATTATATTTATAGAAAATAATTTCTTTTAATTTTTCTTCTGTTGCATTTTTATAATAGTCATATGTTTTACGAGAGCATTTCAACCGACTCGAAAATATAGTATAATTAATTATAATGTGATCAGATATGACACGTCTACCACTTTAGCTTGTGACAAAATTTGAAAATTTTCGCATTCTTTATTTATGTCGAAACACTTACTGCAACTACATAGTGTACAGTCTAACACGGATTTCCTAACGTATTTTTGTTTGCATTTATTAGTTTTCTTCTTGATTACAAAATCGTAATCCCTATGATCTTCGTTTTCTAAAAAGGCCTAATCGTGTATGTTGCAACCATTATTTAGTGTAATATACATATATCCATTAATTAATATATATACAGGTTTCTGAATTTTCGTATTTTTAACCCCGGCAAGCTTTTCCTATATTCAGAATTTTTCACAGCTTTCCAACAAACGGCGAAGGGAACGGACTAGCTTAAATCCCCAGTAAAATGTTTACTTTTCTAAGTTGTTGTACTATATAATTTGGCGCAAATAGCAATTTTTTGATTATGATGATATTACGGAAAAATGTTATGAAATATCTTTGAGTTACACTATGCAAAGCAGTGTTATCAACCGGGTTTAAGGTAGTCTAATGTGTAGCCACAGAGACCCAGGGCAGTCGACTCGTGAAAGCTCAAAAACGGCTGTACTGTCTGTAACGTCTGATACGACATAGTATCAGACCTTTTAATTATATTTGAATCATTTGGCCACTAAATAACTGACAGTCAAGAAGAATCACATCTTTTAGCTACGTAAAATCTTTACGGTCCGAGATAATTTGATGTATAAAATAATTTGAATCTGTATCTATTTTTGTAAAAATAACTCGTGTATATTTAGTAATTTCTTTTGAAAATCTCTTAAGGACAGATGCACAGATAACCAATTCCCAACTGAGTTATTTGCATTGGGATGAGGGCACCGCTAGCAAGAGTGAGCGATCGAAGATCTAAAGCGAAGAACTGCTTCTAACAAAAAATAATACGTTCACTTTGTCGGTATGTTATATATGGACACGCTCTTGACTATATGGCTCTATATAGACCTTGTGCAAATCTATCCTTAAATGCTAAATACTTGCTGTTAATATATGTGTTTAGCTTTTTTTCCCCGTTTCAACGTCCGAATTTGAAGTAAATGATGCCGTTTTCGTCGAGAGATTTTACGACAGCAAAAGAATTTTTCCACGTCATCTACGTAAGTAACGATTTTCCACATACGAGTGCAGAGACTATTGTGAAGGCCACTTTTTCCAAATTAACATTATATCGGTGACTACTCTACTTGTATTTATCCAATACTTGCCAATGGCAGTTTAACATCTCTATGTTAAAGTGTAATAATTTACTCTATTTTTAAAAGCATATTGTGGAAACGGCGCCTCCATTTTCTACTTTTCTATAAAGCTATAGTATATAAACTCAATAATCAGCATCCATCGAGAGTCTACTGAAGTTTGTTGAATAGGAATATCTCTTTGAGCACTTCCTATTTAATCGACAGAGGTCGTTAGCTGTTGACACCTCTTGTTACTTTATGTTCCTTGCGTTGCTATATCTAAAAGCTTCATATGTAATTTGCACATGTTCGTCTATATCCGCTGGTGTTTATGGCTGTTTGCAGCTAATCTGAAAAGAATTTAAATCTTGGCGCCACAAATGAAGTTAAATGGACAAGAAAGGCGCTTTTCCTTAGCGCTGTGATTCTATGGCTCGGTTGAGCTGCTGAAGACACTAAAAGTTGAGATCTTGAAAATGCATTTAAGATCGATTCTAAAGTTTTATCTTTGAAAGGGACCGAGTACGACCCCGGCTCGTGAGGAAACTGCACGGTAAGGAAGCAGTTAGCTCACCCTCAAAATAGGGACGCGCAGGCTCTGAGTAAGGGGACGCTAAAATTTTCACTGTGGTCGATTAGAACCCACATATAAGCTTTGGCCGGACTGCAGAAAATACAGGAGCATCTAAATCGACCGTTCAGTGACATTTAGTAGGCAACGATTATCTTAATCGAGCCGACATTTGAGGTCCTCACAACATAACCGATTTCTAACTTATAAGCCGTGTGTCGTAGCTTCCCAAGCGAGAGCTAAACCATCTATCCAGAGGCAGGGAGCTGTTTGCCTCCAAGCTTCTCTCAAACAACCAAAGCGTTACCTCAGTTAACTCCTAACTGTGGATAGCTCAACCGTTCAAGGTAATGCAACAGGAAACAGCACCTGATTGTGGCCAACAAAAGAGGAGTCACGTCCCTGCATGACAAGGGTTTGTAGCTAATGTGGGCTCAGAATTGATGCCTGTCTATAATTTGCGTGCAACACGATACAAATATCTCACTGCCTTGAATTAAAGGCACTATCCTTAAATCTTTTATCCACGGTAGGTCTCATTGTAGATTGACCTGTCTTTGTAAACCCCAATCTGTCCATTTTTTATTATATATCAGCTGATCCTTTACTGAAATTATGTCCTACAACTTTTGACAAAATGTAAGCGGGATTTCGACGGTCAATACGCTGGTAGTTGTTTACCTGCAAGGCGTGTACAGCATTACACCCGCCGTATTGTTGTTGCTGCTGTTGGTCGGCCGCTGGGTCTTTTACGAAGGAGGCATTTCGCACCCTCACTGTAACCCAGAGCTCCTGGTAACCTGACCAACGAAAATGAAGTAATCCATGACATGAACCGTGCCGACCTGTGCTGGTTAAATCATCTTCATTTTTCGAGAGCTGTATTATAAATTTGCTTGTCTCGTTCAAGTTGACCACCATGTTTTCTCCACATAGCTCTTCCAGATAGTCTAAAAAGCAAATCGAGAATATCACAACACTAGGTGTTATTTGAAGCAGGCGTAGCTTCTGAAATTTCGGTTGCAAGGGCTACTCTAAGAGCTTTCACCCCAATGATTAATCCCAATGATTTTTAAACAGATCTATCGAATCACTATATGGGTATTTTCCTCACTGACTTTAGCGTTTTCCAGAGGCATCGAAAAGTTTCGGTTTTGCTGTTGGAAGTTCGTCGAAAATTTCGTGCCAACGTCATATGAGCGTGAGCTCGGAGTTTCGCTAACTTGTTCAGATCTCAATATAAACACTTTTATGATAACACATAGAAAATGTAAACACAATAAAATACATGACAATCCGAAGCTAAAAATAATAAATACACACATGCATGGTACCTTTTTATACATGAATGCCCATTGTACAGTTTATGAAGGAGGTGTCGTGTTGGTGGTACACGTGAAGTGTGTTGGGGGTTTCATCCAGTGCCGAAAACATGCGGACACCTATTTCGTATATATCAATGGCTGTTTCAGTGTTATAATCATTCATTTATGTTCATTTTAATATAACAATAAATTACGATAGCATATCCTGACCATTTTTTTTTCGTAACATGTCATAATCACATTGCACTTACGGCTCAATGTTGAGCGAGGCGTCGTAGTGTTTAATTAGTGGAACTGGGCACCGGGAGCAAAAGGCAGTGAACGGCAATTTTAACGAACTCAATACTTTTTGACAGACCCTTGTCTATTGTGTTTAACTTGAAACTGATAATATAGTCTGAAGGCGTACTAAAAATGTGTTTGGTGAAATTAGAAATCAGTGACAAATTCAGTTACGTCAACGATTTGCCGGACGTTGAATTGAAGGTAACAAACAAAACTGCGATTCAAGCCTATACTTAAAGCTTATTATTATTACTATACAGCAGACAATATTATTCTATAGTCGCATGACAACTAAAAGTTTATGGAAACTTAGTAAGCAGAAATTTCTTCTAGCGTATATGTAATTTCTGCTTATGTTCGCTTATTATAGCTCTTGGACCGACGGTACAAATTTGTACGTATACGCTAAATAGTTTTCATGTTTCTAGTACAGGTAAATTAAAATAGACTTCACTAAGAACCTTGCAATGCCGTTTAAAAGAGTATGTGATAGCGTAAATTAAAAAAAGAATTAAATACCCGAGATAATTAACAGCTGTACTGATTGTAATGGCGCTTTCGCGATTACAACATCAACGCTGTGCACGCTAATGTCTGCGTTGGGTTGTCTTCCTCGTTAGCAGAGGATGCTCACTCTTAACCTTCGATATGTTAAAACTTCCATGAAGCGACCTCGTAGCTGTTTTTGAACTACGCCCTACCAGGCCGACAGTGGAAACGCTGAGACGAATGTCTCAAGACCACACACGGGTGACCAGGCCGAGTTCTAAGCGACACTTACGCCTGTAGTTCCATTTAATGCCTGACAGTTCCTCGCAGCGGCCAAAACAAGATCTTAAAACTAAGCGGTTAGAATGTCCCTCATTTCAAAGGTGGCCCATTTGAGGCACTTCAGGAGGGAAAAGGAGTTAGAAAATTAATATTTTCTGTAGGTTTGAGCACAGTGAACGTTGAAAGGTTCATTTTTAGGCAGATCTGTCAAGACCCGATAAAAAGCTTTCTGGCATTGAAAGCTCGATCTTTATCGCTGACAATTCAGATTTGCCAAGACAGATTTACTTAAAACGTAAGATATGCTGGTCGGCAGTTTTACCTAATTATGAATTCGGGACCTCAGCCGGTATACAGCTTCACTCCTCTAAAGGGTCTCGTGTCGCTAGTGTTATCCGGAATTCGACTTTCTAAGCTTGGCAAATATAAAGGTTTCGGTACAATTGTCGATTATTTTCTCCATTAATGCTTGAAGAACGTTCATACAAACATTTAGCTCAGATCCACTTTATTAAACAGCTGCAGTTCTCAACGGCACCGGAAACACTAAAGTTTATCTGTGCTAGTCCAACGCTCGAAATTCTAAAGCTATAAAAAATCTAATTTGTGTACCCATGCTGGCAGTAGTCAAGAACTCCACAAATACAGGCCAATAATACAATATCCCAATATCAAAGACAGTATATAGAAACACTTAAAACGCTTTACATCATATGGGTTATACAAGACTTGTCGGGTTTCTAAATTTATCTGAAAGATTTGCAAGTGTTTTCAATATGCTACCGGCAATAACAAGTGGCATAATTTCTACTACGATTCCACACGTCATGCACATCTGGAGCACCTACATGTATCATCACGCTCGTGAAAACCTGGCATTCTGCTAACTCCATGGCAGAATTCATGCACAGCAAAGCGAGTGACGACATGCCTGTTTAGCTGCTTCGTCCCTTTCCACTCATTGTTTTTCTCGCACACGAAGCAAAAAAAATTCCCAAAATCTCGTCGAATTTTCGTTTCCAGTTCGTTAAGTGCGTCTTAAAGTTTTTCGTTGCTAGGAGCTCCAAGCAATGACGTTAGTTTTCAGACATCAGTTATAAGTCGACTACGAGATACGTGAAGCGATTTAGGACCGATCTCGATGTGTGGTGGCAATGCTTTAAGAAAAAAGGCTTTCACTAAGTGTAATTGTTTGAGGTTCTCGAGTGTAGAATCTTCTCGAATGACGCGGATCCGATACGTTACAATCGAAGTTACCTCGGGGCCGAGCAAGCTGAAAGCAGGTGCGATGGAGAAGCGATGAGACAAGTTGATCGCTCATACAGCCAGCACTGCCTTCATCGTTGCCGTTCGTAGTGAAATTTCTGCCGTTGCGGGGAAGCGCAACTTCAAGTACAGAAACCGAGTGACGGAAGCAAGAGGCGACCTTACTGTGATACAGGGTGCCAATGAGCGCTGTTCTATTTCTGCTTATAAACCTAATTATCTCCGCCTTGGCCTAGTTTACAGTCAGTCCTAAATCTGTGACTGTTCGGGCCAGAACTTGCCGGACCGCGACCCTGCCCAGCCTATATATCACTAAATCGTGTGCATATATAAAGTGACTGCGATTAATTTTCTCAGCCATTTTATTAGAGAAACTCTTCAGCAAGACGGGGAATAAAGTGGGCTTAGATGATCCACCTGAGCCAGGCCAGTTTTCTCTGTAAAGGACGCGAGTTCGGCCACTCCATCGTCAATGATAATTTTATTCTCGTGTATAATCGAAGCGAGAAGGTTAAGTATATTTATAGGGACACTTAGCTCGGCCAACGTGAGGATAACCTTGTCCCTGGATGTTGAGTCGAAAGCTGCTTTGAAATCGACGAACACTGAATTCCGCGGCGTAGCTCATACTCTTTTGGCGTCGACCACCAAAATTCTGTACGTTTCTGTAAAGCATTCACTCCGGTACTGATGTAGGTCTGTTGGAACGACATGTGCGCTTCCTAATAGTCTAGCCTCTTAGCCAGCAAGCTGAAAAGCAGCTTATAGTGAACACTTTTCTTTTCTATTTTTCGCTGTAACGACGGCGCGGTTGAACCCCCCTTCCTTTAGGGATCACTAGCAGGGTAGCATCCCTCCATTGTGGTAAATGCATAACAGTACACAAACACTTATTAAACAGTTCCGTCGAGTGTGGTGGTACAATAACGGCGCATTT
This sequence comes from Varroa destructor, assembly GCF_002443255.2. Taxonomy (NCBI): domain Eukaryota; kingdom Metazoa; phylum Arthropoda; class Arachnida; order Mesostigmata; family Varroidae; genus Varroa; species Varroa destructor. Next base: position 2,426,800 of record NW_019211458.1, read on the forward strand.
GAGATGCTCGTTGCAGACCCTAGGTGGATCTGTGTTGCGTAGGCTCTTAAAATTTTGCATTACTTAGAGGGATATTGCGTAGTATTAAAATCCATTCTTTCCACGCTGGGGCAGGAAGGGCACCACGCGTGGTATCGTATCCCTTGGCATAACCATCTCCGACAAGTAATTTATGAAGGTCGAGAAAATTGTCAGGCAAACCGCCGACCTGCCGTAGTACGTTGGCCATTTATATAATTGACAGGTTTCCAATCGCTTAGGGTATCGTTGCTTTTGTGACGTATATGTTTTTTTTTTTTTAATAGATCGTCTTAAAAACGAAGGCTAAAGGGTAGAATTCGGGTTATATCTCGGTTGTGAGCCTGAATACCATTGGAGCTCTCCGAGCAAATTTACAAGTTGCACGACGGCCTGTCTTTCCGGGGAATGAAGGGGCTATGTTCTAGACTGGATAATTTTAACCACATGTTACGCCTAGGCTTTAACATTTGCCACGTCATGTATAGGGAGGATATTGCGGGTTCCAAGGGCTTGTCTGCAGTAGACAGCGCGACGGAGCTTAGCGGTTGTTGTGCGCGCAGTTACAATTTAGTGGGGTTTACCCGTATGGAAGTACGGATGTTTACGCCCGCTGACAGCAAATAGTGATTGCCACTCTGGAACTTTATCCTATCCCTGGTTACGTTCGTTGCCAATATATCGATAGCCGAACTTCCTGCTTGCATTAGGAGAATCAACGTAGGGGTGGGATTACCTACCCAGCAGCTAAAGTCCACGAGTGTGTCTTGAAGTGTCGTAATACGGCTCGAGTTCGGCTAGTCGAGGCGGGCACTAAGGTCGCCGGCAGCGACTAGTGAGAAACAGAATGAGAGGACTACGCTTTTAATGCATTAACAAGTTTCTTGTCCTTGGCATACGTTGATTCCAAGTCAGTCGACCGAACCTAGGCTGCTACGAGGACTGGTTGCTGTCCACGTAATAGAGTGACGTCATTAGGCACAGCGTGAAGTCGCCTTCACGTTGTTGCGCGAGAAACGTGCTAAATTGAAAGGGCTAGTCGCCCAGATCTTCGTTAGCATAAGGATGCCTATGCTGTCCAAGGCTTCCGTGGAGAGGAGTGCCAGAGTTTCAGTCCGTCACAGTTCCACTATGTAACTCCAAGACTCTTCTTAGAATCTAGCCTCGTCGTAAGTTCCATTATTACCCTTTCGAGGGATTACAGTAATTCAAACAGCCGCCTATCGAAACCGGCCCTACAGTCTACAATGTTGCCAAAACCTGCTTCACAAAATCCTCAATCGTTAGAGCGGGTGGGACTCGTTGGCCGTAGTCCAACACTCCGGCTTGATGCTGCCTTTTCCAAGAGGGTTTTTTTGACGATGGTTGCGCTGGGCGGTAATTCGCCCGTTTGAAGCTAACCTGGCCGTTCGAACGTTCGGCTCAGGGAAGCCTGGCTCCCCGGTTGAGCCGGCTGTGTAAGCCCCTCATTGTTGCTGTATCGATTGCCGTTAGGTGAACATCTTCTGCCCCTTTCGGTTGCCAACATTTTTACGCTCACAGGAGGCTTGATTCTCCTATAAACAATCTTCTTGGCCACCTCGCTTTTATAGCTGTACCGGCCACTCTCTACGAATCGGGCGCTGTGATGTGAAGAGCGGAAGAGCCGAAGTTTCGCATTTTCTTGACTCGCTTTGCTCAACAGTATCTTTGCCGTTTTGCAGTCCGAGTCGTAGAAGGGAATGGAGAGCATATAAGCTTCTGATCTGGGTTACGAAGTAATTCTGAAGGATTCTTCACTTTGCTGTTGTTGTTGTTCTTTAATGAGGAACGCCGGTACAGCTGAGTTGTGTTTACAGCTCTTCCAACTCGAAAGGGAAGTGCGATCAGCGTATTCTCGAGAGAAGGACATTTGCTCATAAGCTCTCGAAAATATCAGGTATTTATAGTATTTCCCTAAGGATGTGCCTCGATAAGCACACGGCCCGGACAACAGTCAGCAGCAACCTAACAAAAGGTATATGTTTAGGCCACGGCTGGTTACTAAAAACGAAACATATACTAGTGTATTCTGCCTAGTGAATAGAACTGACGGTATATTAATCTTTGTATTTGCAAATATCCAGGAAGTTTGAGATATCCGGAGCGTACATAAAGAAAACATGCCTTTAACTGACAAATTTTTAAAATATAGTTTTACGTCACGATATTAGTTCGCTACAACTAAGTGAATGCAGGGGAACTGAACTAGTAGATTCTTCAAATGGTCGTCTCAGTTTGTTATTACTGCCCACTACTACAGTCACAGGTTTAAAAAAAAAAAATGTATTTTATTTGTGGTACGCAATACTATAACGAACACATTTTAAGGTCCAATGCCAAAGTCCTTAAAGAACGAAGTGTTTACATTAAGCGTACAGATCCAACAGCTGATAATCGATACTCCTGGTAGGATAACAAAAGAGATGGCATAAAAGATAAATCAATGTAAGTACAGTATAGAACAGAAATTAGCGAAAGGATGGCTGTCTCATCTCGACGAGAGAGTCATTGTCCACACCGCACTGACAAGAAGACCGCTGGTTAGAACTTTGCAGTGCGATGTAGTATCATTTGTTAGGAAGAAATAGATGGTATTAGTTTCTGTAGAATGAGTTGATTTCAAATGGTAAGTAGGGCTTTACAGGTCAATTTTAGAAAAATTATTTTTAATTAGGAAGAGCAGCAAAACAGAATACAGAACAGTAAACGCAAATGTACTGAAGGTAAAAAAAAATCCCTAGAAAAGCTTTTCTCATTGACCTTATATGTGTGCTCTATTGTTAAATAACAATATACAGAGATATTGCTGCTGACTTAACCCGTTCCTCCATAGCATAGGTGCCATATAAATACGGCTTGCATAACTGGATACCTATTTCGGTAAGGGGAAGTAAACGGCTAGCTCAATGAGTAGGCAAAAGCTGCTACGATGCTATAGGCGCATGCGTTTTTTTGTCCAGGCTCTGCCCTGAAAAAACTATCAGTGAAATTAACTAATGATGATGAATATCGTTCGAGTGTACGCATAATAATCATTATTTAGATTTACAGAAAGAACATGCTACCCCGTTCAGAGCACTATTTGCTATAAATGTTTGTCAATTTAATCAGATTGCATTTATTATATAAACTTTCAGCGACAGACTGCCGAATAAACCCCACATTTTATAAGCATTTGCTGGGAATCAGGAAACGCAGCTGAATTTTCGCGAGATGGAATTTCCCTTTATGGTACGGTAGCAAATATTTCGATGCGTCAACAATTTTATCATCCTTGACATTTGCATCGTACGCCGTTCAAATCGTTTCGGAGCTCCTTTTCTCTAACGCTTCTTGTTTGTCTCTGCTGCTGCTGCTGCTGAATCCCGTAGTAGCTTGCGGACTTGGGTGTTCGTGCAGCGTGCTGCACGCGGCGATGAAAAATAGTCTTTTCTATCTTGTGAGATTTGATTGTTATCCATATTTCACAAATCTCGAGATTATTGCTTGCTTTCTCCATCAAGGTGACACGCACGCACGTACATATAACGAATTAGATATTCAGAATAGATTCTGCTGCGCCCCATTACGAATTTTCGAAGTACGTCATGCTAAGAGGCACTTACTTAAGAGTGCGAATTACCAGAACTATTAGCATATACATTGGTTCTTTGTCTGAGGTTAACTTAACGTATAAATCCAACAATTCGACCAGTATTTAGTAAGTGGCAACATGTGACGATGATGGCGAAATGCTTTACTAATTTGTCGAAAAGCAACAACATTGCCTCGACCTGTAAATAACCAAATACATTGAAATGATCGCTTTGCGGTAATCATGTAAGCGGCCATTTTATTTTTAATGCACATCTTTCGAAGCAATGTTCAAATGCCACGTTACGCCAGAGCTAGAAAATGCTGAGCCAGCTTTGGCTAGTGAAGAGGTCTCTGTATTAGATAGAGCTTTTCGTAAATTGTCCTAGTAACTACTCATACAGCAGAACGAATTTTCCTACTCTGCGCACGGAAAATGGCCATAACATATTCTTAACATAATACGCATTAGCATAACAGATCGTCTCCAAAAATAGCTAGTCCCATTTATATAGAATTTATGAAAAAAAAAAAAAAAAAAGAAAAAAAAATTTGCAAATCCAAAGGAAGCTGAACTGAGGGAAAAATCGTTTTTAAGCTATATCATACTATGCAAATAGTGCTAAGCCTCGTCGGAAGCAAAAATCGCCCGAAATACTTTATACATTATCGCATCTAATATTTTATTCTGTTTTGACAACGCGCTAGCGTAACTAACGTGAGCGTAGTTATACGGTGCAGTGAAGAGAGTAACTAGAAAAAAACGGAACACAGACAAGCACTAATTTGAACGCTCCAATCTTCAGCCTAAAATAGAAATCGCACCGCATAAAGTATCGCCCTTTTGCAACGCGGTCCATTACCGCATTCTAACTTGCCTACATCTAGCTAACGTAACAAAATCATCAGTTGGCAAAACGTCTAGAAAACATATGCGAAAAAAACGAAACAAAATCCTGTCAAAATGGCGACAACCGCAATAAAGTACAAAAAACTTACACTCTTCATGGGCTGAAACCGCCGTCAATACTGCACAACATACCATAAACGGTATCGCGATCCTTGGCATCATTGACATTTACGCGTAAACATATAATTAACTTTCATTGCTAAAAGTTAAACGTTTGTAATTAGCTGCTGGGGTACACTTATAATTGTTAACGTATCTGTTATCTACCGTCATATATGGGTTCTTTCAGCTAAAGAGCAGTTGCTGCAAATGTCAACGGCCAGTACACACTTGTTACCACCATAATAACAGCTTCTCATTCGAGAGCTATCACCTTCCCCTATACGCGTCTATGGCTGTTCGTACAAGAGTCAACGAACCGAGTCAACAGTTGCGGTTGGAGTACTCCGTTGACTGGAGAAGTGATATGCGCACGCTAAGAGAGGGTACCTGCTTAGCCGAGTCTCGATTTTTCGAACAGTGATGAAATGAAAGGAAAAAAAAATAGAGGGAAGAGGGGGTGATGAGTGAAAAAAGCAGACTGAAATAATAGTCTCGCTCTCTCATTCCGATATGTGTAAGTCCTGTTTCTTTTTCCCTTGGAGAACGTTTCTTGCTGTCGTCGACATTGTTGTTATTGGCTGCTATTTTGTCTGTCGAAACGGGCATGTTAATACGGGACTCGATATCCCGCGAACGCTTATTGGAACGCTTTCTTCTACTGGCGTTCGGTCGACCGTCATTTGCTAACGTTGACGCTAATTATTAGCCACACACTTCGCGACGCGCTGTCCTAGGAGGCCTTTTTAAGCTTGCGTACGCCTCGCAAACGGCTCTGGTACTTTTGAGGGCGGATCACTTGCTAGTCAGTAGGAATTTACGCAGCTAGTTGTATACTGTTCAGCATTATCTCTTTGATCCTGGGTTTTGAAGTGCTGACTTTTAGTACGAATAGATATGTCCGCCTACTAATAATTGCAGTCCGGATTTTGCGTCATCCGCGCTCCTTCTGTTTGTGCCCTACCCTTTAGGGAGGTCGGCAAACGGATGGAAAACAGTGCGTCACCCTGACCTAGGGGATAGGCGGGCAGTGATCGCAAGCAAAGGTTAGCGGACCTGGAAGGTAGAGCAACGGTCGAAAGGAGCAGCACAGCAGCCAACGAAAGTGAAGATTAGAACACAACGAAAGGAAGACAGACGGCTGAACTTTTCCAGTCAAGCGGACGAAGCAGAGACAAAACCATAAGGAGAATAGAGTGGCGCAATGGCGGTAGTGATTACTGCTGACAGCGTTAACTTAGTCCAAAATTGCGCCGATAGGATTGAGCCACAGGTAAAAAACCGAGGAGTATAACCGAAAAGCGAGTTTTTATGTTGGCAATAACACCAGAGAATCAAGGACCACTATGCAAAACACAATATCAATACGTTTGTTTTAGCATATATCTACGTTTTATAATTACTTTTATAACTCTTATGTTTTGAGTTTTACGACCGGTATCGCCACTGGACATTCCATCAGACCGTTAGCTCCCAGCATGAAACGAAGCTCCTCTATGCCCGGGGTCAAAGCTCTCAGGTTTATGACCTAGAAATTGTCTAGATAGAATAGATTCTTAAATAACTTTAAGTATATACATTAAACTGATATAGAATAATAGGTGGAATTTAGTGTCTTATTTTATAAGCTTAAGGCGGATACAACGGGTAATATTAGTTCCATGGGCATAATTACTAAGCCAGAGTATTATCTAAATCCTTTTGTTAGGGTATACTAGAAAATAGGCGCTATAACATTTCAGGCGGATGTATGTACTACGAAACAAAATTACCAGAACAGCCTGCCGTAGTCAGATTTTCCCCACAGGATTACTGTTATCGAATAAACCTCCTCCTCCTCCTCATTGTGAGCTTGTCTTTCGTTGGCTATTTGAATTGGGAATGCTTATGCGTTCATACATTCTATCACATTGGAATTTATAGGTGCTATCTGCATGCATCATATGATGTCCGTCGGAGGCCGTATCATTTGTAAAGCCTTCGTTTCATACGCGCTTATAATTAGAATAAACAGAAATTCAGATGTTCTCTTTTTCAATATCCTCGCTTGACACAATCACGCACAGTTTAACACTGACTTACCAATTCGTCTAGTTGGTACCGCGATACCACACTACAACGGCTATTGCGCCCCTTTGTTGTACGAGAACTACCGGAAGAAGTTTACGATGATATGTCAGAGGAAATTTTTATACTAGCAGCGTTTTGCGACGGATATAGAAGGTGGGCGGGAACGGATTACGCAAAAGTAACAAAAGACTTGCCGTCATGCTCAAGTGAGCAGCTTGTCGGCTTGGGAGTGGGGAAAAGCTCATAGCAGCGTTATTTATTTGGACGCATGCATTCTATATACAATGCCTAAAAGCAAAACTGAGAAATTACTGGTAAGGTAAGCATGCAGGCGAGGCAGGCTGCCGCCTACTCTAGGCAGTAGCGGTACTTGTAGCAGTGTCCTGGTCTGAGATGCTTCGGGTCCCTGATAACTACAGCAGCAGCTGCATCCACTTTCGACAAGAACTTGTGCTGCTTCTGCTGTTGGGCTGCCGAGTAAATGGGTGGGTTCACGCTGCCCTCTATCGGATTGCCTATTGCGGGACCAAGGAGCTAAGCTGGTAAAAAAAAAAACTCCTGACTCTCATCTTTCCGCGCACACACTGTCATTGCGTGTTCAAAAATAACCGCAGACTTATGCATTGTTGCCCCTGCACTTATCCTTGACTTAACAACCTGGTAAGGTTGCCTCTGAGCGAACCTAGCACGGTTCTCTACCGTGGCGATCTGACTACGTAAATCCAGCTATGCCCTAAAAGATCCGTTTCTAACGAAGAGACACGGTGCTGCTCTATCGCATCGCTTCTGTACGCACTCTAAATAACTGCCATTGCCTCTGAAAGCTCACTTCCGTCGTTTCACTCAAAGTACAGGTTAGACCCGCTCTAGATTCCAACAACACAGGTGCATTAGTTAGAGATTCGTACTGCATGCGATAAAATTTGCATTTACATAGTAATTTACAAATAGATTTTGTAATGTTAATAAAATGTCAAAGTAGCGTTTACATATAAGTCGCGGATCAAACCTGAATACATAAACATGGGTTGCTTCGATTGGTACGATACACCCATTTTCATGTGGCTCGTTCAGTCTCCGTTTGTAATAAATCGAAACATTGGAATATAGTCTCATACAAGTGTGTATATGTAATTACTTGTGGGTATTTATTCAAAGTCAGCCCAGGGTCTATTTAATCGTATTTAAACCCCAGGGCCCAGGGAAGTATTTAATCGTAGGAAATATATTGTGGATCGTTGTGTTTATGGGTTATTCGAATGCACGAAATGTACGCTTACTGCCAGCTCTCAAAGTTATCTATTTTAATTAGTAAACTTGTTACGGCTATAAAACAAACGAACCCACGTAATAAATAGTTTAAATGTAAAAAGAATAAGGTCTCGTCACGTTTCTGCGCGGTTAAGTCTAAGTCGCCATGTATAGAGAGACGTAGCTCTAATTGTGTCCAATCGCCTTACTAATTCGGGTCCACCATTGAAATATCGTCTGTTATAAGGTAATTGTCTTCTACCGCGTAGTTTCAGAAATAGATTCTCGACAGAGGAGTAGTAGATGCAACAACAAAAGAAGTCGAAACCAAGTGAAAGGAAATGCAACCTGTAACAGTTCTCCAACTGACAACCCAGATTCTTGTGGATGATCGCGCTTTTTTTGATGCCCATTTTACCTTGATATCTTCCAGCTATAGCAGTCCTCGTAACAACAGCTGTGTCCTATAGAAAGGACGTACCAAAGGTGAATCTTTTGCCTAACGCTTAGTATTATCACGATCATGATCACATGATCGAAGACAGTGGTGCATCATTATGTTCTCTTTCTGCTCTTTCTCTTTTTTCTTGCCAAAGTAAGAGACTCTTGTTCTTCCAAGGATATCAACGCGGAGCGAATGCGTTTGGAAAAGGGGGCGTTTGTATGAGAAGCACCTCTGGGTTGACGGAAACGTCTAGCGAACTCTCTAATAAATTTGGTTACATAAATTTAGTGACATGTATGCATATCCTGTAGATACCTGTTCATATCATGCGCAAAATGATGTATCGTAAGCATTGGCTCTAGGTGTCAATTTTTTGGCTCTAGCTTGAAGCAGAGTATAAGATGTCTAAATTCTACGCGAAAACTCTTCAGAAACAAAGTACTAGCTTCAAAAAAAATTTAAGAGAACATGTTAAATATGAAGGCATCTGCTTTTTAACTGAGTTCGATATCGGGCATTTTCTAGCTACGGCTAGTCCATTCCTCTCCTCTCTTCTGATACCTATGGTTGACTTATTTTTCGTTGTTGTGTTGTTAATCCAGCTTTAAATCGTTTAGTTCACCTTTAAACGAAAGTTATCAATTCAACGAGCTATAAGAAGACTTGTTTGGACATGAGTTCCTGTTTACAGTTAGGCGATTTAAAGGTCGAAAAAGCTTTTGGCCGTGGAGAGAAATCATCTGTAAAAAAAAATACGAGTAAGAACGATGACAACGGACCTAGACATGTGTAAAGGACGAGTAACAGTAGACTGAATTGAGTCTATGTTCTAGTCGAAAGTTTCCGTGTACCGGCCGCAGCCTACCGTCCACAAGAGCTTACGCTCAGTTCATACGAGCCTCAGCGGAAGTTAGTTTAAGAGCGTCCGTTAAAATAGATCTTGTGAAGAGACTTTTTTTCATAATATAAAGTGTGCCAGACGTCTTCGCGTAAGACCAGCTGAACGTGGTGCTTTTGGGGAGACATCGTTCCAGGGGAAGTGATCCATTTCAGTTTCCTTTATGTTTCGAACTTCGTGACTCGAACCTAGGCCACAGCACTTCTTTAAGACTAGCAAGTGAATACGTTACCCACTAAGCTATCACTGGGACCACGATGGCCATAACGGAGCTGTCGAAACAACACAACAACATGTCGTTCAAAGAATAATAATTGGTCGGATAGAATCATTAAAAAACGCAGTCCCATTGGTTTAAACTCTCTAAAATTTCGGCTTTCTTGCTACGACTTAACAAAAACAAGCACAGACACGGCCTACTAATGGCTCAAAGAGTTTTATCCAAATGCGTGGTTGGAGAACTCTTTTCTGCTTCAAGAGAAATAATATGAATATAATCGGTATTGCCATAGATTACTCAGAAGCGGCATTTATTGGGTTTACAGAAAAATCCTACGTATAGAGTAAATGGTGTCCTTCTAGCAGTAAGCATGTATACTGAGTTAGGCTACCGAACAATGAATTAACTTGTGAAAAGAGTTAGCATTCGTCTAGGGTCCTGAAACAGGGGGCGCAGTACATAAAGCAGAGTCAATTTGAAACTAAACAGAGTCGAATCTATGGTGTCATCGAAGTTCTAACGAGTGTCTATATTGACTATGATAAGCTACTATATACTAACTTTAGCAGGTTGGAATCGAGGTGCTTCCTAGAATTGGTTAGCCATACTTCACGTCGGAACTCTCATTGAACTAGTTTCATGCTTAGGATGCGCAAAAACATATTAACTGTCGACTTGCGCCTGACACGGTCATATGGTTTGGGGTATATTATTTTTTATTATGCTTAAACTTAAATATGGTAGATATTGAAAATGCTAACTAGACCGAAATATGTGACAACTGCTGCCAATAAACGGGCAAGGTATTCTCACCATACAACTCCTCGGAGATAAAGTGTATAAAGTTTTGGCATAGGATCATTTGACATGAAGTCACATCTTGAGGGGTGTAATAGATCAACTTCACTTGATATGACGCCACGTGAAACGCAGACGAGCAGCTTGAGTCAAATATTCCAAAACTCGATAGACCATGCAGCGAAACGAACCCACAGAAAAAGAAGGTAAATATCTGAACTCGAAGCTGAAGTAGCTGGAATTTGGAAGGGGCTATTTGTTTAGATCAACGACTCATACCAGGACTCTTCACTTTTGTTATTGACCAAGAAAAGATACAGATCAAAAGATCAGGAGGCCAGTTTCGCTTACGATTGTTATGAGGGTGATACTGGAAAAAAATTATGGACTAATTTGAGAAGAGCAATTCGAGTATAGAAATAGGGCTTGTATTGCCTATTGCGTATAGCACTGTTAAAGAGATCGAGTAGTTAGTGTTGCAGTGAACGAAACGTTTTTAGATCAACAGGTAGCGCGTGCGCAACGCCTGCCGTTGGATAAAGGACAGTTGACAGTCAGCTACAATGACAAGATAAGGTCCTTGGAAGTTTCTCCCTTTTTATATTCCTTTTATCGATGATGAGCTTAAACGCATAATGTTCAGCCCTGTAGGGCTTGTAACATATCCGGGTGATATTAAGATGTATGTATCATTGGGCTTGGGCTCTCAAAATGGATCTAAGACTTACGGCACATTAACGCCGGAAGTCCAAAAGGAACCACAGCATCGGGACTCAGCAAGGAATTAAATGTATGAGCGAGTGTTTCCTGCGTTTATTGTGTTTACGTTCGCTGTGTGGAATACTCGTGCAGACAGTCGATGTTCATTCATAATCAACTTGATGTCGAACGCCCTCTATGGAAAGAATATAAATGTGTCCTGTTAAATTGTTGCTGCAATGAAGCAATGTTTTAAGAGGTACAAACAAGATTTTTATGTAAAATAGAGTTTAGCTACAATGATGGAAGTGGTTAGTTAGAATGGCTCAATCGCAGATATGATGAGAGGCATTTACATGAATGTCTTATTTGATCGAACGAGTGGTTCAGCTGGAGGCGATGCCAGGTGAAACTTTGTACTGCCCGCGCGCTCACAGCGTCCTAAATGCCCGTCTATGGCACATCACCGAGCGAATTTTAAAGAAACAATGTGATATTGTATTAAAAAAAAAAAAACAAAAAAAAAGGTTCCAAACTTCTATTTAGTGCTCTTTCACCTTTTTAATGATTATCCCGATGAATTATTTTATCTTAATTCTCTTACTTATTCTGAAATGCATTAGTTTTGCCGGCAGTCCTACACTTTTTCAATTTGAGCATCTGCACAAATCATAGTGCAAATAACAGACCGACAGAACTAATAATGTTGTTACAATGTTTAGATCGAGAGCGGAGAAGCATATATAATTAAGTGCAGGCCATTGTTAGGCACCCAACAATAAGAGTGGATCCCAGCAGTTACTAGTGGCTCTGAGTGCTCCTTAAGAAACCAGCGGAAAACTATTGAAAGGCCTGATCTGCTTGGCTGAGTAACGTTTCATTTTCATTAAACGCTACGTGAACTCCTCCTGACAGACCATTGTCGACGCAATTAACACAATTGAACTTGTTTTGATAAACTCTTGGAAAGAAAAATAAATCGATGGTATAAACATGATACGCCTTCGTTGTTTTTAAGCTTTGACCCCGTGACCTTAATTGACATCTTAACGCAGTCAGCAAATGCTGCTAGCTTTCAAATTCGCATAAAACATATGTTTAGCACTAAACACGTTTGTAGTAGGCCTGCCGGAATGTCTAACCGCAGATGCACAGTCACCTTTGTTTACAACGGCGTGTCCTCTTTCAGCTTTTTTCGAACAACGATATGTGAGGAGCACATGAAGACCCTTGAATACATACCTACCATGCTGTTATTTGATCTTAACGTAATTTTTGCTTCTATATTTGATCGTTTCAAATACACAGTCGGATCGACTAAAAATGGTGGTAGCAGTAATCACTAAACCTGTGATTTGGTTTATGTACACAATTTCATCAAAAATATCATAAAGCTAAGCTTTTCTTCTTCGGCGAGCAAGGTGTTTTTAGATTGTACTCAAGCATCTAAACTGTATAGTATACTAAAAAGTCCGGGAAAACATTGTTTTTTTCCCTCAATAAATTATGTTTAACAAAATACTTCCAAATCTGTGCTTTTAAAAAGGACTCCGAACATTCCTTAGTTTTATTTAGATAAAAGGATTATTATCGTGATTGGCTTGGCCTGGGTGATGACGGGCCACAATGTCTGTGCAAAAAATCTAAATTTCAAGTTTTGATGGTTCCACCAAACAAACTGGCCTTTTTGTAATATCATTCCAATGGTTAGCGATCAAGAATAGATAGCAATAGGTCTGTTTTGATTTGTATGCAGTTCGACGGATAACACACTTCGTTTGGCGCTGGGGGCCTGCCTCCTGTAAGAACTTGAAACACTGATTTGTTTCAATAAATCTGTTTGAACAACCCTTCGCTTAAGGTCGTGGTTTTAACCATTTTGTGACCTTAATTAATTCTTTTTTTGCTGTTACCAAGTGATCGATCAAGAATTACCAAATGTTACCTCTGAAGCAGCAATCTTTATGTTGTGGCTTCTGGATGAGCCTAAAAGTTCTTATATGATATTTACCGCAATTGACAATAAGTGTGACATAGGGTTGTTGAGGTCTATATGCGCCGGCCATGTCAAAAACGAGAACATTTTTGGCGACGGACATTGAAAACTTTAAAGTGGATCAAATCACCTTGAAAAAGACTTTTCCGACCTAATCATGGATTATAGCCGCACAATTCCAGACGTGTCAAATACAGTGTGTACTATATAGTGCAGCGCCACTATCACGCAGAAGTTACTTATGCGTTTTTCATTGGTCCGTAAAAACCGACCCGCGCGATGATCCGACGACACATCTAAATGTTCCAAAAAAAAAGTAACAAGTGAGTTAGTACCTCCATACGAGTTTTTTCGGAGGAGAAGCGCAGTGAAGGCAAGTTAAAATATCTGAATTAGAACAGCAAGTAGACTGGTCTTCTTACTTCAGCTGCCTAAAAGGCGCGTCTAGTAAGAATGTGCACTAGGTTTTGAAACTCTATGTTAGATGGCCGTGTATTTCAGATAATTTTCATTTAATGTTGAACCACACAGAACTGTCATAGTTGCAACTTTGATTATGAGACCAAACCGCGAAAACGAGGCGATTGTTATTGGCAGATGCAATTGTAACTTCAAATAAATTAAAAAAAATAAATAAATAAATAAATACAGATCAGAAACACGCTAAACCTATCGTTATCTTTCAGTTTATTATATGATTTTCTACAAGCGGGGCGTCACAGATATTTGCGTCAAGTTATCGCTACGGCTGTCGTACAGTTTCATTAACTTCATCACGGTTTAGAGACACACACACGTTTATGATTACCGTTACCTTATGACTACCGTTACTTACACTGAGTACCGTTCGCTGCACGTCGTTCGATGATAGAAGGTTGGTAGATACGAATTAAGTAGCCACTAATACACTAACAAGGGTAACTGCTCCTATTTACATCGTGCATCGTTTCGCACCTTCTCTACCAATATGAACTTAATCCAATGCCGTGTCATTTGTACTATGCTTGTTGACACATTTTTAGTACCTAATGTAACCAGCCTACCTTTCTAATCTGTCCCTAGCGATCCCACCAAGATACGATGAACCTATCCGTCCTGTGTTTCTGTAGCGTATCTGGCTGCAAGTCGTTTATTGTGTGGTTTTTGTGATTAGTTCCAACAAAATTGAAATTATTACTTTATGATTAACGACATCCATTCATTGATGGCTTGAAGGATTTTCCGCTCGCGGTGAATGGTAGCAGTATCTAGACACTTGCCTTCCGCACATTATTTAGTAACGAAAATATTGTAGAAAAAATGACGGGTATCTAAAACAGTTATCGATTGTCTAAATAAATCAGTTCCCATTTTACCCAAAAGCTTGTTTTTCCCAATTTCTCTCACTCGCTGTTCTCTTCTAGTGTGCTGTAACGATATTGCGTTGTAAGCGCAATTTTTACTCGAAAAAACTCTTCAGAAATGGAGGTTCCAGGTGGAAAAAAAAAAAAATGTAAAACTGAAACCTTTTGTACTATACAGCTCGTCGAGTTCAGGGCGTCGCCAAAAACAGATCGAGAGGTTCGCCTTATGTACGGTAACGGCACTCTAGCTGAGAGGACCGTGACTTTTTTTTCATTTGAAGCGTTAGTTAGAATTCAGAGGATGCTCCGCTCTGGTCGACCATCTAAGTTTCATGACGACCGTCTGAAAGCACCTTTGGGGAAAACTGAATAACAAACAACTCAGGGATTGGCCGAAAAGATGGGCTGCAGCTACAAGACTGTCACTGAAGTCTTACTTGGAGTTTGCGTACCTCATTAACTCCCTGAATCCGACAAGAAACTATGGCTTAACATTGCAATCTCAGCATCTCGCTCGGATGCTTGTTGCATCAAGTGACAACAGGAACCAATAGAAAATTGTTGACCAACAATGAGAAGTGACAATAGAACCATCAACATGCACCAGAGATTAAAATCGGTGGTTTTAGGTAGGAAACCGGGCCCTAGGGTCAAGCCAGATGGTTACAAAAAAAAAAGATTATACGTTGCGTTTGATGGGACCACAACGGCTTTGTTCACCACAAGTTGCTTTCTGCGAACGATACAATTGACTGACATGTTTATTTGCCCCGGCTGCATCAAATTAGGCAGATGGCCCATAACAACGCGAAGCAACATGCATTACTTGGTCGAAAAAAGCCGTGAACAATGGTAAGGAATACATAACGTGATAACTCACTGTCATAAGAATAAAAATGTGTGCTATTTCTTTGCCGTGGCAAACCGGCTTTTTCGTAAAAGGCAAAGCTTATGGTAACTATAATTTCTACTTAGTTCTTGCATAATAATCGGAAAATCATAAGGTGCTATATATATATATATATATATATATATATGAAAGGCTAGGCAGAAGTGGTTTGTCAAAAAAAGTAACAAAGCCGAGCCTTTTGCTCGCAAAAAGTAGGGCTGTCAAATAGTCCACCAAAAGTGTTTTGTGCAGGAAGGCCGAAGTTCATTTCAGTGAATGCTGCCACTACAAAATCTATAAAGCCGATATTTGACTAACTCAGCCTAAAATGCTTGACCAATTGTTACAGCAGAAATTGAACGGGCTCTATTGTTTGTTCCTCATAAAAAAATAGCTAAACTAAGCTTTAGTACCTTCGTACGGAGACCCTTCGAATACCGTTGCAAGTGTTCGCGTAAGCTGAGTCCTTCCCCCCCTTTTATTCGATGCAGTGAAACACAATGGGAGGCTTTATGGGGGGCTGCATAGCAGTGAACAACACAAGGACAGACCACTGAGGAGGTTAGAAACGCGGCTTGATTTGACACGTATTGCCTTGTCGGACTAGCAAACAGCTTTACATCTTCCTCGAGGAAATCCTACGTCTTGGAATTTCCCCTAACTCTATCGAAGTTGGGCAAGTTAAGCCTAGCTCTGCCGATCTGTTAAACTTATTTCATTGTACCATTACTAATTGCTGTTACTTTACCATTTTCTATAGGAAAAAAAAAAAAAACTACCAGTCAGGAAATTTCGATCTCTATTGTTAAATCAGTATTGAACGCAAGGACAACAGCTTTGAAGAACCAAATTGACTATGTATTCCAAGAAGTGACGCATAAGGTGCAAATGTAGTCTTTATTGCTATACAGCTGAACGGTGCAGACATTTCTGAGTGACGCAAATTGGCTTGCCACATAGCCAACGCGTGTTGCATCGTTCAACTGTTGTGTGCCACAGATGTCTGTGATTCCTATACATATTCACTTCAGTTGCAATAAAAGCTATTACGTTCAAGTGTTGACGTTGTCTGACTTTGTAAAAGGAAAAAACCTTGTGCCCGTAAGCTTCGATCTATCACACTACTTCTCAGGAAAGTCCTAAGTTATATCAAGGCCGAACAACTGAAATGCATTAGGTTTGAGTAAAGAAGGGAAAAAAAAAAAAGAAAGGAAAGGTACGTTTTCGACTACACGAAGTATTCAATTATATTTTTCGTATTGTATTTCGCTTTTTTCCGGACTCAGGCAACTGCCGAATCAGCGAAGAATATTCGCCTCTCGTGTAGAGCAAAAACTCGATAACTGAAGGGACGGCTGGCTACTTGAGAACAATGAGGACCGATCGAAGCCTTGCAAAAGCTTCCATGAGAGGTTTACTTGATTCAAACGATAAATCACACATATCATTCTCAACGTTAGTTTGAAGCGCAAGAATGATAGCATCCGATAACACCGCTGACAGGTTAACAGCTATGTGTCCTTACAATATATTCTAATATCGTATACGCGAATGTAATGATCACGTGGAAAACGCGGAACTGTAAGCTAATTCTTCGATTTAAAGTACTGCCTATCCGGATTGAAGTAGTAGCACATGCTCTGCGGTCAGAAGGCTGCGCGCGGAAGGCGGACATAATACACTTAGTAGCCTTCGCATAGTATCTGAACCTGTACTTTGAGAGCTCATAGTGTCATATATGGAAAAACGACTTGGCATAGATATTTTACGCAAAACCTATGTCTACTGGTATAATTTCAAAACGCGACTGCTACATTAGAAGCAGTAACCCACGAAGAGCCTCTAATACCACTTGGTATAAAAACAAATAGTTTACATCAACGTCGAAAAAAGATAAAACACACATTTCTTATACAAATGTCTTGTTAAATGCGTAACAACAAACCGAAAGGGATTGACGATACGACGCTATTTACTACTAGTGCTGCCGTGGGCTAAAAAGAGGGCAAGAGTAAAAGGGGCGCGATTGCGCGCGCGTGCGCCGAGAGTCGTCAATTCCAATAGCTGTTGATCATGGACAACGCCAGGTGACATGTTAGTTGCACCTGTTTCCCTTTCGAATAATCATTGCGGCGAAGACACTGGCCACTGAAGCATAATTCGAACTTCTTTCAAGGTAAAATATTTATTCAGTTCATTGAGATCTTCATTACCACTAGCATTGAGTGCCCGTAATCTGCAGCTACATAACATGTTAAAGGTTGTTCTGGATCGGTAAACTGCGCACAATAATAGCCCTCTAGCTAAATAAGTAGTATTTTATCTGAATCGTTTTTTTGAAGGGATCATTACAACATAACAATGCAACTAAGTTTAGTCTATACTACATTGCGAATAATAGATTTTTTCCAAATTTCTGAATGATTCCCATTAAGATACCCCCTCGTCTACTACTAAGTATATTTCGCATCTAATTTTTCTCATTGCAACCCCGGTCAAGAATTCTTACACGGCTATATTATCGTATCTATTTACTCTTACACGGCGATATCTATCGTATCTAAACCTTTTTTTTTTTTTTTTTTTAAAGATAAATTAAAACCAATTTATCCGATACCTTGTATCACTGTTAGAAAAAAAAAAACTTAAATATTTTATAACTTAACTCATTAAATAGGGCCTTTCTGAAAACCGGTTCACCACTTGCTGCTTTCGGCTTAGAAAATTTCTCCTATAAATCATGTGCATTATAGGAAAGTAGAAGAGGGTCAAACGCTGCTTCAGACTGTATGGCCTCGAAGGCCGCCACGTCAACCTTTAGTGACATTTTATACCTTTAACGCTAGCCCGTACCCGCCGGAAAAAAAACGTACTAAATACATCATATGAAGAAAATCAGTGGCTATCAATTAAAAAAAATCAGGAGATTTCAATTCGCGGGAGATAACGAAGGTCTTGAAATTGATCCTAGTCCGTCTGTAGTTGCATAAGGGCAAGCTACATATGGGCCGCGGCAGATGCCAAGAAAAAATATTTTTTTGCAGCCTTTAAGAGTGCGTAAGTAAAAAAAAATCGAAGGACACTTTCCATGTACCAATGCCGATTCTGAATATGCTCTTATAATAGAAATTGGCATTATTATCATTATAATACGATTGGTATATCTGGCCTCCTTATCACAATAAAGTGAAAACCAAAAACATGCCTAACAGCATTAGTTTCGAAAATTAACATAACTCCATTTTACGAGCGTTTAAAATATGCCCGCATAACAATAGCAAACCTAGTTAATAAAAACGATTTTTTTTTTTTTTTTAGATAAGTTTAATATTTAAAGTTGGCCAATATTATTTTTTTCACTGTATTGTTTGGAATGTTTTGAAACTAGTTAAGAGCGTTCATCCCGTGGAATGAAACTGCTTACGCACGCGTTTGTTTACCGTCAGAGATGCATCAACGACAGGACACCCGTTTGAATCGGTAACGGGCATTTCCATTAAAAATACACTTGACGCTTATCTCAGGGAGCTTTTGCGCTTAATTGGTTATTAAAAATAAAATCCAGAAAGGATCAATTCAGCAGATAGAAACAACGTCCTCATCTCTTTGGGATCTGGTTATTCCTACAAAGATCAACACGCTCCCGAAACCATCTCCCCTCTAATCTTGCCATTGATCATATTATTATCATATACGATCGTATATAAATACGATAAGATTGGATTATACAACAAATGTACATTATCAGCAAGTTACTGACTTTACTATTTGGTAAACTTTACCGTTTATGAACTCGGTGAAACCTTATAATAATAAGTTGCTTCTAGAAAGGAAATTGCTGGTACAGTAACATATATTTTACTTTTCTTTTTTTTTTTTTTTATATACAATCCCATACACGTTTTCTAATAAACGAATATTGAAATTTTCACTTCCCAACTTCTTTTCTAATACATACATATATTACAATCTGTTGGCCATATGGCCATGTTCTTTGGAAATTACTACAAAGGCCGTGTGTCTATAACTCATGTAGTATGGCATCCTCGAAAGAGTATCACCTAAGAGCTCACTATGAGCATTCATAGCTAAATGTGTACTTAGTCGGTAACTGAAACAATTTAGGAAACAATGGAACACTAAGTTTCGGTATACTTTTGGCTGTGTTCTCTCAGTAAATACTGAAGTGTTTTGCAGCAGTGCATTGCTTTTTTTTTTTGTCAATTTTTGACTATAACCTGAGGCAAAAAACAGTCTTTGTAATAATTTTATCTGTTCAAGCTATCGATTTCTCTTATTCTTATCACTACCAATACTTCAATGGTTTAATTCTTCCAATTTATCCCTAGACAAAATGAATGCATAGGTATCATGACTGACTTATGGATGGATAGGGTGAGGCCTGTAAACCTCCCAGTAGACCAAGTTCTAAGTTAAGAAAAACGGCGAGCAATATTTATTTTTTTGGCTGAGTTATAAGTTTCACTGTAGGGACTCCAGGGATAGTAGTAGGAGCGAATTTACTCAGGAGTAATCGTTCCCTATCACTATACTTAGATCAACTGCTGAGACGCATACTTAATTCAATCAGCGAAGCGGTTGACTAACTAAGTGCTTTAGCCAAAAACTAGCCTTGTGTGCACATTTGATAAATTTTTTTTTCGTACATTTTTGTACATAGGAGCGTTGAAAATTCCGCCGCCGCAATTAATTACGCCTAGCAGGCAGCCCAAAGGGTAACCTAATTTGGTTAATAATAACCACAACATGTTTTCCATACCGCGTTAATGCTTTTAGGTTCTAAGTAAAACATACGTCTACGAAGTTCTTCAGCCGTTTTCTTTTCCGTTTTTTGTTTTTTTGTCGTCCGTTAACACAGTAATAATCGATGGCTCCCGCGCATGCAAAGTAACTTCAGTAATAATTTGCCATCCCCGTTGCTTTTTGGTCTCGATTTTTTCTATGCTGCACGCTTAGAATTGTGCTTTATATATTCAGACAAAGCTGTAGTTCTGTTTAGTGTGACCGCCGACTCTACGAGCGTAGTATCAAACGTCAATCCTCTGGTCCAAATGACATTTGATAGATTACGCAATAACACACGAAACGTTCAATAGGTAAAAAGTATTACTGCCTGAGAGAGCACCTGGAAATATAATAGTTACTGCTCAAAGCCCAGCTGGATAAAGCTCTGTTTGGGCATGCCTTAGTGGCACACGAAGCGATCAGATCATTATATCAGCGTTCTGGGCGAATGAAAAAATCTCTACTGCTTGAACAAAGGACCAGAATTGTTTTAGGAACGAGCTGGTCCCTCTTAGGCCGTCGGGGATATGTGTCGTCCGATTAAATAAATAATAGTATGACCCGACTTTTTTTTTGGAAATGTCGCACATAGCTCCCGAACGCCTTGAATGATGAACCCCTCAAGCGTTGTCCCGCACGGTTCAAGTTTGTCAGCTTTGACAATTTATCTTGTCCGGTTCTTTTATAATTGTCATGTGCGTTTGTGTAGACTCAGCAGTATCTAAATATTAGCATTTAAATCATATTATTCATAAAATCTAAAATATACACTAATAGGTTTCGGGTACATTTGAACGATCATTTGCTCAATTTTCAATTGTGTTATTGTTTATAACTTATCTTCCCGGGATCTAATCAGCAAGATATATTTGGGAATGTGCTAGGGAAAGGAAGATTTATCTCGGTTAAATGAAAATGTGACAATTAATGTGTTAATCTTCCAGCTGTTAGGTGTCTGTCTCTGAATTGTTCGGATTATGTAATTTAGCTCAGAGCTATTTGCAGCGCTGCGATTTATTCTAACTATTAAAGAGCTGTTGATAGATCCTGAGCTTTTTTGCTCAAGGCGAAACTTTTTGAGACAACATTTAGACTAGCAGTCCTCGTCTCGCAATTAATTGATTGGAGACCCACATTTAAGAAAATCGTGCTTACACGTTTCTCACATTTTGACTTCAACTGCAGACTTATTTTAATTTAATTTTAAATTTATGTATTTGTAACTGCGAGTCTACTGGCTTCCATACTTCCAACCTGTTTGTGTACAACTATGATCTAAGCTTATTCGAAATCAATTAAGCACGCGGCTTTTTTTTATTTTAATATTTTCTTCTTTTTCTAAAAAGCATATCGTTTTGTTTTTTTACAGGAGCATTCATATCTTTGTAAAAATCTGTAAATATAGAAAATTATGGTGTCTCGGTATCACATTAAACTTTTCTAATATCTGCCGACGTTTTCGATACTTCTTTTAGGAGTCTTTTATAGGAGCTCAAGCGTGAGTTATTGTTTTGATTTGGGCTTATGCGTTCCTTTAACACGTTGAAACCTTATTATCTAAAATGAAAAGTTTTGCTGTTATGCTGCTTCCAAATATTTGCAATAACGCTGATACTCTTACGAGAAATTCAGTCACATAGGTCTGTTTAGTATTGTTATCCATTAATGTAGCCTGAACGTGCATTTATCAGGACGCGTAAAAAATCCTCAGTCTTGCTTAAAACATCTCAGAGCACCTCGGAATTCTATCATCGTTGGCCAAATTCAATGAATGCTTCGGCATGAGAGCGAAGAGTCGACGGTAACAGTGTTGAAACGCGGTTCAAGGCCACTGAATGGTACGAAGGTCTATAACGAAAAATCAAGTTTCATCTTCTCCACCGAGGCGTGTCTGCCACTCTTACTTTGCAGCGCAGTTGCTTAGCAGGACTTGGGCAGGGCAAACGTCCCAATTAAGTTTGATTGTGGACTGCTGGCACTACAGCCACCTGTAGAATTTTTCATATGTACTGCTGTTACTTTACCAGTATTGACTATATTGCATTGGTTACATACCTTTGGTAGATTACCTAATGTTTTTTTGAAATTCTGAAAGAAACATATTGTCAGCAGTCCGCCCTTGTGATTCAGGCACATCAATACCCGCATGATGTAATCTGCTGTTGTGCGAAAAATTATTCTCTGTACAATTCGATAGAGAACATTCAGATAAACGCTAACAGAACGGCGATTTAGTATCCAAAGGCCTTGAATGTACAAATGCGCATTTGTTAGCGCGACCAGTCTTACCTTGGTACCTCTAAGCTTTTCGACATGTCTCGCCCTGTGCTTGCTCACGTTTGCCATCAGCGACGCCTGCCGTAAGGGTGTGTCGGTTTAATGCGACGCAACAGAATTCTGGGTTTATTGCAAAGCCTTTTTCGTTGGAGTTCCTAGCCAGAAGCTAGTAGGAAGTATTTGTAGTTCTAAGTATTTGTTGTCGGAGAACTGATCTGTTCCCCCACAGTATTTAGAATGCAATTTATGGAGCGTAGTTCGATATTATTAGGCCGTTCGCCGACCCCTCTGGGCCCGATCCGAATTGGAATTTACCGACTTGTGAATTTGCGACGAATATAATTTCGAATCACAGTAGTAAATCTCCGAGTTTCGAATAGGAATGGAGTGCGATTTTTAGACTGAGTCGCCGTTTCAAATGAGATTTGGCCGACTGCAGTGGAACGGTGTTGGGCAGCCGAAGACCAAACTGTTCGTTCGAGCACAAATATGGTGCCTAAGTATAAGATATAAAATGTTCCTCATTGAAAACGCGGTATAACGCAAAGGCCACGGCCCCTTACCAATGGCAACTAACGACAGGCGTCGAGCTATCACAGTTTGTGATAATTGGTCCATTTATTTATCATGCAGCCATAGAACGTATATCTTATCTATGTTACCTACTAAATAACAAAGCTAACAAATGCGCACCTAGATACGCGACCTCCGTAGTACCTCTGCACAGATATGCTGTGTACGTATTGCGTAACACGGTTTTCAGTTTTGTGAAACCGCAATACTTTTTCAATACTCATTTTCCTAAACACAGATTATTTGAGATCCCACAGTTCTGTGACCGTACTGTTAATGTTATTAAAGCCTATGAAATCGCAACGAAGACTTTTATTTTTCGGCAGCTATGCGGCAATCAATCGGCGTCCATTATTGTTCCAGTGGCCAGAGGTATAATTTTTTGAAGGCATATAATTTTTATTAGATGTATTTCGCATGTTCTTTGTTCGAGTGATGTTTCATTATTTATCTCTTAATGCGCATGTGGTGTACGTTACGTTTGTATGTCGATTTACCTTTGTACCCATCAAACGTATTCATTTATTAAACTCAAGTTGTAGTACGGTGTACCCGTCTTACACCAAGCTTTAATAAAGGTGCGGTTGTCTCGAAATCTAAAGGATAACAGCCCATTCGGCGGTGCATCAAATCCGCTTCCATGGAACGCGTAAAAGAGTTCATCTTTCTAATGCGTACCGGACCATTCTAGTTATACCGGTGATCTTCTGAAGAATTTGTCTTGTCCCTTTCTCGTTTTTCTTTTCTAGCAGCCCCGGTGATTATACAATGGTCACGTACGAACCTTAGGGGTACATGTGGTGCGTATGTATGTATGTATGTAAGCTAGTCCGGGGACTAATATAGCGATGTCTATTGATAATTTCGGACGTAAGACTCAAAGCGTCTGATCTGTTAGCGTAGCTCTCGTGTGCTAACATCAGCAAACCTGAAGCAAATGAGTCATCTTGTTGCAGACTGTTAATGAAGAACTGATGTCGTTCACGGTAAATGTATGGTAGGGATTAGCAATGTACTTTCGTGTTTACGCTTGACGGATCAGGCAGCTATTTCACAGCCTGTGGGTACTATTCGATCAGTGATAATGATGAGCTAGGTCGTACGTAATTTAATAATAAGCCTATTATGAGCACGCATCACATATATATTACAGGATAGTACGTCTGTTGACTCCGATCTTGTTACAAATAATGCAGCTGGAGGGGGATGACTGAAACAGAGGTTTAAGCCCCCACTGGACTATTAACAGCTGGACATGAAACGACATGTAGACAATAGCTACTTTGCATCAGAAAGTCGATTTTACAAGGAGTAAAACGAGTGATTTTTATCATCATGCTTCGCAACAAGGTTATAAACACTACACAGATAGGACTCTAACTTCAATAACGTGGCCTAACAACATAATAGCCATTTAAAAAGTGAATTTGTTAACTGAAAATTAAAACAAATATATAGTCAACGACGCCACTTGCTGCAGATTTGTTTAGAGAATCAAAATGAATATTCCACGAAGGAAGAGATGAAAAATATACGAAATAGTACACTTTCCTGCTGAGCTAAGGTCATACAATTAGGTACAAACCCTCCAACCCTTCTAGCGGAGGGTATCGCCGTTTGTACGAGATCGATAATGAAATAGGCTGATAAACAACTAGGCGTAATGATGACAAAGTACTATAGAAAACGTTACGGTTTCTTTAAGAGAGACAAAGAAATTCACACATGTTGTTATATTTCGAATGTGATGCTCTAATGGTTGATAGACGATCAAGCACTTGTTCTTTCAATCTGTCTCAACAAGTTCTACTGAATGCTATATTTCCATCCATCTGCCAGCTGCTCCGAAAGCACTCGCTATTAGGGTATTCATTCATTGTGAGATTTGCCTTCTGCTACCTAGTTTATTGCTAGGTATGTAGTCTAGTCCTAGTCTTTCTTATAGATTATAGCAATTATATAGTTTATAAGTGTGCTAAAGTTATATATTAACATTGTATGATGAAAACATTATAATATTAAATCGTCAAATGATCTTATATTAAGGACTGATGATCTCAAGGAATAAGAAAGCAAGTCGAAAAGAACTTCACAACTATTAAAATGTAAAATAGCATGTGCACCGAGCGCTTATACAGAACATTTATTACTTTAAACAAATAGTCTGGTGAAAAATTCGCCTACTGTTTATTTAGAACATCTCCTACGTGCATCATCAGAATCATTTATGTGTGCATGAGTATGCACATATCAATGACTCTGAAGGACTTGTAAGTTCCACGACCTGCATAAGGTTTAGTGAAATTAATCCAGCAAAGTAAGTTCTTTTTAATTTTACATTATATTTAAATTAGAGTAAGTTCAATAATTCCGGACAGCGTTTACTCAGTATCGCCAATCGGGTTCGTCCATCATAGCCATGTAAATGTGGCCACGTTTTTTTGCCTGGAAGCAGTATATTGTTATTGGACTCACTATGTAATTAATAATTGCTCATGTCGTGTTATTTGACTGCAGGGCTCGTATCACTGGGACCCGAGAAGCAGGAGCTTGACCAGGACATCCGTGAAGCTGCGGCGAATCTTGTCCACGACGTCATCTTCCGCGCCAAGGAGATGGCGCAAAGGTGTCAGTACGACCACAATTCAACTGAGCGATCTTTATGATTATTGTTTTTGTTGTCGATTTTGATTACCTTTAGTAGGCTTCAGTACAGGTCTCAGTTTCATAATTTTCAGGTGCACACTTAAAGTGAACTATGGCCTTTGTGCAATTACTTATGCGACATATTGTGCTTTAAGAACATTTTCATGACCAAGGGAAATAATAATAGGCGCTGCACTAGAGAACGAAGCTTTCTATATAAAGTTCCCTTTTCATAAAATCGATGTACTGTTGGAAAAACTTAACGATCGGATCCAACAAAGATGGAATCATGAAGGATTCTACTTTTCCTTTTGTGAAATTCTCGAATTTTAAATGAAAAGCAATATATAGCATTTATTTTGCGTTTCGTTTAGAACAACTTCCGACTTAAAGAATGCGAAGAATTGAAAGCCAAAATGACTTAGGTCGATAACTCTGGGGGTTGCTGTACGAAAACAATTTCGCCTTTGGCGCTATAAATTTTCATCATGCGATCATTTTTGAAGGCATACAAAAATCAGCATTTTAGAAAAAATAAATCCTGCCCTTTAGGAAATCCTGTTACTAGAGGTAAATACTGCACATTTAAAAGTGGTACGATTTAGAGACCGAAGCCTCGGTGGCTGTTCTTCGAAATCCTTCAGGTTTCGATATATCTATTTTGTTTAAACACGTTTTATTGATAAAATTATCGGTAGACTATTAGTTACATACAGCACAATTACCAACACTATTACATGTAACTCAAAGTAATACGGATGCTATATGTCCCACGAATAAGCCTTAACATCTTTTTACGGAAACATCGTATTTAAGTCCTTGAAACGAAGAACCACGAGCGCACGGACAGTTAATTGACGAAAACCGAAAATTATTCACGCGGATGACAAAACGTTTTCATAATGCCATTTACTCGTCATTTATTGGCGCCAATATTAAAGGCATCAAATAGTTCATTTGTAGAGGTGACATGAACCCAGTTACAGAAGCAGAAAAACTTTCAGCAGGGAAAAATTCTATATTTGGCTATAATTTAATTTATTCGTTGATATATATATGTATATAGTGGATACCCATAAATTGTAGATTAGTAGATGCATAACAACACTGACGTTCTGTGGCTTTTAGCTATAGAAACTGCGTTAGTACTTACAAGTGCCCGCAAAGATCAGGTTTTTTAATTTGTTTATTTAATTTAATTGTTTTTATTTTTGTTATTATTTTACGTTTCTGTATAGATAGGTATCAGAAGACTCAGCGCTACAATACGAGGCTGAAAGGTTATAAATTTTAAAGATTAACCTTATCGGAACGCTAAGGTATTTGACGTAGGGTACTTTTCTAAAAGTTCTCGATAATTTCTGATCTCCCATTTTTGCAGAGGAACGGTAAATTAATTTTTATCCTATCGTTGATGTTTTTCAAAGAACAAACAACAAAAATAGAAATTTCTCGGAGCACATTCAAAAGTAGGACCAAATTTATTATTTGAAATTTCGCATGCATACCCTACTGAAGGGTCAAGATTTTATTCTGGTGGAGGTTTAATCTGCCTGTGGTCTTAACCTAAGGCTTGCCTAATTCATATGAAAAATCATATGTTTTCAAAAGAAAATTAAGCGTTTTTTTTCCATTGTCATCCATGGACAGCGCACCCAAGAGCGCTGTCTAAGCGCTTACATATAAACTATACTAAAGAATATTCGTCCGTAGTGCTAGCAAATGCTTGAAGATTCCGACAATGTTCAGCAACTTGTGCGCTACTCTAAAAATGGCTTCATTTAATCTGAAGCCAGCAGCTCTTTTACCACGACGCAAAAAGCAACACAGCTAATTGACGTATTTATTTCGAAATTGCGTGAGATGGAAGGGTATCAAATACTTTTTTTGTTTACCCTTCAAAGGAAAGCATTTGGGTCCCTGGTGATCGCTCCACTCCGTGTCGAGTAGTAAAGAAAATCCCGTTAATTAAACAGCGACATTTATTTCGATTAACAACATTTTTTTTTATTCTCTGCAGCAGAATTTCGTTATAGCTCGATGGGCAGTCATTTAATTGTTACAAGTTGATCAAGGTACCCGTTCGCATTGTGTGTTTTTCCAGGGATTTCGATAGGGAGACTCGACGGTTGTTCTGCACTAGATGCAATCGTTGCAAACCTCGTATTGTATTGTGATGTGAAACTCATTGCTCGGACAGGGTTTGTAAATGCAAAGTGGGAAAACTTTTTCGCATCTGCGATTCGTAGTAGAGGAGTCCTTCACTGTCATATTAAGTGTGCAGTCTTCTTGCGTGCTCCCGGACGAACACTAAGTGCTTGGGTGATATCCTAGAAATCTTCTAGACTATAAAATAAAGGGTCCGTTTTTGCCATTAAACATCGCTATTATTATTCAATGTATGGGTATATAAACATATTTAGTTGTCTGGGCGCCTCTGGAGAAAAGGACGTTGAACTGCTGGGCCGGAAGTCTGGGTAGAACCAATTGGTCACAGGTCAATGTAACACTGAATTCATTCGTTCCTTTAAGTGCAGAGGCATATTAGAAGCGTACTGACCTAAATCACAATTCTGCGCACAGTACGATATGATGCGAAACAACTTGCGAATACTTTTACAGTATATAACGCACCTGGAGTCGGAAACATACGTATCGTAAATAACGCACCTACCCAGCGCATTACATATAACGTAAACGTCAAATCACAGAGCCGTTTTTTTTGGGTAATATTTTACATAGAAAATTTAAATTATTTTTTCTTTTGCTAAACTCGGCAAGCAGTTGACCAGAACAAAGCACACTGCTCTGTTCTTGTCAACTGCTTTTTTCTGTCTGTGTGTGCTGTGAGGTGTCGTGAAGCTATTAGGAACTTTCAGAAAAGCTCATGTTGTACATGTTTGTCCCAACTATTAGAGAGTAGTAAACTCTCTTCGCACGTGTTGTTTTTATTGCTACAAGTCGTTACTAAAATCACCGATTCTTAATTTTCTCCACGGTTCCATATGTGAATTACATATCACAAATGCTATTGGAGCCTATTTATTACAAGCTGATCGGGGCGACTCTCCGGATATTAACAGTAATACTAACTCTATTTTCGAGATCGGACGATTTAGGTATAGTACTTTGCACCATCAACTGTATCAGAAAGTAAGGCACAAAATATTGCGTTGCGCCAGGTAATTAGCTTTCTAACGCAAGTCACCTTATTCAAAGCAAAAATGAATAAATTCTACGGCCTCTTTTCAGGGACCACTGACAGTAGTTGTAAAGAATAGAAGCAGTTGAGCCGGTTGACTAGGAGGACCGTTTACAGGTCAGAACAACATGGGCCGTCGCAAAAAAATCGACGTTAGGCACATGTACCCATTTGCGATGGAAGGATATGTATGTTTAAGCTATTCGAACTTATACAAAACTTTTCCACGTGGGGTTTTTCCGTCAGCCAAAAACTGAGTTAGTTTGTAACTTATGCTGTTAGAGTGACATGTTATAAAGAGCTTTTAGAGCGACATCCAAGGCTGCGCACCGGCCGTTTTTACCGTTAGGTTTTGACAATTCTTTAATATAATCATATTGTATATATACATATAAATAGTTCTTAATCTTGTTGTAGCATCTTTAGTAGCTTAAATAAAATCTGTATCAGCTCCGCCATCTTTATGCTCGCTAGAACGAACAGTCATTATTGTTAGAGGCCTAAATAAATGCCATGGAAATTTGTATGTCACATTTAAAGACTGTCTAGTAGCAAAATGCTACCAAGAGTACTACAAAGTTTTGCCAGTGTATATACATGTAGCATAGCGTAATCTTGGTAATCCCACGTTAATTTCATAGTCATAGCATGCATTACCTTCTGAGCCGGTCCTGAAATGATCAACATCTTAGATAAACCTAAACTGCTTTTTTTTTTTTTGTAAATTAACAACGGTTGTATTCGTTCTAAATTTTGGTTGCTGTCAATATGATAATAGCGTATCAAGTTCAACATGCGTTCAGTATAGTTGAGGAAGAAGATGACGAAGCAGTCTTGGCCGAGGAAATGGCGAATAGTCTGTCTCGATATAAGATGAGCTCGTTTTCCGTAAGTTACACGATATTATGTGTTCTACTTCGTCTAAATGAATGGTTTACCTTTTAGTTCGACAGTAAGTAGCCGACGTTAGAACTCTTGCTTCATAGCTGCACAAGGAAAGACTACGGGTGAAGACTTCGAGCCTATAAAGACTAGAACTGAAACCAAATTTGGCCCGTGAGGTTAATATTTGTCCATGCTAAGGCATATTCAGTTGAAACATATATTTCATAAACTATTTTCGTTTTCAACCTGTATCAAAATATTTTTGCAACGGAACATTTCAGCAAATTTAGGAAAATTAAGCAGCTGCTAATTCTAACAGTGCGTCATTACAGAATTTTTGATGCATAACCGTATATATTTAGAAAAACCTAACGAGCGTAATGCGTTGAACATACAAATGAAGGAGCCGCTGCTCCAAGTCCCACCAGAGACACGTATTACGCACCTTCTGTGAACTGGGGGTATTTTTCCAATCACATAAGTTATAGTTTCTGAGCCATACGGAAATACTTGTCGCCGCTTGTTCCCAAAATGTTGCTTCGGTCTTTGTAAGCATCAGTCTAGCGCTTCTGTCACCGTTCCAGGATCCAACTCCGGAAATCCAAATCGACTTGGTATGTGATCGTACACCAAGTCCTGAAGAAACACTCACCTATGTTGGCCCACCTTCTAGGCTTCGACAGGTAAACTCAAAATAAATTAGAATCACTGATCAACTTCAATATTTGTACTGCACAGTATTGTAGTCTGCAGAGCAATGGAAGGGATGTTGAAGCCTGCAACACCTACAAACCGAGACTTGGCCGTCTGGAGAGTAAACACATATGCGGTGTTTTTCTTTATATTTTCATATTTATAGTAAAACTAATGTGTATTTTTGAACTATAAAAGTAAGCACAAGGCCCGTAAAGGGTTCTCCTAGACGGTAGCAGACTCTGGTTAGAACTTCGTACATGAGCTTATCGATACTGAGTATACAGATTTACGATGCACTGTATCAGTCAAAACTGTAGTTGTCCTGCATTTTGGGTGTCTTTGTTACTTATTGTAGGTGAAAATACGCCATCGAGAGGTTGCATCTTCACCGGAAGACTCTGATAAATTTAACCAAAGTAGAGAAGTCGCGGATGTCGGCAAGGGTGTAGATCGGAACAAAATTAATATGAGAAACAATATGGAAAGCAATAACCCGAGCGATATAGACGACATAGGTCAGCGAGATGGTAAAAATCAAGTAAGCCAAGAAAATGCTCAGCGGAAAGATAACCATGCAGCGTCGTCAATCATCACGTGTTCTATTTGTTACTGCCCATCGACGATAGTTCAACAGCAATGCAAACATCAGCTATCGACTAAAGGTTAGTTATCGGAAATTACAAGTAAAACACCATTTTTGTTCTCTTTAACAGTAGTTCTTTATTTCATCCAGGTTTTTGCTACTTTTCCGCATACGTCAGGCCCTATCTCTACAGTAGCGACTTTTCTCAAGTCTTCGTGAATATTACACCGTATTTTTCTGGTGCCTTCATGTGGAGTTACGTCTAGTGATCTGTCCTAGGGGCACGTTGTGGTCTAGATTCAAGTTCGAACATAGACGGACAGACTTTGTTTCGTGCTGGAAGCCAGCCGTATAATGGAATGCCTAACAGCGATACTGGACGTATCGAAACTCGAAACATAAAGATCACGTAATCTGAGGGGGCCATTCGTCGCCATTTCGATCGGAGATCAGACACTCCGTTATGTGATTCATTTATAACGCGATTATGTTACTAGTTACGTAGAGATGTCAACCATCCTGAAACCTCAACTTAAAGACCTCTTTCAATGGTCCGGGATGCAGGAAAGCCTGGTATCAGCTTCTGGTAGCAAACAGAATCTACGGTATCGTCAAAAAGATTCAGTTGATGCTTCGGACCCACATATCGCACTAGAGAGTAGGTTTTTGTGATACAAACCTACCTTCGTGGATAGCTCGCGAATTCTCAGTGCCTTTTAAGCGGCTATTGTTTGTCTCAATCGCCACGTAAAACTATGCTTATTGCTAAACTCTGTTTTCTCTTATCTTTCTGTACTCACTGTTTCTCACTGCTTTGTTTCAACCTGTACAACACCCAGTTAGAAAACTCTTTGCAAAATGAATGACTATTTGTGTCATCTGAATTTTATAAGGGTACATCTTCTATGGGTATGGAGCCTTACGGACACCGCTGGTTTTTTTAGGTATACCACGTCACACAGGGATGGTGTTTTCTTCCTTTTTTTGACTGTGAATTCACTGCCAGGCGTTGGTTTATTTAAAACTGACGCGGCTTATTTACATATTTTAACAAGATGAACTTGATTAGGTTGCATCATATTCTCATTCAGGTTTTAGGGCCCTTTTGCATACTATAATAGAAGACTTATTTTTCAAATACAAGTGTAAGATCTGTTTTTGTTGCTGCTGCTGCTGCTGCTGCTACTAACTAAAACCACTTGTGGCGAAGTCTACAGTTACAGCAGTCTGCTACTATTTTTATACGATCGCGCATAT
>NW_019211458.1:2459054-2462013 GCF_002443255.2 Varroa destructor
ATGCGCGATCGTATAAAAATATATCGAGAGAGAGAGAGAGAGAGAGAGGGGGGCAAAGTTTACCAGAAAAGGGCAGCAGATTACCCAAGATATACATTTTGATTGCAGCAATATGTTTTTACTATGTTATGCAGCTTTATTCATTAATTCAGCAATCTCTTAAAATGTACGAACATCTAACGTAACATATACATCACTTTAGTGTTTTGATCCTCATTTAAAATATTTCGTGCGAGACTTAAATGTATATAGCCTTATAAAACCTAAAGACTGTATTAGATATAATACAAGCTGAATGGATGTTCTGAGTTCATGAGAACCTTCCTTTTAAAAATCAACAGATGTTTCCACTTTCCACAGATACTGGGTGATTCTTGTCTAGTCCAAAAGTGAGACTTTGGTCTAAAAACACATTGAAACGTTCTGTGACATTTTGCATGGGTGAAGTGACCTCAGATTGTACGCTTATTATTTTTTTTTTTATATTTGATCTGCCTTCTCATTGAAGGAGACCTAAAACGATATGCAAAACAGTAATTGGTTTGTGAGCGTTTACAAAAATGGAAATTTCAAGAGATGGTTTTAATCTTTACTGTCGACCGGAATCTTGTTTCTGTGTTACAGGGTGACCTTGACTTTTCAAAGCTAACCTTTATCTACTCATTTTTCAGATATAATGCCCGCGACGACAGTGCAAGATCTAGTTTTGCACGGAGTAACCGAAGAAGTTCTTCAGCGAGAGGGGGCCGAGGAGTATATGTGCTCGAAACCTGCTAGTC
Organism: Varroa destructor; assembly: GCF_002443255.2. Lineage (NCBI taxonomy): Eukaryota > Metazoa > Arthropoda > Arachnida > Mesostigmata > Varroidae > Varroa > Varroa destructor. The sequence goes on from NW_019211458.1 coordinate 2,459,834, forward strand.
TTCCGTTCGCCGATGACAGTCCACCATGCTTGGGACCTGGACTAGAGTCACCTTCAGAAGCGCAAGTCGCCGAGCGGGTCGCCAAAAGGAAATCATCTTTGTTTACCGAAATGAAGGTACAGCCGGTCCCAATTTTGCCTACAATTTCGAATAACATATGTGAGCGGATCATCTAGCAAGGGTCTGGGGTGACTTATGGCGCTTAGGAACACACTCGCAAGCAACTAGCACAACGAGCTACATACTGAATACCTAATTGCAGCGTCGTATGTTAGAAATGTATGTTTCTGGGTCGTTATCTCCAATGTGGGTTGCGTCTAGACTAGATTCTGAACGAAGCAAATGTGCTCTATTTTTGCAGGGTACGAACCTGAAGCATAATTCAGTAGACTTACGGCACTTCGTCGAAGAGTACATAAAAGGCATTACCGAGCAGGCGCAGCTTCTCGCCAATGAAGTTAGTACAGTATTTAATTACAAAAGTGAAGATTGTTGTCCGTACTACACGATCAAAGATCAGCTGTGGAACTGCCGTCACAAACAAAGACTGGATACTCATTTCTACATTGTGGAAAGCGGAGAATTGGCTACGAAAAAAAAAAATTAACTTTGTGTTGTTTTTTTGCAGAGGGCACGTAAGTCCATTCCTCATGCTAAATATCATTCTCCGACTGATGGCCCACGAGCCTCGGGTAAGCATTTTCGATATTTAACAATGTATATCTTTTTCCTGATTGCTTTCGTTATCCAAAGCAGATTACAAAGCAGTTTCTTTTCAGGGCAGCGTATATGTAGCGTTAATCTTCATTTACCCCTGTTTACTTTGAAGTCTAGATGTATATCATTACTGCACTGTTTCCTGCAGCAGTAATGCAGAGTTTCCACCCTATCAAATATATAGCAACGGCTAGATGCTTGACAAATGTGTGTACTAATAGCGAGTCAATTGTCTAAGTATTACTATAATAATAAGATAATTTGTTGGGAATTTGTTCTGTTGCATATTTGAATTGCAGTGATATCGGCGATGAAGACATCGGAGGGCCCGTGGTATTCACGACTACGGAGTGCTTTTACTCGGTGTTTCCAATCCACCTGTTGCTGTGTAAACCTCAATCGGCAACCAGAGGCAGTTTAAGTATCGCGACCTATACTTATACAGTAAACAGCATAACGAGAAGGTAGTGCGATAAAAGTCATTTGCCCTCATTGCGTTATAAAGTCACGTACGATTTGGTCTGCTAACAGATGTCCATAATTGCTGCAAGTCGTGTCCCTCTTCCTTCACTTCCCGGTAATCGCAGGTGATGATAAGCATTATAATGATATATTTGAAGCAATTGATAAACTGTGTTGGGCTAAAGCAAAACCTTCTGTGAACGCAAATGTTCTACATTAGGTACCTTGCTAACGAGTTTATCGATGGCTACGTTTCGAGTCTACACAAATCTGTCGTGAACAAGAGCGTATAGAGAGAGATAATTTTGACTTGTGGCGCCACCAGCGTGTTGACCAACGATCTCATCTGCAATCCAAGATGACTCGCTATCAAATGAGCAGAATTTCGAAATAATCGGCCATTCTATGAGAGGCGGCTTGTGGATTACCTTGTAACCTAACACAGATAACAACGAGGCTTCTTCGTGAATTGTATGAGCTGAAGATAACAATATTTATTAGAATAGAAAAGTGTCACTCTGTATTATGCGATGGCTATGAATTGTAGTGGGAAAAAAACTGGGAAAGAATGATCTAACCGTACCACCCCCGAAGGTTATTAAAAAACATCGATCATATCGAGCGGTTTAAGTCATACTGATATATACAATAATAATGGTATCACATATTTGACATGATGGAATGATAATCGAAAAAATATATAATAATAATAAATGACGTATCAATGTGTTCGTCTTTGAAATTGTTCTTCATTCGTGGATATGATGTCCAGTATAATGAAAAGAGAGACGCTTTAACTAATGTTTCACTAGTATTAGATTCCAGAATGACTTTCAGAAAGTTATCATTTTTGTTTCAGCCTGCAGCAATTTTTTCAAGGTACTAGAAAAGCTGAGAAGTGGGGCAAACTGACGTAAAAGATATAGAAACTGTTCGATAAACTTAAATCGTTTTACTGACGTTATATATGAATAACTTCGTATATATAAAGCTATATATAT
>NW_019211458.1:2462113-2479728 GCF_002443255.2 Varroa destructor
ATATACATGAAATTAACTAGCAAAAGATTCTTGGCAAAAGAAAGTCGAGCTGTTCGGGTGCAAAAGTCTGGATAACACGTATTCGAATTTTCGTGCACTGAGTATCTCGCGTTTGAATCGTTACATTTTTTTCGTTAGCTCTGAACAGCTCTGATAGCTGAAAATGAATGGATTTTATTGGAAAGTTGTATTAATTATTATTTAAAGTTCGCCTCTTGAATCTGATGCCGCTTCACAGTCCGATGCTCAACGACGTAGTTTGTCGCCTTTTTTTTTTTCACAAAGAACCGACGAATAGATACATATAGCTCACTTAGCCGACACTGAAACGTAAGCCGAGCTATCTAACTTCGAACAGACCATAGAAATGGCATAAATACTCGACTATCTAAAATAAAAACACACTTGATACAGTACCATGATAACAGGTAACCCAGCATATTAACAGCAAAAATATTTGGCTACTTGTAAATTTAAACTTAAACTGTCATGGCGGCGGGTAACACTGGACGCCTCAAGCGTCAACTGTGGCCAAACGAATAATATATCCTCCACTGAACAAACCTTACAGAATTTTTTTTTTGGATCTAAAATACCGATACCGATTGCGTCGAACGTGTTTACTACGTACTGAATATACTTGAGCTTATTAAAGACTATGTACTGTCACCCAGCTAATATGCTCCTCCATTCGATTCTTTGGCATTTATCGAAAACATAAGGAATAAGTAGATCCTTCGTTTGAACTCCTCCAGCGAACTAAGCTAGATTCCTAACCTGGAAGATACAGATAACCAATTTTGATCAGGTCGTTCACCTAGGAGCTAAGGGCGCACACAAGCGGCGCTTTGATCAATGTTTCCAACATTTCGACTGGTTACAGACACAAACGGTAGAAGGTATCAACCAAAGTTCAATATCCCATCCAGACATAAATAGGCCTTGTATTAGTCTGTGTCACAGTTTTATAACTGAGTTTATTTCTCACAAATTTACAGTTTCCTAAAAATATATTAGCACAAATACGATTTCGAAAATAACTCAAATGTACCAGTCAAAAAGACATTCTGAGGGCAGGGAAGCTCATTGTCAAGGCAATACTAAATGCAGAAATGTTTAAAGGTGTCAAAAACAATCGGGCCGTTTGTTTGAGGTTAGAAGTGCCGTACTTTTTGCTTCTAATAGATTTCGCTATTTTCGATCATTTTCTCAGATATTTCCTCCAGTTTTTTTCTTGGACTCGAACAATTTCTTTAAAACCTGCACCCAAAACACACGTTTAAAGCCAAAAATGCTCTAGGCCATGTTTTCTAACGACTGACCTCTAAAAGGGGCCGAATGTAAATCACATCTGCAGACGAATCCCAAATTGACAACCCGCCAACATGTGCGTCCTTTTCCATGAGTCAGATCCGGTTCGGTGTTAAGCCACCGTGTAATAACACGACAAGCAAAAGCTATCGTTTCATCTTCTTCGTCACCAACTATAGTTCAAACTACGCGGAACTGCTTCTGCTTCACATCTGCGACGCGGTGTCCGCTCTGCCCCACGATTCGCTGATTTTTACTGCGGCTAGGTGAGCTCCTACACGTGGGCCTTGGTTCGACTTTCAATATGTGTCAATTATTTACATCGGCTCACATATAAAGGCCAAAAAGTAGTAATGCTCCCATTATCTCCATTAATTTCCCGTTAATATTCTCCGTTAGATCCAATTCGATTAGACCGTGCCGAGATATCGATTCTTATGGAGATTTTCATCAATGAGAAGCGATACGAAAGGCATCAGTCTCGATGAGTTATCGAATAAAAAATGTGATAGAAACTCGATAGCCCATCTGTAGTTATTGCTCAAATGTATAAATCTTTTTACACAGTTATCACGAATTGGGTGCCGAATAGTCGGTTGTTGCTTTTCCACTTTTGACATCGAAACGATATCCAACTGCTTTCGCTGTACTTGTATAGGGTTCGGGACACACCTGCTGCCCTGTTTCGATCTGGCTTGTTCAGAAAGGAAGGATTATAACGACAATTGAATTTTCATACACCAGCTATCCAAAAGGATAGGCGCCCTAGGACAGTCTTCTATCCCAAGATGTCAAGTTTGACAGTTGAATTTCTCTTGAAATGATCAGATAACAGGTACTGCGTCATACCGCTACAACAACAACAAACTGCTCATACACGACAACCGGCATCCGAGTGACAGCTGTCCCTTATAATTAGATCCTACCAGCTCCAGCATCTTGAACTCCACTCAAAATTACAGGTTTAATGCAAAAATAGCAATGCTTCATGCGGTATCTTTAAAAGGAAAATATTTCATTTTATTTAATTGCAAGCGGTAGTTTACTGTATGTTGTATGTACCTAGTTTTTTAATAATATGAAATATGCAAGCTTATCAGCCGAAAGGGATACTTTATCTGCGAAATAAACCTATTCTTATTTAGACTGGGTTTCATTTGTGTGTTCGCTTCTTAAAATCCTAGCTAACAAATTCCCATCGTCAACAATAGAATCATATGATCCAATACATATTTCACCTACTGTCGACAATTATAACTTGAGGAGCGGAGTCAGGCAAGCATTAACTACCATCTATACAAACAAATTAATTCGGGTATTGTTTAGCTTAGTGGATAACTGCGTACGGTAGGCGCATATTGTGGTTTGGGATCGAATCCGGGCCCGGGTGCTGGGAATTTTCCGTCTGATAAAATCTCGAACAGGAGCAATACACGGGAACGTAGGGACAAACTACTTTCTTTGGCGTCTTCTTTTAACCATCGTCACTTCATGACAGATTTACAAATTATAGATAGCAACCTATAGTAAAACATTGCCACTAACAATATATTAGGAGACATACTCTCATACTTGGCGCTAAAGCTTATTTTTTTCGCTTTCAAATAAACTAATGCTTTCGGAAATATCGTCGAAATATTTATTATAAAAATTTAAAGCGACTTGAAAGAAACTGTTGTAGTTATTGCTATAAAAAATTCGAGCGAAAGCTAGGAAAGTTTATATCGAGAGGGCAAAGTTGCTATTTATTAAGTTGGGACATGAGGCATCTTATTGGGTAGTTAATCCTTCTTTCTTCCTTCCTTTGCTGAGAACATGATTTACAAACTTTTTCTTTCCCAATAAGGTAATATATTGCCTCAAAGTACTCTTTTGTCTTTGTAGGTTCTTTATAAAGTTGTTATGCGCTGAATGGAGTTTTGTGTTCAAGCTCCAAAGACAAATTTCTATGATAAAATGAGGCGGACCGTTTCCAACACCGTCGCTATTTCGCCTTCTAGTGAGGTCAAAAGCCGCCGAAGCGGGCTGGGGTCCTTGTGCCATGTATAGCAGGAACTGTATAACTGCTAGAGAAGAAGAATTTGTTAAGTTCCAAGATAGAACGTTAGCTGTAGAGAGTGTCCCACCCTGATCAACCGTTCCGAGTTGACGAATATCCCAAGTAACAAAGACTTCCAACTGGCTGAGGAGCTAGTCTGGCAACACAGAACCACAATGACAGGTTTGTATACAGAATTGTTACCGGTGGTGAAAAATGGTGTCTCCACATTAATAAAAAAACAACAGAGAATAGTACAAATTAAGTCAGATTGCTATCGTAAAAGGAGGACAATTCGAAATGGTGGAACTAGGACAATCTTATGCGTCTGAAAAGGACACGACGTGCAACCAGAATGTGTATTTAGCGAAGTTGCGCTAACTACGGTGTTACCCAAAAAGACTGTACGTCGTAGACGAGGCAAAGTAGTTGCCAAGCGGTTTTCATATTTATCTATGTGCGCCTGTAGCTTTACCTTGAAGCGTTGGTGTCTCATAGAAACGATGCTGAGTTGCAGTAAAGCTATTCGTTCGGAACTATTTACAAAAACGTTTCGCAGTAATATGTTCCAGGTCAGCATTCGGCTCAAACCATAACTGCTAGTTACGCCGTTAACCTAATGCTATCCCGGAATACACATGGATGATTGCCTCAGGCGATACGTGATTAGTGGAAAAGGCTCAACGCTCGCGAAAAGTGCGTCCTATATCTTCGACTTGATCTGATTAATTACTTACGATGAACGACGAACGCTATATTCTTTTACAAACGGCCAGGTGTCCATTTCGGTATAACTGTATGACGGTTAGATACTAATCAGCAGCGCAATATTATAGCTCTTCTATTCAATAGTTAGCCTTTCCACACGACACAATATCGCAATGGAAAAAAAGAACTTTTTCCGTCTTCATGTTTGACGCAATTACACTTTTTCTCGCTCGTCTAACCTTTCTTTCGTTATTGAACCTTCTCCCCGAAACTTGCGGACGCAAACCCTCTCTTCTGCGGAGCTTCCGCCCCGTGTTCGCCGTAGCACCGTAAGCGCGAAACGCGCGATGCTCAGACCCCTGTCCACTGTCGTACGGAACGGTCGTATCGATTTAGAATAGCAGCATTTGTTCCGTAAATGCGTCATGAACTGTGCTAAATTAACGCCAAACATTGGTTTCCGATTTTTAGACAACCACAATACGATAGTTGTTGTGGCCAATAATTGCTATTAAATTAGAGATCTGCCTACGTGTGCTAGTTTCAGTAGACAGAAATCAGAATACTTGTGGCTGTGAATGGTGGCAAATCTGCACACACCATACGTCAGGCCTCCTTGCTATGCCTAACAACTAATTATCTCTAGCTATTCGGTACGTATAATGAACTCGAGCTAGATTGAAAAGAATATTAAATATATCATATGTGTTAGCAATACCCCGTTTCATTGGCTATTGTAGTGTGTGCTATCTGGAATTTACGTGATTTAAATGATTGGTTATGAGTGTGTAAATTGCTGGACTTGTTCATTCATGACATTGAGGCTCTAAGTCAAAATACGTCTAAACAGAAAGCCATTAGTCTATAAAATAGCTAGATCTATTAACCTACATCTGTTTGTTAATCACCGTATGTATAGTGACCCGTTTCAGCACAGTCTTCTTTCAATGCCTGTCTGATATACACTCTATTGGAGAGGTAATATCCAGATTCTTTGTTTGATTAAGTTCTTGTTTAGTCTTCTGTGTTGCGGTTCAATGAGTATGGCAAAGCCGTGTCGACTACGATGATGCATAGTTCGTTGATATCGACTTTAAACAGTAACGATTTTTTCTTAATAACTTTACATTTTTTTATTTCCTTTGCCACCATCTGCCTTGCTGAGGCGAGGTACTTGCTTAACACACACTCTAATGAAAAACTGATCCCTGCAATTAAAATACGTGGATCTGTGCGACAAATAGTAAGATCGTTGTGGTACTATAAAGACATTAAAGAACTCTTCTAGTTATACTCTCTGCCTGCTAGATTGACCCCGCTTGCCATCTAAGCAGTTTGTCAATAGAGTTTTAGCCTGTATTTTTGGTCTTCTTCGTATACTTCTTTCAATTGCTCGACTTTAACTTCCACACCTTTTGGTTTTTGAAGCAATCATCTGGAATGGAATGAAAGTCCAAAAGTCGACTTCTGCAAATGTGGTCACGTTGATTTTTTGTTTTTTCCGTGCCATACTTGCCATGCATTCAATAGGGGCAGCGAAGGGGCAAAAGTACGTTTAGAATGTTGGCCTACAGTTGACACAGAAATAAAGAGAGAAATAGGTTAACAGTTATCTTGCGCGTAAAAAATAGCGATCATAGAAAAGTTTGTTGAATATTCCGTGATAATAGTTAACTTATTGACATATGCCCCTATATATATATATATATATATGTATATGTGTGTCACTTGTTTTAATTAAGATTGATCTTGAAAGTAAAAAATGCAAGCTTTAAATTACTATAGCCAGGTACGTGAGTACAGGCGTACAGTCTTAATACATGCATTTGATTTACGTTGCAGGATCCAGGTCGTTTTCAGTCTGTTTATCCTGAAAAATATCCATATTTAATTATCCATCTCGTACTGGTCCACAGAAAAAAAAACTATTTGTCCTGAAATGATCTCACATTGTCTTCTTTTCAATAATAATAATAACACGCTATTAGGCCGTACGTAAATTATTATGGTTTGGGAAAAACTCATGAGAAAGCAACATTTTGGTTAAAGGTCATAATTCCTTTCGACTGCCGTATACCATTTCGTTCCAATTAAACAGTAGCTAAAGTGCTCATTCTGTCTGTAAATAATTGCCAGTTTCAACTGGCCATACTCTGCATGACGTCGCTGGTCTTTTTTTAAACGCAACGACAGGAAAAATAGAGAGAAACAGGTGGCCACCTCTCATTGCCCCAAAGGTAGTGAACCTTTTTAACTATCTACTAACTAACGAGGTCTATTAGAAGCACACTCAGTGTCACGATAGTCTAAACTCATAAAAAGAACAAGATGCAATATGCGCCTATTGTATATTAGGTACATCCGTCCTTTTTACTTTCCTATGCATGTACGTGCTAAAATACATACTTTAGGCTGCTTCGAATACTGATTAATAATATTATTATATAACCCAGAAGATTTAGGTTCCCAGAAAATTCGACCTGACCTATTTAAATTAGGGTGCAGTGTGTCATACGCCAAGTATCGATTCCTTATGGGGCTTAAATCTATAGCACGTACGTACGTTATTATGCCCACATGTGAATAGGTGTGGTTAAAGAAATTGCCAACGCTTAGTTGGCCAAACTGGTAATACAATAAGCTTTTTTTTTTTTTTTTTTTACATGTAACATACTTTTTTCGCAACCGAATTATTTTATTTAAGTTACATCTGTAATTTCGAAACGACGGACGAGTTTTGTTTGAAAATTGCCGGGAATGAAACTTTGAAGAGTGATATCATCGAAACACTCTAAAACACCTAGTATTGTTATTGTAGTATATCTCGTCTGCGCTCTTAAAGCATACGTTATAACCAGGGGGTTCACAGTATACCCGAAACACACTGTAATAAATACATGAATCTAAAACGAACGGTTCCCTTTCAGACTAAGCGAAGACCTCATATGACGCGCAGACGAATCAATTGTCTACCCATGGCTTTTTCTTGGCCAGTTCTGCTGGTCGTTGGAAGGTCCTTTCTACATAACAGCTGTCATGCCCTTGAAATAGGTCCTAGTACGGCTGCTGACCAACTCAAGTCAACAAAGGCTTTTTCACAGAACTATGCCAGAGCTATACAAGACCAGCACGTTAATTCTAGTAAGTCGCTATCTTCTAAATGAAATGCCTATTGCATATAATAATTCGGTCACATTGTTGATAATATTATGGTATGCGATTTAATACTATTTCTAGATATTGACCGCATCCTGTCTAGCTGACGACAGCAGAGGAAACGGTGTTAAACACCCAGTCAAGTGTCGAAGGAACTGCTGTCATAAAATATTTGTTGAACCATCTAGATTATTTTTTTTTTAAATTTTCTAATAGTAATTACATTGCAACAAGACCATATATGTGTTTTACGATCCATACACTTATATGATACACTAGTATCATTGTAGTGAGAAACTCCGAAATGATTCTATGGCCTATCAATGAAAATAATACATGTATAATTTTCATTGATAGGCCATAACAACCATAGCTAAATGATCGGCGATATTATAATACGTATATATAATATATAGATATAATATGTGTACATGTATAATTGTTTACAAATGCTTAAGATACAGGTGCCCATCTGACTAAAGGTAAGTTATTAGCTAACTTTGAATGCAAAATTTGCAATTAAAGTTCCTACATATGTATCTAAATAGAATAATAATACACACTGAAAAGCTTTTAACGATAATTTCCTATTTGGATAGATTTAAAATATCACGGGTAGGCTGTATAAGACTTGCTTCTAGCAACATTTGGTGATTGTTTGCTTTCTATCTATCGCCTGCAAAAGTGTGTCCTTTGACAAATAGCGCATTAACTATTTCCATAAATTGAATCAGAGATTCGCCTTTTTTCAAAGTGATGGATATATTATCATGGTACTCAAATCGAGTAGTTTATATTGGGTGGGAATAGAACAACAGCACCAAATTGCACATCGTGCGTCCATTGATTTCGCTAATTGGCGATCAATATATAACAGATATCGTATTTGGGCATAGTAAGTTTTACTTGTCCTACTTATTCGTTTCACCAAATGTCAGATATATCCGACAGTCGGAGCTTATCTCGCTGGTTCCGAGATAAGCTCCGATTGGTTGCGTTGCACTCTACGTTATTTTTTTAGAAGGGGAATATCCTGTGTTTGATAATGTCTTACTGTCGTTGTTGTCAATGGGGTGACAATGCCTTGAGGGGCGGAACGAAAGCTTTTGCATAGTTTGCATCATCGGTCGAAAAGCAAAACTCTATACAGGGAAATAAAACAAACGCCACGACCATAGAAAGGGTAGATTCTACTTTTGCTTTTTCTGATATCAGATATACAGGCCTGCACTGGTATGACGAGTGCCAGTCTTCCATTGGTCGCACATTATGATGTAATGGAGGAAAAGATACTAATAAAATCTTGTTTTGGCCACACGCGTTAGTTGCGCATGGATATATTGTCTTTAGCTGAACCTGGTGCTGAATTCCCAACATTCACCAATAATTACCCATCTCGCTGTTACAGAACTTATCATAGATTTGCACAAGTTCCGATGATGGCGTAGTGGGCAGCGCATTAAAACTTGAGGATTTTGTGCGGGCGCAGACACGCCTCGTGCACTTCTACGGACGAGCCGTATGATGGAATACCGAACGCCGGTACCGATCGTAAAGCTCGGAAGGTCTACCGTATATGCATTTTGCTCGTCCGATAACCTATCCGGCAGCTGATACTACACGTACCGAGGTGTTGCAAAATAATTACATTCTAAAGTCGAGGATTATTTCTTAAGCTCTATTCACCCGATTATTTTTTCTACTGAGATCATACCGGGATACTAGTTGTGACGGTTTATTAGATTCCGTTTTGAAAGAAGTAGTTGTTTGAATTCACGACAAAGAACGGACCTTTGTCGTTTCATGAATCTTCAGAGAGTGCCATCTGCTGTTATACAATATTCGTCAACGTTATAAAACCCCGTGACACACCGTTCCGGTATTTTTCTCTTTGTACCCTATACCTAACTATTACACGTATGAGAGAGAACGTAAAAAACAGAAAAAAAAAAAAAAAAAAAAATTATATACATAAATAAAGATGCTGGCCGTCTTTGTACGGTCCTAGATAAATCGACCCGTATCGATTCAAAAACAGACACCTCCGCTTCGTCTTGCTTTTCCTCTAACGACTGTTTGGGATCATTTTTGTTTGCAGCTAGCCAGAGACGGAAATATATGGACAATGTATACAATATTCGCGGTATGGTAGTAATAGAGAGCTTAATAAAGTTATCAAATGATTAAGATCCATAGACAGCGTTATAGGTCGCGTTTTTCTGCTTGGAGGTGTCATACTTTTTTTTAAAATTTGTCGACCCCCATCGCCTTTGCTAAAATATCATATATCAAGTAGAACAGTACAAGCATTTTCGAAAGCTCTCACCATTGTTGAATTACCTGAATTGCTCAATTAGATTCTATTCAGTATATCGGAAGCGCACATGGAGCCATTGCGACAATTCTGCAAATATTAGGTAATATCTAGACTTAAAAAGCGAATTTATTCTTTGACCGACCTCGGCCACTATAGTTTCGCGTGGATGTTTCGGGACTCGAATCAGTGGCTTACGCTAAATTACGCTTATTATACCACTCTTGCTATCGCTTCGGCCATTACCGAACCTATCATCTAAAACTGCTCATACATACAGTGAAAATTGATAATTTTGAGCGAATCCTAAACGTATATAAATATGTAAGAATATAAAAGAACGTGACGATCAGACTGTCATCTGTAACACGTCAGAAAACCCGTTTCACGACCAGGAGCCATGCGCGCATTGTTTCAAATAAGCTTAAAAGTATCAAAGCCAGTGTGCATCTTAGCTTAGTAGCAATCGTAGTACTTTTACGCGTAATGAAAGGGTTAATCATTTTTCCATAAAAATTCCTTTGTTCCAAGCAACGATAAACAATCCGATAGTAATAATGGCAAAGGTTGCTATAATTCTAATACGTTCTTGACAGTACAATCTGTCGTGTTTGATAAATTGGGATCGGAGAAAATATAAAGCTGTCTACAACGAGCGTTTTCGTCAGATCCTGCTAGATGCCTCGATGTATCAATCCCGAAGTACCGTTAAAAATAATGCCTCATAGCGGCCGATAGTTCCTCACTGTTAATGAACATTTTGCTTCGTAGCAACCTATTGTTGTTAAATGCTATTCTACATAGCAATGCGCTGAAAAGCGATTTTGTTGTTATTGTCGTCCGATAGCAGCGCCACGGCGTACACCTTTGAGGGTCGTCAGTCATTGCGCTGTCTGCTCAAGTGGTCATAACGAACGATCGTGAGACATATTCTCCTTCATTCCAACCATTCAGAACCTAAACCTCCATTTTACCTTTGGGCACATCTGAGTAATCCACGCTTTTGAATGAATCTGTCGCTTTCGAAGGAATAAAGAGCTAAAGTGCTATGCGTTTCGATTCACAGCTGGTTCAGTTGCCAGACGTCCGGAAATAGGGCAGTCCCACAGCAAGTGATACCAGCAGCGGGTCAACGATAGAAAAGCCGAAGAACAACAAGAAAAAGACGAGCCCCAAAAAACTTATCTAGCTGCTAGTTAACTAAATAACGCATGTCGACAGCGAATTTTTATAAATTGATGTAAACCTTGCTAAGTTTGGACACAGGATAATAATGAAACTCGTTTTTTTCCCGCTAATTTCGGAACTAAGATGTTTATGTCAGAAGCAACATTTATAAAAGAAACGTTTTCAGTGCATAATGGTCGCGGCGAACTTGATGTATACTAAACACATTTCTACTTCAGTTACTGGAATTGATACGCATGTATGCACAGAAAGGTACGCATTGCCCCTGAAATTTAAAAAAAAAAATGTTTTACATAAGGCACCGTTTGACCACGTATAGGTCCAAGTTAGTTGGATCACTTTGTTATGACTTCCGTCAACGCCAGTGCGTATAAAATGTCATATTATATATTATTATGATGATGCATTATAAACTTAACTATATTCACTTGTTGCTTTTTTAAATATGCTTACGCACTACTCTTTGGTTTTAGTCATTGTTACACAATGCAATTTTTCATTCATTATTCAATTTCAACTTAGTAATGAGGCTGCAAGCACAGCCATCAATTTCTGTGATTAGGAGTACGTTCACTGCCTAAAAAAATGCCGGCAAACATTTTCGAAGCGGAGAAATTACAATCTGCCATCAGCTCCTTGTCGAGCGTAAAAAGCATGCAATTGAAAATTATCATGACTGTTATAAACTTCTCAAAAGTAGAAGGATAAAAAATATTGTGAAGGCTATATCAAAGAGCATATTTGCACGTAAAGCGAAAGTGCTTTATTGAAGTTGTTTATGTTTGTGTATGTCTATCTAAAAAAAACAGCGATATACACTTTGTGGCGGCTGGTGATAACAACTGGACGTCGTCCAAACAGCAGAGATTTTTTTCGAAGTTTTAAGCATATTGACCTGTTTTTGACCCTACAATTGAACTAATTAACTTTGTGTTTCTTCAAGTAACCAGTGAAGTTGTGTGTGTCCAGTAGCCTAATACAAGTCACTGCTTCTGAATAAATATGACCCAACAGCAAATGCCATTATGAATAACAAAGTAGATAGTCCATCAGCTAGCTATTTCAATAGATGTTGTACCGTTATTACAAGTTGTCGACAGCGTTTATTACCGCGTCTCAAAAAAAAATCAGAAAACCGCTGGCTACATTACAATGAACTTATGAATGAACGCATTTTTAGGGCTATATATAAGTGGTTTTTGAAAAAATAAGCGCAAATGTCGAACCTTGTTCTAAACAATTTCCACCGTCGCCACCGAAACGTGCGTCCGCTATTATGGAGTGATGGAATTACTTAAAATTGTTCACAAAAACTTGTAAAATGTAGATTTCAGTCAACAATTTTTCTCCTTCGTTAATCAAAGCTAATCAAAGAATCACTTACGGTTTTCGGTTCACGGTTTTCGTGATGTTCCGCATGCTGATAAGCAGAATATGGATAAGTTCAGATGATTTCCCTAAAGAATATACGACAAATATCGCCAAGGTGTATTAAGGTTTACAGAGGATCAAGTGGAAAAAAAATCAGTTTGCGCTGACCAGCACAGCTCCATGAACCCTACCAAGGCTATAATACATTCTCTTTAGATGTGCAAGTGTATTTTTCTCAAAAAATTAGCATTGGCTATAGGACATACCAAGGAACTGATAGCTACGAGCTGCACTTATACAGCACTTTGCTTCAGGACGCTAGTAGGCCAACCGTCGCGCGGAATCTTCATTTGAATGGCGTAGTGAAAACCTTCTGAAGTCATTAGATTTCTTAAGCAAAGGTTTGTCGAGGGCTTCGCAATCAATACACTTTTGTACGTATCCTGCTTGATGTGCGAATGACAAAGCATGTATAAGGAACGTTTTTTATTTTATCAGGTCCAGTAGTTAATATCGACAGTAATTTTTAACAAAAAAACCTAGTCGCTTAAGCGCACAACTATATCACTTGAAGAAGAAGATGGAAAACAGAATGCATGTGCTTTGAAGTACTCCCTCCCCCATCCTCGTTTCGACTTCGTGTATCAAGCTCCGTATGAAATTGTTAAATTTCTGATACTTGTCATGCTCTAAACAAAGCAATGGTTTTCACTAGGCATATCATCAAAGACCTTTTGAAATTCGGATAACGAGAACACGATTAGAACGGAACCAACTCCAGCTTCGTTTTCCCGCGCAGCTGAGTCAAACGTCGCTAGGCTGCACGATGTCCAAAGACGCGGTGCTTGAACTAAGGCAAGACTTTGATAGAAAGTCTTGCCTTAGTTCTGTTTTTTTGCTGTATATAACGTAAATAATAACGTATGTTATGTAACGTATAAATTCAGGTTGCGTTCGTTAAAAACTTAGGGGTATGGCATGCCCCTTGAACTGGTGGGAACGCTAGCTTATCAAACTGAGTCAATTTCCCATCGGAGAATAGTGTCTTCCTTATTAGCCGATGATTCTTCAAAGAGCCCATACTCAAATTTAAATAATTGAACTTTTTATAATATGCATTCTTCTCCTGCTAACGGCATCGTTAGCTACCAATCTATCTCCGGTACGTGACCAGCGTAGAATTAGAAAGACTCATTCATCAAAAAGGAAGTCATTTGCGAGAGATTTGAATTTGTCTCCAAATATCACTCCTTTTTCACTCTTATTATGAGTCGTTTTTCATTTAATGTTACGTGTGACCCAAGCAGCTACGACCTACTCCATTGAAATCTGTCATTTTTTAGAGGATGAAACGATTTGTAATAAATGCTTCGCTTTGATGCCGTAAAGCTGAGGGTCCAAATTTGCATAAATAGTGGGCAAAAAGTGTAATAGCATCTATACTGGTCAAATATGACCTTGCAGAGTCCTAACAGAATCTAATTTTTTTGCTAGGAGGAAATAAAGACAGCAAACGCGCCGAGTAAAGTAAATATTCTCGGCATTAGACGCCCTATCCAACATAACAGTCGAGCACCCCTTTTTTTCCCAAACAGTTTGTGTGTATAAATAAAAATTGCTATCCTATCAGTGTCTCACTGAGTTGTACTCCGTAATAAAAATACATACAAATCCAATGGACCACAACCATAAAATAGTAGTGCACGAAAGACCAAATGGGATTGCCTACAATTAACATTTTTACAGTTTCGCAGAAAGTTCACATTCGCTGTACTTGCAACTGATATTTGATTTTCGTATAGCGGTCGCAGTAGCGGAGAGATATGGGGTCATTAACCCGATTTTTTCCTACACGCCATTCTAAGTATGTTGCAAAAAATGTAGGCTTAACATGTTACAAAAACAAGTTCCTTTGTAGCAGTTCCATCTGTCTAGCTGAAATGGTGCTTTCTCTAGACGCCAGTAGCTCTAGGTAACATGGCAGTCAGGATGAGAACCCTTATCGGAATAAATCACTAAAGCAACTGACGTTAGCCGTTTGTTGGCACTCCTGATGACTTTACAATTTAAGAGCCTCTGCAAGCGAAGCATCAGCCATTTTGCAGTATTGAATTTTTTCCCGAATTTTCTTCAGAGCTATGAATGTACGAATGCCTATCTGCCACTTTGGTGACTGATTTGTAATTTTGACACAAGGCTTGTCGCTCGTGTTTAATAGTGGAGAGGTTTGGCGTGCCTAGTTCTATGATAAAGTGAGACTTTTGTTGTTGCGCAAACCTGACTGCCTAAAAGTTGTTACTATCTTTGGTACTACTTTAAATATTCGAATGGTAAATTAGGTATATGTTTCCACGTTGTATTATCTATATAATAACACAGTATAAATTTAGGCGGTGTTTTTTCTTCTCTTGCTTTATTTGGCTTTTTTTCTTCTTTGGCTTTATTTGAAAATTAGTCAGTGTTCGATTTGCGTTTATAATTCAGTAAAGTTTTTAAGCAAGGAAAGCCTGATCAATGGTCCCTTAGTTTAAACTTATTTGGCGAATTCAATAGTTCCTGTTTGCAATTTCAACTTCAAGTCCCACGTTGGTCGCGAGAATACTTGCTAGTAAAGAATATGCCATTTGTATGTATTGTACAAGTATGCTTTAAAACGAATCACTGAACACTAAAGATGCCTACGCAAGATAAACTGATAAAGTGGCGGAAACTGTGGGTCAATGTTTGCTATGATCGGTCTTCGGAGCTCCGTGGTCGCGGACATTGTGAAGACCCTTTTCCAGCAATCAACTGATAGCTAGAATCAAAAATAACGACTAGATAACGTTAAATAGATAGAAAAGTAACGTTCACTCTGTGTGCATGAGTGATGTATGTGCACGTCGCAATGCGGACGCTCCGCACAACAGGTATTGTCGTTATTTGGATGAACGGTAAACATTATACAATAGATAGGGGCGGGAGATGTCTGCTGGACCAGCAAAAAGAGGCAGACGCTGTAGATGCTTATGTCTAGTAGATGCTATCTTAATAGTAATACAGGGTTTATCGACATAGTATTTAGCGATAAATGGCAGCCGGCATTATCACCAGACGGAAGTGCAATAGCACGGAGTGAAGTAACTCCGCGCTATGTTGACTGATATGACCAAGTGTTTGACGCATTTGACGTTTTTTCCAGCGAACGTTTCCTCCTTTCATTCGAATCGCTTATATTCACAAATTGGTTTATTAGTAAGCGGATAATACACGTTAACATCAACTCCGCCACGAACGACGAGCCAGAAATTTCATTTTCGATTAAACAGAAATGACCCCTTTTAAAATAATTACATTTTCGGTTACCCGACTCTGTAGGATGTTTCGTGAACATGCAGTACTCGCTGCGTCAACATTCGATATATACCACTACGAAAAATCATACCACATGTTGATTACCTCGAACATACAACACAAAAGGCACAGTATTTATAAATCATTGTATAAGTAGACACTCGATTACTTAAAAGTAAAATTGACATTCAAAGTTGACTAAAATAGTTGGGCGTATGAAAAACGAATGTTTGGTACTTTGTTTCTACTGCAATTTGTTTCTATGTGATTAATTATGCGACTCTTTTTTCCCTTTCGTCCCTTCAGAAATTTTAATTAAAGTCCATCGGCGCAACAGCTAACATCTGATTTTTTCAACAGGGGAAGCTTAATATCGTTTCTCTAGTTAGAATCGTGTCACTTCTTCTAAAGCTACTGCCTCCGCAATCGGCGCTGATAGCACTGGGCATTGCACCTGCCTTCGAACTCCTAACTGAATTGCGTACAATTAGTGGCATAGATCTTATCGTATATCATTATAAACCACCCGTTCATTATCTTCCAGACACTGCCAGTCGGAGCGATGCCAACGAGGCTGTATGTGACGTAAGCGAGTTAGGTAAATCCCCCCCCGGGGAGTAAATTTTCACTGGCGGATCTCGGAGGTTATTCGGAGTCGATGGAGTCGCTGATACATAATTCATTATTACCCCAATGGCTCTATAATCGTTTAGCCGATCACAAACAGAAACGTGTCTTCGGTGGATCAACTGTGTCCGTATTTTTGAATCGAGATGGACGATCCCCTTTCACTCATCCACATTTCCCCATCCGCTCCTTGACGACTCCTCTCTTTTGGGATGGACGATAAACTGGAGTTCATTATACCTATTTTTGTGTTTCTACACGTTGCCTGCTCACTCACTGCTTACAGCAATTTTCAGAGGTGACCTTTGGAATATATGGCCAGCTAAGCTTGTTTCGTTGTTTTGTGTTCAATATAATCCTTTTGTCTTACTATCAGCTTTCATTGAACATCTGCACCCTTACCTCAGTAGTACTTGATTATTAATTTTTGTTTACTTAGTAACAGATGCCGTCCATCAAAATCTGTGTGATCACAGTATACGGGTATAATTAAGGATATAACTTCAGAAATTCTAACCTACCTTGATGACCCATTATCTGTCGTCACTGTAACAAAATAATCTGCTGTTGATTTCGTTGATTTAGTATTTTCTTTATAAAGAAGGTTGCTTAGAATTATTTTTATGAATCTCGTGGTTTGGCCGCGAGCATTCAATAGGTAAATACAAAAACAAAAAATATAGGTCACGTTTAGCTTTGCCTTCCAGATCGCGCATAAGTCGCACTGATTGGTTATTTTTATTCCTTTCAGTGATGAAAATGATCTATGCTGCCAGAGCTACAAGCTGAGCTACTTCAATAATTAAATGGTTTCCGCATTTGCTTTCTCTCATTTTTAATGACAGGGCCTCTCTCGAGGATCAACTTACCTTTAATCAGGAACTGGTTCCAACCATATCACCAAAAATTCCCTAAAGTCCTCTTTATAGGGGATCACCTTTACGGTACGTACCTTATCTCTTATCTAATTTTAGGAAAATCGATATTAAATTGCCATGAAACGTTTTTGGTCCTTTTCAAAAATTTGGCCACTTCAAGGGTTCATTCTGTAACAATAAAACTTGTCAATTTACTCATTTAATTACTGGAATATTCTATTACTATTCAAAAACGGCCCAAATGTACGAGCTATAACAGGTTATTTATTAACTATTTATAACTAATTATAACTAATTTTTATTATAACTAATAATAAACTAATAATAAATAATAACAGGATAACTATTCACCTATTTAATTCTATATGTCTGCAACGCCTACGTTGTTCATTCTGCTGGAAATCAACAAAATGATATCAAATTAAGATAGATTATACAATCAAGACTCACTTCTAGACCCACCTAGATATTGGCGAGCGCAAGAATAAGCCCTCTGATAAATCTAACTTTATCTTAAATCTTTCAGGACGTGGTAATGAAAATGAGGCTGGAGAACTAAAGGGACATCCGTCAAGATCTATCTATGAACGAAAAAAGTACATTAAGGTAAGAAATATTAGCGACTCGTTATACCGTTTTGTAGATTATGATATTAATAGTAGCTAGCAAGTAAGATTTGCCCATATATATA
>NW_019211458.1:2479828-2545157 GCF_002443255.2 Varroa destructor
TTCAACGGTTTTATAGAAAATTGCCTATAAGGTGCGAGGGCTATAATGGCTTAGTAAACTCATAGTGTTTATTATGCATCTAAATTTGTTGTAAATCTGACTTTGTCTGATCTTGAACCCTAATCACGGTTCCACGTGTATTTAGTAATTAGTACTTTATTAACACACGGCTTAGTGTCGATTGGGTATCATAAATAGCTCCTTTCATTTAATAACCAGCATAACCATATGGCATCGAAGACACCAGCGACAATTGCTCAGTGCAAAAAACACAAAGTACATTGTAGGGTGTTTTTGATAAACCTGAATATTTCCGAAATAATTTACGATTTAAGGCGCGTCTTGAGTACGATTTGTCCTACATGTGATCATTTCGCGTCACAGTCTTCTGTGCATCTTGAAAAAAGGTTAGGTTCGTCAATTTTTAACCTGAATCAAGTAATGAAACCAGCTCTTTTGCTATTTTACCGCTTTTATAACAAAAACTATAGCTAATCTCAACTGATAGAATAGGACAGTGTACCCTAACTCAACGGCCTGAGTTAGCCGTTATGATAAAAGGAACAATTTTACTTTCGTTTATCTTTTCACGCCACTCGTTTGCGTTTCTATGCAAAGACTCATTATCGGCCCATTATTTTACGTACCCTACAAGAATAATCGTTACGCCTTGAATGTCTGCACACCTAATTTGGATGACTCCCAATTAGGTGCGATCCAGTGTTGTCGCAGTGGCAATACATCTGCCTTATTATGAGGCGTAAAAGCACGTCATACAGATTACGTTCGACATCGCGTTTCACGCAAAGAGACAACCGTCCAATACGGTGTTTAACGGACATAAAACTCAAAACATTTTTTCGTGTTATCAGACATGTCAGCCATTTAGCTTCAGTCGATAATTTGCACTTGTTTAATTCATATACATTTAATTATTTTCTCTAATTAGAGTAAAGCAAAACGACGTTCGGTTCAGTACCAGCTTATGCTCTATTTCTTTAAGCCAGTTATGTGGTTTGATATAAAAACGCGTGGGCTAGTGCGGGCGGTCGAAGCAATGGACCTGACCGACGTAAATGTGTGCTGTATAAAGCAACTGTCTTGAGTATAGATGCCTCGAAAATATGACAGATGGCCATAATTATTTACTAACACTTTATTTACCTTCTTACGGTATTTACAAACCTAGCATGGCGCTATGGTCTACCGCGAACTTGTACTGGCAGTACAACGCACAATTCCACACAATTGTGAATTCCAGGGAAACTAAACAAGTAGTTTTATCAGAAATAGATAGTAACAAATCTCTCTCGACTCGGACGAATGAGTCTCGTCGCAACTAGTCCCGGTGGTGAAACTCAATTTACTCGTACTTACATAGCGGGTACTTTCAATTTTATATAATGTAGAATCCCCCGTGCAAGCTTTTTACATTATATATGAGGGCGAGTCAAAGATATGTCGACTGCTGCTGTAGTGACAAATCTTCGCAGCATTTCTTACCAGCATTCAGTCTACCGCATTCGTGCTTCTCCCACCGTTCATTTCGAAGCAAACGCGTCTAAAAATCGTCGATTCCTCGAAGTCTTCAAACTAATACCCGGTCCGTCCTTCGCGCAGGCTTCTGACGCTAGAACACGAATATGTTACTGAATTCTCTTTCTAGAAACATCGCTACCGTAACAATTCAGTGTAAAATTTCGTCCCGCTATCTCTATGGAGTATAGGCGTTTTCCGTTGCGTATGACAGAATGATAAATGAGATGCAATAGTTTAACTTTACTTTATAAGTTAAACTATTGAATCTCATTTATCATTATTAGTTTAATTAAAACTAAAATACTTTTATGGTGGATTAATTCCATGAGAAAGGGTGCTTTCAGGGATTTAAAAGTAGTCGTTTTGACGTTAACGGTAAATTGCCCTACATTTGATTAACTAATTACACATTTTATTCCTACGTACAGTTATCCTAAAATGTAGAAAATTAAGAACGCAAACCCCTAACCTGTTGTTGTAAATTGTATATTAACCATTTTATCTAGATAAGAGAAGAAATGGCAGCAAAACGACAGGCTGGCCTGGACCGATTGCTGAAGCTTACTGTGCCCCTACCAGAG
The DNA here is from genome assembly GCF_002443255.2 of Varroa destructor. NCBI lineage: Eukaryota > Metazoa > Arthropoda > Arachnida > Mesostigmata > Varroidae > Varroa > Varroa destructor. The sequence continues at coordinate 2,481,949 of NW_019211458.1, forward strand.
AATCCGACTTGTCTCAACGAACTCGCGGGATCGATAAGGCGTCATCGCGAGCGTCGAGATACAGCAGTGGTATCCCATTACACTCCTGTCGACTCTAACATGGTTGAAAACTATAAACCTAGTGAATTTGGGCAAGCGGTTAGTAGAGCATCTAAACTATCGAATATTTAAGCACTCGTACTCATATAAACATCCGCAGTGCACAAACACACTCTTATTTAATTTTTTTTTTATATATTCAATTAACGCTCAGAACGACTTATTATACAGGACAAACACTTCAAACATCTTTGGGTGTCGAAGGGTACCTAGAAAAATGTATTGCATTTACAAAGTGATGTCTACAAACATGACATGTTAGGTTGAAGAAGCGCTTTTCATGCAAGCCGTGTACAAATCCACTTCTAACCAATTCGGCACAAACAGTTATGCGTTAGAAATACGTGTCCGAAATAGAGGGAAAGCGAGAATAGGCCTTTGTTTGATAGTTGTCGGACAATACCGCAACGCTGTCAATGATATTCGCTAGCTGCGATATGAGACCCAATGCTCATTCACGATGTGCGGTGGAAACCACGCATAACTCACAGGTTGGGTCTACCGTCTCAACCTAAATGCTTTTTTTTCATTCCCACAAATAATGCCACTTCTTTTAAATAAAAGGGAAACAGAATTTAAGTTTTATATTTTATACAAGAATAGCTAAAATTTCTATAGAGTGTTGAGCATCTGCCACCAAGTCTGTTGAGATTCGTATATTTTCATTTTGCTATGATACTTCACAGAAAAAGCAGTCTCGAATATCGGAGCTTGCAACTCTGAACTCGAATTGTGCAACGAAATAAGTGTGGTGGACCACCACCGGTAGGCTGTATCCTAACAGACTAAACTGCTTGTGATAAGTTTCAAATCCAATAAAAAAACCTGATGCACATAGCGTAGACGCTTTACTAATACCACTGTAACATTGAGGTCCACGATATATTCTTCTTAATAAAACCTGCTTACTTTCATTTAAAGTGACATGGCGTACTGAAGCTTAAAACGGATTTTCTAGTCCATAAGTACGTCGTTGGCATTCTCAACAGTCTTTATTGCTCTGTACCATCGCTGGTTTACTACCGGAAGATTAGTGATTTGGGCAGACGATAGAAATGGGCTAATAGCGTCTCCTTGTGACACCAACTTTATGATCTTCTCAAATTTAGGTCTCCTAACCACCTTCTGTCCAAAATGACTGGGCCCAGCCATCGTCTAAGACCACGATGAAGCTCGGTTTCAATATCTTTGCAAGCAATGGTATGAGATGCGCATGCGCGGCAAGAAGTTCACAAACCTTGAAAAAATGTTAGAATATCACATCTTAACATTGATCTGAGTTGGTGGGGAGCAGGATGCAAGAAATCTTGTGGTAACAAAAAGGATTTTTACACTTACATGTTATAGCTGTACGAAGTTTCGGACCCTATGCCATTAACCCTAAAAAGTTATCATCGAGGCAGTTTCTTAGCTATTTTTCTTCAAGAACGGAGGTTCTTTCCCATATGATATTTTTTAATTACGAAAATTCTATTTAACAAACCTTTGCTTCAATATTCGGGTGTCCTATCTAAGTCAAGGCACGTAGTAAATAAACACGTGATCTGTAAAAGCAAAAATAAATTTTATTCACTTCGATTCTGACACTTTTTTTTATACCACAAAATACCTAAGTGTTTAAAACATGACAATCGGTATTGATGTAAGTACTTAACCGTAACCCAGATCCGCATAAAGTATCAACACTCATTCTGATAACTATCTCTTGTAATTTTCGGAGCTTCATCATCCTTATATTGATCCTATCGTCTGTTTTTCTCAGATGGAACGAATGATTGGTCTGACTTCTCCAACGACGCGGTCACGTCTGCAGTCACTATGGAAGCGATTGCAGTCCCTTTTGATAACAACTGCGTCGTCTTCGTTCGCTGGTGGAAACTCGGAGCGTGCAGACGAACTCACCAAAGCGCTGTTCCAACAATTGTTTAAACAATTCGATCTGCCCGCAATTCTGCGGCGACGGGCAGACAAACTTCGTCGCCGGTGAGCTTTGCTTCCTGTGTCTCTAGGTAAAATAACATGGTCATATCCGAGATTCAGTAGATCCGGTATCATTGAGCACATTGAACTATATATGTGCCTCTTTCGTAAGAATCGTATCCAATGATTAGTGTTCCGAGTTAAACTACTCCGCAGTAGGAGTACCCCTAGACGTGAACTCGCGAAGGCCTTAACAGACTTCGTGACATCTTTTTGTCTCGTTGAATCCTTGCAAATGTCGAATGTTCTAATTATGTGAATGGTAATATGCTACACTCTCAAAAGCTTTTTGAAAAGTGTCTATGTAAAGCTTGCATCATTGCATTTAGAACGAATTCTTAAACTTAAGTTTTCCCATACTATAATTCTGGTGGCTTTCAAATTTATTTGACTCTTGGCTATTATATTAAAATTAGCTTGCTTGCGCTTTATCCCATGGTAGCTTCCGACATGTATGCATAATACTATTCTAGTTTACGTATTATAGAAACATTGGATAAGCTATCTGAAAAGTGAAGGACATTATCCATTCACACTCTCTGGAGGTTGTACTTCATATGTAGATAACGTGTAGAGATTTCGTAGCTTTTGTCCCCGCCCACAAATAATTAGAGACTTCGTAGCCCATAAATGTGATCTATTGACTTTAGATATAAGCGTTACTACGCTAACTTACGCCACGCACCTTTAGATGAAGATGCCCAGTAACAGAAGATGGTATACACTTGCGAAGGACGTTGCTTTGCCGATAAGTGTTTGGCATATTCTTACGGGATGGATTTATCTCTGAAATGTTGGTATTACTTCGATTTGACACATAGCTGTATACTTCAAAGAGGATAACTGGTGCGTCAATAAAACTTCGTCCATTTTTAAGTGGATGAGTTTATTACAAAATATTGCTGTCGAGATCGTCTAACTGAAGTTGTTTTAAAAATCCTCTTTTTTTCTGTATATATAATAATAATCAAAGTGGTGTACAAGTGAAGTGTATCATTGAAATGTGTGTAATAAGTAACATGCTAAAATGGTTCTTCGAGAGTTCAGGTAGACATTTTTGTCCTTTGTATTCTTGAGAAACACTTTGTGCCATATTCGATCAAAAACCCGCTAGCTGCTAAGGTAAAAGCGCAAAGAGAGAAAAGAGCGTTTATACAGTTATCAATTTCACCTGTTACAATACATTTTCTATTTGTACAGATTTACGGATCGATCAGCCACTGTACAGCCCAGATCTCTAGCTCGATAGCTATGATTCTGTGCCTCTGTTTTTTCAAAAACATCTGGATCTGTGTACGAACATTTCTCTAGCTTATTTCGCTCCACTATGGTGAGATAGTATTTCCTATATTTAATTGAGTAATGGCTTTAACTGGTTTCATGCCTAATTGCGGCTTCCGATATAAACTTTAACCATTTAGTTTACTTTTTTTCATTTTAAGCGATGTACGGAAAGGTGGACTGTCCTCCAGTGGTTGTTTGCGTTATACATTGCAAGTGACGTAACCGAATAGTTATTTTAAATATATTATTCCGAACAGTAGGGGTTATATTGTTAGTATAATATCCTATAGACGAACAAAAAGAACTGCGCTTTTTCTCACACCTGTTTTTGCATAATCGACATATTGCAGAGCGGGCGGGCCAAGTCCCGCATCCACCGACGACAATTCGACCGAATTTAACGGAGAGAAGGCCTCCGACGATAGTATTCGAGTTGTGGACTTCGGTAACCAGGCAAGCAAAAATAGTGATATTACGGAGACAGTTGAACCGGACAAAACGGCTAATGGAGGGACGCATGGAGATCAACAGATCCGACAATGGTTAGGAATGGTTACCGAAGAAGATCAGAAACTAGCTCAGAACGAAGAAATTCAGGTGGACCAAAACTTAACAATAACAGATATCATTACTGCGTCAAGTACTACTCCAAAACCATCGCCAACACCGTCGACAAGGTAAAAACAAGCTCGGGCGATCTTGCAATCAAACACAATGGTACACCTAACAACTATTAATGGCACGGGTATACGGCTAAGTGGGACGCCATTTTTCGCATTCTAAATTCGTATCGATATCTTTTCCACGATCGGTAAAAAACAAGTAATATTAGAGTACCGTTCAAATGTCCAAGTTCCGTTAAACGCTGTCAAATATATTCGGAAAGAAGTGTAAGCAATTGCACATTGCTCAATGATTGTATGCGGGTTTGCTACGAAACAAACGTTTAGACCAATAGCCATTATGAAGTAAGCATCACGACCGTTACTGGAATGAATAAATTTATCTATGCCATAAATAATAATATATACTAATTCCAATATTTTAGCAAAAATTCGGCCATGCAGCTTCAGCGAAAAAAAGGTCCTGTTCAGGCTGCTGTTAGGCTGCCTCAGAAGCATGCAAAGGGCGGCATCAGACGATTTCAACCCGTACAGGTCTTCTATTTTGCGATTGTATAACTCTATTATGTCCTAGATATAAATTTTTGAAGCATTTTTTTTTAAATTGATTTTTGCCCACTCATCTGATAAAGTATCAGATGCAGCTATTGCTTTCAAAATAAGCGGGAAGATAAAAGCTACCCAACCCTGAAGTTTACTTAAAGAAGTACCACTTGTTCGCTAATGTTTGTTAGCTGAGGATTGGAAAAGTAGTAAATTTAATGAGCAACATTACGATCTGAAATCTAGAAGAAGTTCAGTAAGCTCGTGTTGACCTAACAAGTAAAGGAAAGCTGCACTCCGTTGCATGCTATGGCTCTAGGTTCGGTGATAAACCCATCGCCGTACTTATATCATACATTTTTATATGTCTTCTTCCAGGGAAAAGAACTGCTTGATGAATAGTCGGACGCACCACTTCTCCCGCTCGAGAAGTAGCAACAGATAAATATCGATGTCAGCTTACTTAGAACGGCGGCGGATGAATGTACGCATCCAAAATGAATCAGCATCTCAGAAATATATCTCGCTTCCACCTATTGTTCGGCTTATGACCTCTCGCTTATACGGGTTTTTCAAATCGTCTTCGCTTGTTGTGAGCTGAGACTGGCAAGCCCAGTCAAGTGCCATGGAGCAGCGACACAGAGCGTCGCATTTTGAGCTAAAAAAACACGATGGCAAACCGATGCCCTGGAAGAAGCCGTATTTATTTACTACGAATGCTTGCAGTGTGCAATATCAGATACGTGAAAATGGAACCTGTACTAAACCAAGTACATGACTGAACTCATTTGTGTACTAGTTACATTTATTCGAGTTCTTCACATATGAAGTATTTAACTGCGACCTGTATAAGTACACCGGTAAGAAGTAGTTCTCCATTGTAAATATGCTAAAACTTTTCCAAGTAAATGGGGTCCGTACACGTTCAATGCTATTTATATTTCATCATCGATACATCTTTTATATAAATGGCCGGCTCATTTCATTATCTTTGATTATCACGTTTGAATTCCTACCTTGTTATACCCAACCTGAATGACGGTGTTTCGAGTTTTACGTCCATTATCGCCGTTATGCATTCGCTCAGACGGTCGGCTCATATCACGAAATGAACCGTGTGTCTATGCCTAAGTTTGAACCTTGACCACCACGTGTCCTTAAAATTAGTATGCAAATACTTTTATCCACTAGGTCATCACAGGTACACTTGACTAAATTAAGTTAGCTGCAGATTATTTATCCTACTTGGAACCTGTAAACAGAAATGTACTGCTACACGAATTTGATACGGTGGACGAAATAAAATCTTTTATTAGTATTATGCACTTCGCTGTGTTGAAAGGATCTGTTATAAAAGATGTTAAACACGATTTATGTGTTAAATAAGTTTGAAGTAGACGTCCACTTCTACGATAAACTGCATGGGGCACTTTCAAATACACTTACTTGCAATCAGGTCAGCATTGTAAATGCTGATTCATACGTCACAATTTTGCAACGGCAATAACTTATTTTTCTCTAAAACTGATATTTCGTTATCTCATTAACATCCCTACTGAACACGGATAGCGCCAGTGATCAAAAATAAAGCTTTTCTTTTTTCTAGTGATGGATCGTTAACTTTGCACTTCTTCCGCTCAGTAGCAGTCTTCTAATTCTTTGCTATTAATAAATAGCTAGCTAACTATACTATCCGTAAAGGAGCCTCAAAATCGTTTACGATATTAGGTTTCGGTCCTAAAATAATTAATTGTAATTTCAAAAAACATTGGTAAAATAATGCAGCATAAAGCTGGCGTCTTCTTTTATTTCCGCTAATACACGTACGCTCACAACATGTAAACTAATTTTAATAGTTCTAAGGACAACCGTTTATTAGTATTTATAGGTAGCATTCCTTCTTGTTATCTCAGCAAACTACTTCTCATTTTTCGCAGGTTCTTCATGACATACTTCAATTTCCTACTGTTTACAGTAGCGTAAAGGTAAACATTATTTACGTAGCTGTTGGGTTTAACGATTTGCATGAAGTAGAATAACAAAGAACCGCTAATAGTATTAAGTCACTATAAATATACTTTGGATTCCACACGTTTGCTAAAATTGACTTCAGACCCTCGTAGCAATAACATAGGGTGCTTGTTTGCTTATCCAAGACATCAAATTCACCCTAGTTCATAAAGCTTAATACGATGATTTATTACTGTAGAAATTTGGGAGTAGATTACTGATTTTAGAATTGACCGAAGCATCGTTATAAAGGTTAGTTGTTATATCTCAAAAGATTTTTAATTGTTACTTGAAAAACTTGAAAAAAAAAAAAAGAGAGTTTTTAGAACAGTTAGGCACGAATACTGCCACATACTTTAAATGCTATGGAGCTAGAGTAATAGCAATAATAATAATAGCTACTAAGAGTAATAATAATGAACAGTAAAGATCTGTTTTAACATCAAACCTATCATCGTCGGTTAATGTGATTCTTCGCAATTTTTTTCACAAGCTTACATATTTAGGCAGTATCATTTCGCCGTCGAACTTTGCACCGTCAAAGCGGCGGTGAAAATCGATGTTTATAATTATAGAAGCAATAACTTCTCCAGGGATTGATCATTTCGATTAGGCGGGGGAAGGAGGCTTTAAAAAAGTGTTAATAGGTTTACTGCTAAATATTTCAAGAAATTTAATTTAGAGGACACTGACGCATTAATCAGATCCGACTTAACATGCATTTTTGTTGTAACTCCCAAGAATCACTTCCTCATTTACAGCTACCCTATATCAGACAATCAGTGACGATAGTTATTTTCTTTTATAAATTTTTTTTTTAATTAGATTGCCTGCTTTATATTCTGTGAATTATGATAATGATATTTTTTTTTCATTTGTGTATCTTCGTAAACTAAATTGTACACTTTATACATTTTAGATTAACTCTGTGCCCACCCTAACATCAAACCGTGACGGTATAACCGTAATGCTGGCCTGAGGTAATAAAAACTTGGATTTTTGTTATCTAAACGCTAATTATTAGGATTATAAAGAATAAATAGCTAGTCGTTTAGTGCTTTCACTACTCCAACGTCGTCTAGACGATAATGTTAAAAAACTCATTGGTCGTTTGCGGTTACTGGTGGCGCCCTCTATAAGGTGGCCATGTTTGTTTTGGTGACTGTCAATACTTATTGTGCGCATTGTGTGTACCGTAGTAAACGAAACGCGACTGGAAGGTATCAAACCAACGTAGAGCTCTGGAAACAAAGTGAGTAATCAGTAGTTTATTGATGTTGAGTGCAATTTTTTCAATAGTAAAATAATGTGCCCTTTCTAACAACTTAATGTCGTTCTCAAAAGCTTAAAGGAATTTCGTTGTTAGTAAGAGATGACGGAGGTGTATGAGGCTTTGCTAATATCTAAACTCTCTGCATGGCATTAATCTAGCTTAAAACTATCATTTTTACTGTGGCTATCGAATTACTATTGCTGTTCATTATTAATAGCATATGCATGAAACTATAATACAATCAGTTCCCAATTTTCTGAAGTGCATTGATTAAACGACATTGCGATTACTTAATATTGGAGCCCCAATTTTTGAAACAAGCGAAATAACTATTCTGAGGGAAAGTTTGTAAAGGCAGAATTAAACCAGTAAATAGAATTACACCGATATATTTTATTTTGAGCACTAAAATACACGTTTTAATTTGAAACGTTCTGCTCGTAACCAGAGAGCACCACTGCAGATAAGAGCAGTGCAGTTAGCTCGTTTTGAATTATAGGCCTTGCACTTCTATGACTTATTTGTTAAATTCAAATACTCGTACTTTTGCCTTTTGTAAGTCAAGTAAGTCTTCCTAAACATATATCTAAATCAGTAAAATGAGAAACCTCAATGAAAAAAAAAGTATGATTATGATTGAGCGAAGGAGATGTCCCACAACAAAGCATCTGTACAAACTGATCAGAACGATGCAGTAAATAGAAAAATTAACTTTGAAATTAGTTTTAAGAAATGTTAGAGTGGAGTACCATCATCGGATGTCTGTTAGGTGGCTTGAAACGATCTGCTATTTTTAAAAATACATTTAGCACAAACTTAGAAGCCATAATAGAATATACAGGGTTATTTTCGTTTGCATGTTAACTTTAATGGGTTCGCGCATTGTTAGCATATCAGTTGTTATAACAGTCGACCTCATGGATCGCCATTATAGTAATATGTCAACGCTATCGCTCTTCAAACAAGTATTATGTATTATATCTATATTTCACAAACTAGTCAGTTATCAGAACTACTAAATATTAGGGTCTTTTTAGTCTTAGATATACTATGGCCGCATCTACTACAACCACGGAGGCTCCAAAAAAAGTCGATCTTGGCCTGCTTGAGGAGGACGATGAGTTTGAGGAGTTTCCTGCTGAAGGTGAGAGTTTAGTCAAACACACGCGCCCAACACGGTATGTTGTCATATGAGCTTTTCGTTCCGGAATAAATATATTTCATATTCCGTCATAAGCCCATATTTTCGCAATAAGCGTTCGTCTCATATCTAGCGCAAACAAAGTGCTGCACATATCTATAGGAAAAGATTGCTAAACATGTAGCAAACAGCCCTCAGAAGGCACGGACCTTCCATTAATCGACACAAATAAATATGATGAACAATCAATTGGCAGACAAGAAGAGAACGATACAAGACCTAGAAGCGTGTTTACTGAAAAGCCCATTAAATTAGACTACATATATTTATAATAAAAAATGGAAGTAGATAAACTTGTCATTTTACAGGAAGTAGACTTTCGGTAAATTACATATTTGAAAACAACCGCTAACATGGAAAACGTTAAGGAAAAACGTTTTTGTTCCATGTCTGACAGATAAAGCTGTTTCAAAAAGAGGTTGTGATTATTATGGCAACTTAAAATTTGACGGGAGATCAAGCAAGCTTGGACTTGAGCCGGGCGGCTTACGTAATGCTCGTTATGTGGCTAGCAGTATCTCATTTCTAATGTAATACATACTGGTTTGAATTGAACTATAAAACGCGGACATGGTAAGGGAAAGGTGTTTAAAATTACTAGTTCTTTAAGTAAACTATATTACATACAACGCAGCTGTAGATTCCTAGAGCTAAAATTGTTTAGTAAAGGAATCTAGTTAAAGTTAGAAAATGCATGCTGAATAGCTAGTGAGACCGCATGATTTGTAGTGTTTTAAGTAGATGTCTTATATGTGCTTCAATGACTGGTAAAAACTTTTTACAATTTATTAACGAATTAACAGAATGGACGGGTAAGCTTGACGAGGCAGCGGAAAAAGCAAATGTCTGGGAAGATAACTGGGATGATGATAACGTTGAAGACGATTTCTCTGATCAGCTAAGAAAGGAGCTTCAGAAAGCGGGAGTGAGCACCAAGGAGCTCGAGACAAAATAAATTTAAAAAAATCAAGTACCACAAGCCTGGTGATATCTTCACGAATGCTTAATTACGTGGCGCACTGAAGAAACTCTTTACTCGCAGGGAAACTGTAAGGAAAGCTTTCTCGTTAATGAAAAATCTGTCGAAATTTGATTCATCTAATGATAATAATTAAAGTATGTAAAGTACTTTTGAACTCATGAACTATCGTTCACGAGCATGTAAATAGCTAATTTTGTGTCGGCTTCTACCGGCCCAGATTAGACAGCATTAAAAATAACCTGTGTACTTTGTTCATATTAAAGAACGAGAGTGTTTTTATTTGCCTGTTCAGTACGCGTATATCGTACTACTTGCTCCCCCTAAGGCTTTGTATATGTACAGTCAGTATTAAATAACTGAGTAACTGCAGTACCATCTTTATAATGGACACATATAAATCAAAACAGATATTTTTCTGTTATTTAAAGCAAACACCATATCTTGTGAGGACGACTAACTGATAGTAGATTGTAAATACTTGCATTTAAAAATGAAGACAATGTCACTTTAGTATTTGCATAAGCGGCTTTCTTTGTGTACTACAGAAGTGTCGCGACGGATATTTACGAAAGTTTGATCTCGCACTGCTGCTTATAAAAGACTTGTACTGATAAATTATAGGTAAGACATCTCCCTTTATAGGTTTCCTTTTTTACCGTGCAACGATATCACGCAGCGTACATGATGAGCCCACCGGTGGTATGAGTTCTCCCTCTTGACGCAAAAAGGGAAGCAAGCAATAAAGTTTTTGAATTCTCGAGTCAACTAGAGTCTGTAATGCAATGAAGTTTTTCTCCATATCTTTTTTCTATAGATGTTATTATAGCAACGCGCCAGTTGTGGCTTTGTCTTTGGTCGAGTAAGACTGATTTTGTCAAGCTCTACCTCACGCTCTAAATACCCAAACAATATATATCAGGTTGTTATAAGCGAATCCGGCAAACTTTGAAATTAAATAACTTTTGAGCTATATGCCACTAACGGACGAAACTTGACTAGTCAATATTTTAGACTTCTAGAACTTGCGAGTAAAGATCGGTTGAGTTTAGGGAAAAAATGAGTTCAGAAAGAAAGGCACCTTTTAGTTTTAAAGATCAAGGTTCAGTCGTCTAGTTTTTGTTCCTAGAAGACCACTACGCTGCAGAAATTTATCGAAGATTTATGAAGACGTTAGGCAAGGACGCCTTAAACAAAAGCACAGTGTCCGAATAGTGCAAACGCTATCTTAGGTTTTTTAAGAGACTCGGGCATCGTTGCTAAGGCAATCGAAAATACGCAGTATCCTTACTCGGTGGCAACGCCGGACCCCACAGCCATGCCTCAGTTTCTTCCTGAATTGAGCAAAGATATCTTAAACGTTGGCTTCAACCCGTTTATTCTCCCTATCTAGATCCGTATGATTACACGGCTTTCTATACTCTAAAAAGAGCGACTGATAGGCGGGTATGTTTCATCTATCAAATTACGTCGATAAGCCATATATAAAGAGAAATTAAAAATGGGAACGCGAATGGTAGTTATATGACTATTCAGAAGCTGTGAAGGCACTGTGATAAGTGTGCAAAAAATAAAAGATAGCAACGCCACGTCTTTTTACGTTTTGCGCTTCTGTACTACGCTGCTCCCTCAGTTCAAGAGCGATCTGTTTGCCTGCTTGTCTCGACGGAGGCCATTAATGGCTCCAGATGTCGCTGTAAAGCTACTAACTAGATTGCTTGAAAGAACCGTTGTCATTTTTCTAAACGGTTGGCGATGCTTTCCTCGAAGAGCCTTTCGCACCTTATTCAAAGTCCAGTAAATTCCGTCCTGCAAAATTTTGTAATTACAGCACCACAATGGTTTTTCGGGCTTACATTAAAGCTTGTAAAAACGTGACACGCTGAGGTAAATATGGAATCCCAATCGTCTGGTACAATTATAGGTAAACGTTTCTAGAAATTTGATAGAAGTTTTTTTTATATATTTTGCATATATTTGCAGAGCGACACAGATAAGGGTTTAATAAGTATGACCTTGGAAGTAAGGTCATATAAGCTTTTTTAGATTTACTCTACTCTTTTGTTGTTTTTTCCATAGACCTATTCTACAGTTACCCGCAGCACGAGAAAACCGACAAAGTAATATAAGATATAGGACGCCTACAATGTGTGGGCCTCTTATATTTCTTTAATCTTTGAAGAAACGTTGTGTTGGTTAAATGATGACCGGACTCTGGTGCTTCCGATCGAGTGAAAAATTATCATTCATCATCAAATACCACCATTCCACCCAGAACACATGTACGATCTTCATACCTTTCTAGAGACATCAAAAACTATGCAAAATGGGAATTAGCGCAAATGCAGAAAGATAAGTGTTTCATTGAAATCTGCTTCTTAATATTATTATGTTTTATTGATTATTATATTATTTTTTTCTGAAATGTCCACCTAGTTTTTATATGAGACGGCTCTTGAAATAGAATACAATAAAGCAATATCTACTTGTTTTTTATTATTTTAATCAAGATATTATTTTGCCGTGCAATTAGTTTTAGGGGTAACTATAAGCCAAATCGCACCGAAGTCTTGCGTGATAAACCAATTTGAGTATAGATACTTTATAGCTAATCTTACTAAACATATTAAAATATATGGTTATGAAGTCTAATAAAATATATCAGTTATGTATTATGGTGTAGTTTTTAGCGATTAACATAAACTCCCTTGCCGCATAGGTGGAAAAAGAATCCTTTGGATCTAGCGAACCACGTTCCGTGTTTCATTATCGAATTACATTGGCCTACTGAAACGACTTTGTATTAGAAAGACCTGATCAGGTCATCTTTTGAGGAAATCAAGATAAGTTAAATGCTCTTCAGGGTGCCTACTGTTTAAAAGTTCTAGAAGCTTTGATTCTGTAATCCTTGTTTGGAGATTATTATTTATTCTCTTTTCTCTTTCCAAATTTGACAACAGGCTCTTTATACCATCAATAGGTTAAATATGCGTCTAGACTAATTAAATTTGTACCTCTTTCAGTTCGACATTATTTGTGCACTCTTTTCCCTTTTTGTCAGTACTAATAAGTATTTTATGGTTGTCGATCATAGTCACTTGACAGTACATAATAAACGAGCCTAAGTAGACAGCTATTTTTGAGCTATTTGAATAGACAGCTAAGCTTTGAGGTCTGTTGTACGACCTTTCATAAAACATGCTTCAACTTAATTGGTTACAAATGGCCGTGCCATTTTTAATAATATACTACACCCCTCATATATACACTTTTGCAAGTTGACGTTTTTAAGAGTGTCCAGAAAAATAGTCTATATTGAATAAAAGCATCGCAATTAAATTTAACACCATTTTCTTGAATAATTAATGACCTCCCGATATTACCTGGGTTGCGACGTTCTCCAAGCTGGTAAGATTTCATTCAAAAGAGAATGCAGCACTGATTATTATATCTTCTCATGTAGAATTTAATTGTACTAACATATATACATTTTTCGACACTTGTTCCTTATTATTATCTTGTTATATCTGTGTTAATATGCAACTTGATTAAATTGAATCCTGAATATAAAAAACGAAGCCATATCGGTTCATGTTTTCAATGAAAACATTGATCCCTATTGTAGGCCAACACGTCCTGAAGTTTCCGTGCTCCTTTTGTGATTTCATTTATCTATTGTATTGTATATATGTATATTGTATATGTACTTGATGCGTATTACATAGTGAATAAATAAATTAATAACGAACCGTGTCGATGCAATGTATTGTCAAGCAATGTATAGTCTAGTATGCTACGTCCTAGCTGGGCGTTATGTGAGATCAAGGTAATGCCATTTTAGATTGTCCTCAGAACTAACTGATAAGAGAGAGTCTGGACTCATATACCCCCTTATGCCCAGAATCAATTCTATAATGGTCAAAAATATCAAAACAGGATCTTACATGACTAAAATCTACATTATCATTCTGGTTCGCGTACTTTGTGTATTATTCCGTCTCAATACCGCTTCGAATGCCTTACTACTATTAGCATATGCCCATAATAATTACCAGTAGGTGATTTGCCCTGCCGCTACTTCGATTCCGCTATCTCAATTGAGAGAAATAAAATTTATTCAATTCGAGTTGTCGCTATAAATCATTGCACAATAAACAATAGTCGTTATGATAGCAATATAATAATGACCTATAACAGTATATCAGTTGCACTTGCATCATCGTAATGACCCTGTTGATCCCAGAGTACTCCTAATAGGCAACGAACGCTTCTCTCGTTCGGATTTTTACTATAATTCTCCAGTAGTATTGTCAGAAGCAGCAGAATACCGGTTTTAGTATGTTGCTGTGATTTGATAGGAATTGAATATATTTTGCGCAATTTTAACAGTGTCTTTCAGAGGAAATATGATCATAGTATGAACAACAATAGCAGTCATTTTATATTAATAACCATATCTTTTACGTATTAATCATTTCGGTGTTTTTTTCGTTTCTTGCTTGTTTTAGTTTTTTTTTTCTAATGTCTACTCTGTTATGGATCTTTTCAGCGCGTTCACAGCGTTTGATGTGCCCTGAAATCGTTAATGTTTATGCAACTCGATTTTATGTTACAGATTTTTTTTTATAATAATAGTAATGGGATCGTGATGGGTTATGGTTCTCAGTGCTACATATGTCATGTAATGCATGTAGTATAATGTGTCTAGTTGTCTCATTGACGACGTAGCAGCGTGGCTACAGGCATCTTCAGTTAACGAGGTTGCCAGCTAAAACAAGTGAAACACGGCGGTTGGAAGGTAAGTGGAATCGATTTTCCTTTAGGAGTCCTGCAGTAGTCATCCTAGTTGTCTTCTTCGACTGGTGAAGTTTCCTATTTGTCAATGTCGGGTGCCCATAGCTGAAATAAATAATAAAGCAAATCAAAACAAAAATTGAAGCAAGAAAGTCAACCAAGTCAAACTCAGAAACATGAAAGCCACTTTGCGGTGCATTTTGATGGCACCGTGAATATAGTGACGTCCAAATACGTCTTGGCTAAATACATCAAACTCATAGGTCATAAGTCTCCACTTCCGAATATAATCTGCCACATTAATGTACTAGTAATCTGAGAATGCACTCCTAAAGTTGCTGTTTTGTGATGGACCTGCGGCATAATTGTTTGTGTAATCTGTGAGGTTTGATTAAGAAAAGCGAACGGCGTCAGCCATAACAATACTCTCCTATAGAGAAACATCATATACATAACGTCAAGTTTAAAATATCACGAGGTAGAATACAGAGGCTACTTGAAAGAGGTTATCTTTAAAGAGATACCATCCATATGGCTTCTTAGATTTGCATATACTACGCATATGTTTAAATGTATACGTGTAATAGATAAATGAATATGTCGTAACCGACACAATAGTGACGAACTAAGGGGACGGTTCCTTTAGAACAAGTTTTTCTTTTCTATGCATATACGTCAAGGCCAAGCCAATTGCAAACATAAACTAGTCGGCCCTTATTAATAACAACCATGAACTGCTCACAACCTACCATGAGGTTGTCACGTAAAGCGGCATAATGAGTGTAGGATCTTGATATAAATTTGCTGGCAGCAATGCAATCTCAGAAGATAGCATTGCCAAAGGCCTGCTTGGATGACTAACACGACTTACCAGGTGCATTCAGGATCTTTTAATAAAGAAGTTTAGAGTCTCTCGCCAGAACGGGTGCGTCACAGATACGCGCAGAACTCCTGTGGCCACCTCAGCTAACTAACAATAGTAATCTCTTTTCAGCTTCGGGTGTTAAGTCGTTAGTAAAGTTAAAGTCAAAGGTGTTAAAGTCAAAGTCAGTGAACGCCGAATCCGTTCCGCCGAGCGTTCACCGACTTTGAAATCGGTAATTGGTTCAGGCACGCCAACATAAAAATCAGCTGAACGAAACTAATTTTACTGACTATATGTATATATAGTCTGTTTTTTCAATATGGAAATGTTAATTTTAAATTTGAAAGCTATTCAAACTATTTCAAAAATATGCACGTTAATTAATGCAATTCGCCTTACAGAATTGCTTCTTTTTTTCACCAAATTTCAATAGGCAGTTTTTATAGTAGATTTTTGTATTTCATGAATATACATATACATGAGCTAAACGGCAGCATTATTTTTACCACTCGTTGTTCCATTTATTATTGTTGTGAACAACGTATTATAAGCAGTTTCTTTTGAAAGAAATCTTGGTGACTTCATTCGCATAATTATAATAAAAATAAATAAATAAATAATATTACCAACATATGCGCCACATTGTAGATAATCACGGTCATGGATTAAAATTCATTATGAGTAATAATTATCCTTACTAATTATTGTTATGCTAATAATCATGCGTAAACATGATAGTTACATAAGCTTCCGTCCGACAAAATTAGCTTTGAAGAACGGTGTGCACTTCGTTATTCTTCCTCCTCATTTCTCGAATAAAATGTAAATTATAGATGTGCTAGTACTTGGTCATTCAAACTTTGGCACACTCACACAGCCTGGCAGAGCCTGATACGGATTTATGATCTCAAGAACATATAGCCTTTAGCTTACCTAACTTAGCAGTATACAATTATAAAGCATCGGCTTCCCCAGCCATAATCAGAATCATTTAAAAAAAAAGTGCGTTTTCTCTTTAGCTTTATTGGATATCTACCGTTTTCGCATGAAGTTATTAATGGCCCATACATTGCTGATTCATATAGACCCACTTTATGGGATCATATAGGCCAGTAAATAAAACAAGTGCTTTCGACTGATATTTTTTACGAAATTAATAATTTTAGTGAGTTCACTTAGGCCATTTAATAGGAGAGTCCTTTATGAAAATATTGGTATTTCTCCTTCGTGGTACCCATTGCTTTTAGTGTGTAATAATAGTACCAATAATTGCATTAGGTAAACTTATATATATATATATATTTATTTATTTCGATATGCTCAAACCGTCCTCACGACCGAACTTCGTTCTAAATATTGGATCAGAAATAATTCTCAATGAAAAAAGGTCGATATGGTATGTGTATATGTGTATGTCTCATCTAAAGGCATTTATAGACCCAAGGTTCCCCATTACCGCACTCATTTTACGTATATTGCGATAGACCGTAGTTGCGCGTACTCATCAGCAATCCAACCTCTTCAAAAACTATTGAAAGCCTTTACAGCTATTCTGGACAGTTGTAGTGAAAACAAAATGACGGTGTGCTAAATGTATGAGTCAAACCTACATTTTAAGAGCCCCACGATGCCTGCGAGCCCTTGGGCGTTTAAGTTTCGTATTTGTATTTCAATAACTGAAAAAAAAATACAGCTGATGGTAACAACCGTGGTGGTGGCTATGGTTACACAAGAGGCCACCGTCAAACGAGTTTCAGCAGTTCCTTCGAGCTGCGGAACATTTAGAAAATCGGTAATAGTAATAGTTAATCAAAAATGGGCTTTGGAAGCGATCTCCACTTCCTAACAATTCATTTCATCGTTAAAAAAAGGTCATTGGCTATTGCAATTTAAAATTACAAGAGTACGAGAACAATTTCAAATAACGAAAAATCTCGATTTAATTTATTATCACTCAATCTCGGTTTTGTTATTCTATAATGTGATACTAAATGTAATCTTGTCAGGTAAATCTATTTTGCCAGATATAACAGTGTACTATATAGTATATACGAACTTCTGAAAAATTTATCACATCATCATGTTTAACACACAACGCTTTGTTTGGAACAAACGGTCAAGTAGCATCCAGACGAGATGTCTTTGCATGACTGTCGACGAAAAACTGAATAAGAATGAACACTAGTTAGATCAATGCGGTCTGACTTGTGTCCATACACAAGCAAGCTATTTTACAGCAGCGCAGTCGACAGAATCACGAGGTGACTACAACAGGACTCAATGCACAACAACATAAATTCGCTTAGTTAAGTGCTTAAGAATGTTGATCAGACGGGTGAACAAAAAGGTTGGTCGGAAAAATATTTGGCTTAGTACTTGATAATCTACCGTTTTGAAGAACTTAATGCAGGTAGTACCTGATGATAGGCAACTCGGGCATGAACTTCGGAATCTACGGCAATACAGTACACCATAAGCAAACGTATAAGAAAAAAAAGCCGAACCTGGACAATAAATCTCATCAACTAGGCAAGCCAAATTTTAAGCCAGCACTATAGTGCAGGTGAGAGTTTCAGTCAACTACTATCGATGGGGGCAATCAGACAACCGAGGAGAGTGATAACGGAGAAAAACCGACCAGTGGGCCCAGGCGCTCCAGGTCGGCTTTCGACATGACAGAACAAGCAGCGACCCGAAGCATGAAACGCAGCTGTTCACTCACGCAGAAGTGCAGAACCAAAAACAGAAAAGACAAGACCCAGAGGACGAAAAAATAGATATTTGTAAGACACGCACTACGATCAAACAGGGAGATTTTATTTCAAAATCCGGAGGTATTATTTCTGAGGACTATTATGTAAGGCCAAATAGATCATCGCCAAAACGGACTGTTGCTATAGTTTACAGAGAAGGGGAGAGGAGAGGCAGTAAAGAGCAATGAAGTCCGAATGAAGAGAGCATTCGCAACACTTCTGTTGCAAGAGACAACGCCAGAGGATTTAAGGACATAGGGAGTAGCGTCGGCTAGTGGAATGTCGGAGTCGGGTCAGTGATTACGGGCCTGTGGGTGATAATAAAAGCTGGTGAATGACACCATGCTATGCGGTTTTAACTTGGAACAAACAATGGGTTTCACTTATTTATCATATGGGTAACGCAGCAAGCTAAACGCAGATACACATAATAAAAGCGTAAGTAGTCTGTTTTAGGCAACTAGGAGATCAAGAAACAGAGAGACATGAAATAATTTTTGCTTTCGGGCCGAATTCAAAGCGCGAAACTTTGACGATCCTGCCTTAGCACGGCACTGTTTTTTTCACAATGCGCATGTAGATGCGCATAATAAGGGGAGCGACGAAAATGATCGAGGGGACAAATGTGACCTTTTGATTCTAATCTACAAACATTCTCGACTACAGCATTCATTGCAACTTAAGATACGTGCAGAAGTTTACTAAACGCGGATGAACGACGTCGCTAGTTGGCCTCTATTTACCGAATCACTAAAAAAATCGCTTACGGCACTTAGGCGTTTGCGGTCATTTTTCCAATATGAACATTGCACAGTAAGTATGTATAGATAGACACGGCAATTTTCTATATGCTAGCTGGTAACAAGTCGCCGCTCAAGCGAATAGATAGTTTCCAAGAGCCTTGCGTTTGATAGTAAGGCTGAAAGGAAGGATTAAGCACGCCACGGCAACGGTCGTAATCCAGAACAAGCGGATTAACAATCGTATCGATTTTCAACCAGATGAAATGAATTTCTAGTCAGAAGCACAATTTTAATCTATTTACGATTATTTTGATGTAATATCCTATATGCGTAGATACTGACAAGAACATCGTTGCAAATGCAAGTAATATCGTTTTCAATATTTTCACAGTACTCCTCGACAATCGCCTTCTCTACGCCTTTGGGCTACTGTTCGATAGATGAGATAACGTTCTAGGAACTTCCCTGGATGTTTTTGTATGCAACGGGAAATAAGTAACGCTCCTCATTCGACGAACAGAAAGAAGAAGAAGAAATATGTTAGGTAATGTACTTCTTGGCTCCAACTACATCATCGTACCTGTAGAAAAGATCAAGCAAATCACGCCAGTGTTGCGAAATAAAAAACGATAATGCATATTGCCAATAAATAAGGCTAGAGATATTCACTAGCAGAAATTGTTCGTGTAATCGAATAGGTCCAACGCTGCTAGCTTTAATTGGTGTCAACAGCCAAGATCCTAAACACCAGGAAAAGTCACTTAAAGAAATGTGTAGATTGTCAGACAGACATCAGTCCACTGCGAGGGCCGCGGTCCAAATCAGGTGTTTCACTATGACGATTTTTTTAGGAAAATACATGTTTTGATGCCTAATGACACTCACTTTGTCGCTCAAGACCCACCAGTGCACAACCAGGCATTTCTTCAATCTCATTAATATTGAAGTTCATCAAACTTGCAAAGAAATCTAATTTAGTATTATGCTGGATACGCTTATTAAATGTTCTACTTTATTCAGTTTTCTAATATTATATTAAAATGTTCTATTGTCGTCTAATATCGGTACATCAATATTCGGAAATGTGATTATGATAAATATCAATGGGATTGCTCCGTACAATTGCCCCCTTGAATCAGGGCGAATATAGAGCTGGACCAGTCGCTGCCTAAGCAAGACCATCACCGGTCGCAGTAATATTAGTAATAATAATAATAACAACAACACAAACACAGGTACCAACAAGAGCAGCCGCGGCCGGAGCGAAACGGCAGCAGCAACCGCAAAGGTAGTGGTTGCGCTATTGATAATACTGATAGTTATTACTACTATTCTTCTAAAAGTATGTTCTACACTTTGCTGTTCGTTTTCAATTCAGTCGACGGTTCACTTGATCGTAGCATTTGGTAGATGGTACTAAGTGTTCGATTCGCTTTGCCTCCAGAGTACTACATCACAACACTCCGAATCAGTGTAAATCGAAGCGCGCAACTAAATTCGCAGCTGTAACGGTCAAATCATCAGTAATAGCTGATTGTAGACTGAAAGATGAAGCAGTAGATGTGTTAGAATATTGTTGGCCGATTCCGATGGTGAAATGGCCACGGTTGAAGCGGTGGCCGTTGCGATAGCAAAAGTTAGCGTTATAGATTATAATCGAACCGCATCGCTTCTAGGTCGACATTAGCAGCAACAGGCAGAGCTATAACCGCAGGCGGTTTAACTACCTGTCTGTCTTAGTTCGTGCTTATTTCTTTACATTTCCCATGTCCGTCTCTTTAACCTTTATGAAACAATAATAGTGACAAATCGCCTGCCTCGCCGCTTGCAGCCACGACCGCCATTAATGCAGTGACTACCCGTGAGGTTAACAGCATCGACTTAGCCTGCCGATCGCTTAGCGCACGACAGACGGCGGCCACCTGACAGCCGAATGAGCAACAAGGCGACGACGGCACTAGCAGAAAAAATCAGCGGCGGCCGCGATCGTAGCAGAGACTCAAATAATAAATTAATTTATAGTCGAACGCTCAATTGAGAACTTTAGCTGTGCTCTCGTTTAAGTTAGTAAGACAGAACAATCTATCTACTATTATCATTTTTATTGCTTTATCGATACTTGTCGCCTTTTGGTGGCTCAGTGGCGTAAGGGTGCGCGAGAGTAGAGTCAATATGCGCGCTATCCAACTTCGCTGAAACACGCGCAGATTTGTTCCACTCTCCTGCACTCGTTTACCGCCGTTTTTGTTTTCGTCAACGACGCAGCCTGTGGTTGTTGTTGTTGTTACAGCAGCAGCAGCAGCATTATCCTGCTTGTTGCTCACAGTCGTTGCTTACCGGCATTGCGCTACCGGCACGACCGTCCTCGTCGCTGTCTCTCTCGCTTGCTGACGCCGCTACTATTACGCTTCAGCCACAGCAGCGTACGGACCGCCGAAGCAGAGGCTAGTGCAGCTCCACTTCCTGAAAGGAGAGACGTCGCACTATGGCTGAATTGAAGCTTCTGATGATTGCTGTGATCGCTGCTGTTACGAACGTAGCCGCTGGTGCCGCCCGTGTCGCCGGTAACGGCGGCGGCCCCAACCACTAACGCTGCGTTTGTCGTCCTCGCTACTGCAGTCGACATTTTAATCAAATCAGATGTCAAACTATTGGATTTCTACATTTACTAGAAGTGACATGCGAGCGACGCTGCTGTTCTATCAGTCACTTTTGCTATCAGCATGGAAAAAAGATGTCGCTCAAGCAACTGGTCGATTGGCCTTCGAAACGCGTATTGTCATTGCGGCCGCATAAAATATACTTGGCCGACACTACCGTCGAAATTGCTATGAAGAATAGATGAGTACTTTCGCCTAAGCACTATTTAATAAAAAGAGTGCAGGCCTTTTTTTATTCAGCGATTTGTAGCTATGCCTGCTGTCGCTTACCATCGGCTACATTACCTTCTGCACCAGACATTAATCGCCAAACCTTCAACAAAAAAAAGGCAGCGGCCTCAAGCAAAAACCTGTACGGCCGACTCGACGACGAAGACAAAAAAGAAGAAAAACGCAACCGTCAACCCACCACTAACTCCCTCCCTCCCTCGCTATCCACTCAATTCCGTTCCTTCTATGGCGCCGCCGCCGCCATCGCAGCTGTTTCTCCCGCGTTCGCCGTTGCTGTCACTCCGGTTGTGCATGATGTTGAAGAACTAACTGATCCCGTCAACGAAGTCGGACTCGCATTGAGACACTCCATCCAATTCTGGCAATGCTATTATCTCCCGTTTACTCACTCGACCCTACTCGTGCTCTCTTTCTCTCTCTCCCCGTTTGTCTGTGTCTCACTGTCACTACTCCAAGAAAGCCACGATCGCTGCTGATTTCCCTGCCACTCATTTCTATTAGCTGTTGATCAGTACTGGTAGTTGCGGAGTGCCTGTGACAGTGGTGCTGTTGAACGACGATAGATGGATCAATACTACAAAGATGGCGCTAATCGTGCGCGCGCAACTCAGTTGAGAATAAACGCATTTAAGATCCGGTGAGGGAAGGGCAAACCGGACCGGCGATCGGTCGCCTCTTCTCGAAGCTTCCCATGACGGACTCCGAGGAGGGCGCGCTATTTTTCAAAAAATAGCGCCAAAAAATTGCTTCTTGTTAAATTTGTAACTGAATCGCAATGAACCATAATCAATAATCTGAGAGCAGAGAAATTGTTCAAATCCTAGAGCAAAAGATCAGATAAACGAATCAGCCGGGCCGGTTGTTAATCTCAGTCATTACAGCAATTTCTTTTATTCTTTTTTTAACGCTCTTCTTATTATTCTTTTTTAAGGGTAGCTTTTAGTGTTTCTGCATTTTATATACGTCGTCCAAATTGCCAGACAAAGAGATAATTTTGCGGTAATGTTTCTCATAAGCTGTTTGTACACCGTAACCGACAACCTTATTACAATACAATACGATAGAGTTCAAACTATAAGAGTCAGAAGAATTCCACCTACGGACTCCGAAACTTTTTTTGGGATCTATGGTTAGTTTGTGTAAGGATAACAGGTTAAAACGACAAAATCAAACTCATCGTTTACTCATCTGGTTTTTGCAATCACTTTTTGTAACACAGTCACGCTTTTACATTTTTGTTATACAATAATTTAAATAGGTTTTTGGCGCCGCAACACAAGACCTTATCAGGTATTGGTGGGCATAGCTTTCTACGCCGCAACATTTGCCAGCTGAGGCACGTAAACAAGAATAGACCAGATGGCACTAATAATCATAAGGAATCTAAGACATGCCAACCCATTGGATCGGGCTAGCCTGTATTCAACTGTAAAATAATTAGCCATGGCTTCGGTCGTAGGCTTTTTTCGGAACACATTTCCATGTTCTCCTATTAGGTTGAGAACTAGCTCATTGATTATGGATAGTTAATTGTTACATAGTTATAGGTCAAATCCTTTTTTTGATACAAATTCTTAAAAAAAAAAAGAAAATTTATCGACTGCTGTCTTGTAATACTATGCTGTTGAATACCGTCATTCATTTGTTGACGAACTATAATGTAAATATATATTATGCTAATGCAGGTTAACAGGAGGCAAAAAAATTCAGATATTCTATTGAAATAGTTCCTGGAATACAAGCCTCATGATGTAACCTACAGATAGTTATATACTTTATTCAAGCAGTATGTTCCGGAAATAATTAGTTCCGGAATAATGTATTGTGTTAATAATAAAAGTTTCTCGCAAGGGCATAATGTACACTAAATGAGAAATTCAATGAGAACTTTGAGAACTTGAGCAGGTACTTCAGCGACCTGTGGCTTGATTAAAACTCGATGTCGCAACAACAATTCAATCTGTATCTTAATCCTGTGATGGGTCTTGTAAGCAGGTATTGCACAACCGTACAGCGTATATGTTAATTATTATCGACTTCTTGAAGTAATGGCCAATAATGACCCGTTAAAGGTTCAAAATGAACATATACCTCAAGCATCAAAGTTATTGAGATTGTTGCCATTCACAGATTGAAATTATCATAGCATTTGATATACTGCAGTATAATGAGTGATTACGCGGTGTAAGCATGCCCAGTAATAGCACAAATTCGTAGGCTCTCTTGCTGCTGCTTTTGTCAGTAATGTGTGGGCTACAAAGCGTTTTAAACTTAGATGTCTCCGTTCAATCCATCGCGATGGGCACGAATGTCATGGAGAATAAGGGAAATTTTGCGGTGACTACATTTTCTACGTAGGAATAGCATATCGGGGTAATTCAGCTATTAATTAAACTTCGGATAATGACTAGCAAGACAAATAAGCAACATATGAGATACAAACTTCGGTGTATACTTAGATTGCTTGCACTTCCGTCATTTTAGATACTTCGCACTAGGTGAAAATCTATGTTGTTAAAATGGATTTCCTTGTTAGATTCCTATGCGTTGAATATAAATCTGAAAACCAGTTTCAGACTATGTGCGTGATATCGTAAGTGCACAAGATTGGGTGCGATTTCTTGTAAAGCGGGTTAACGTGATTAACTGTTGATTAGTTTACCGAAAATTTCGAAAAAATATTGAATAGGTACATTAAGCGTAATTAAATATATAATATAATAATAATATAGAACTATAAGTTTGTATTCGCTAGATTTAGCCATCAATATTTTACATAAAATGTCATAAACTGTATCAGGCTGTTAAATGCATCACGCCAAAATAAAAATTGCTAACAGTCGTACACATGCCTGGCCTTTTTTTGGCTCCTCAACTTACACTTCTAATTATGAGTACATGATTAACAGATCATTACTTTAAATTATAGATGAAAATACGCAGTAAAAATTTGTTACCGTAAATGAAACTAATGGTTCGTCTATATATATATTTCTTATTGAGGCAGAGTTATTACGAAGCCTTAGAGAGGAGAGGTTGAGGTATTCGAAAGTGCCCGCCGCCAAGAGGGCGGTGTCGCTCGCGTTTGGCCGTGGTCGTCATGCGTTTATCCGCTCCTCGCCACCCTATAGCTGGTACCGCTGCTGCCATTTTGTATAGCGAGGTAATTTTTTGGCGATTTCTGGTGTTTTTGAGTCGTGCTCGCGGGTGCTGAGTGTGCCGATATGGACAAGGAGCAGCTTGTGCAGCAGGCGAAGATCGCCGAGCAGGCCGAGAGGTAAGTGATACCCCCGTCTGGACAAATTCTCAAAGCTGACCGGTCGAGGCGTGCGTCTTCTGTCACTGCGCCGGCCACCACATAGGTTCTTCTCCTGCCCTCACCGTTGCTTGCTGCGGCTGTTGCTGCCGCTGGTGCCGATCAGGCGTGCGGACGATACTGCCCAAAGTAATCGTTATTGTTCCGTGAGAAGACGGTAGACGGTCTAGCATCATTGAAGACTAGGTTGGCCATCGGCCGCCCCGCATCTACAGGGCCCCGGGGGCGTCAGTCCATCCAGCCAACAAGCATGCTATTTATGGCCTCTCGATTGGTGTGCGTGCCGCCGGGCTAGCTGCCTGCTCCCCAAAGGGCCGCGGGGACTGACTGCCAAGAAGCCGCCTGAATTTGTCAAGCTATACGAACCTTTCTAATTGCTAGTTTATGGGCTTCTGAGGAGACGAGCTCGGAGGTGGATGAGTCCTTCCGTCCGTCCGTCCGTCCGGCCGGCCGGCCGTCGCCAGGATGTGCGTAATTCGTAACTTATAGGTCTAGTGAAAACTGGCTACTAGAGCTAGACCACCAGAGACCGCTTTGCACGCTTGTACGTTACTGCCGTTGGTCTATTATAATGTACGCTCGTTGAGTGTCATGACCCTTATATTAGTCACAGTGATGACGGTAGTCTAAATGTTTTACAAAGCCAAAATTCAATGTCTGAACAGATGATTATAGGGGTCAGAATGACTTTTATTAAGGGGATAAAGTTAGAGAGTGAGGGATCGCTCAGTTTCAACGTCTGCATATTCTTTCAGACTGTGGTTACGTTAAGTATAAATGTACAGTATCTAAGTTGTAATTGTTGTTCTTATAATCGGTGTTGCTGGGCCGCCGAATTGCGCGCATTATTGATACAGGTACGATGATATGGCGGCGGCGATGAAGCAGATCACAGAGAGCTCTCCAGAGCTGTCGAACGAAGAACGTAACCTTCTGTCGGTTGCGTATAAGAACGTGGTTGGTGCACGCAGGAGTTCGTGGCGGGTTATTTCTTCCATCGAGCAAAAGACCGAAGGGTCGGAGAAGAAGCAGGCCATGGCCAAAGAATATCGTGAGAAGGTTGAAAAAGAGCTCACCGATATATGCCAGAGTGTGCTTGTGAGTAGAGTGATATCCATTATGTGTTTCAGTTGTAAAATTTAAAATAAAAAGGCTTTTCTTATTCAAATAAAAAATATAGAATTTCGAGTAGAACATTTAAGTATACATTATCACTTACGCAAGCCCGGTTGCTTTACATTGATGTCGTGTTTGCCATCTGTAATTTACAATTCGTTTGGTAGCAGTGTACAAACATTGATCGACGTACCTATTATATATGTACCTTTCTTTGTGGTAGTTTGCATACTATAATCTCCATCGATTGATGCTTGTGCGTAGTATGTTGTTCTTATTGTAATTAATTTGCACTGTTTTAAAGCACTTAGTCTCATTTCATCTGTACAAGGCAACCCATTTTATCTTCTTTAGGGTATCATAAATCATTGAGGCTTGTAGTTTATTCCTGAAATTGTAAGAGGCTTTATATTCTCAGCGTAATTTCACATGGCGAATAAATATTACTTGTTTCGTACCTGATTAGTGGTGCGGCGATCTTATTTTCATTTCTATTTTGTATCGTTTATCTGCTGTTCGTTATTTTGACGATGTTTTTCCTTTAA
The DNA here is from genome assembly GCF_002443255.2 of Varroa destructor. Taxonomy (NCBI): domain Eukaryota; kingdom Metazoa; phylum Arthropoda; class Arachnida; order Mesostigmata; family Varroidae; genus Varroa; species Varroa destructor. The sequence goes on from NW_019211458.1 coordinate 2,508,964, forward strand.
TCAAGGGTCTACTGGACCAGTTTCTGATCCCAAAGTCGACGAACACAGAATCTAAGGTATTCTACCTGAAGATGAAAGGCGACTATTATCGTTATCTAGCTGAGGTTGCCACAGGTGATCAGCGCACGTCTGTGGTCGAGGAGTCGCAGAAGGCATACCAAGAAGCATTTGATATCAGCAAGGGCCAGATGCAGCCCACGCACCCGATCAGACTTGGTTTGGCGCTTAACTTTAGCGTCTTTTTCTACGAAATTCTCAATGCACCTGACAAGGCGTGTCAACTGGCGAAGCAAGCATTCGATGACGCTATTGCGGAGCTCGATACGCTCAACGAGGATTCATACAAGGACTCCACACTGATAATGCAGTTGCTGCGTGACAACCTTACGGTACGGAACTGGACCATATCTCCAAAAATAGATAATGGAGACGATTTTTTTTTTGCTACGATTATTATTAATACAATTATTTCTATAGACAACCTGCGTTAGCTCTCTAACAATAACTAGATGTCAATGGTGATTAATCGTTACTTTTTTGCGCTTAATTGCGCGTCGCATATGTTGTTACTTCTTCAGTCACAAACTTGACAAGATTAAAACAAAATACAAAGAGTTATAACACAGCTTAAAGCGCACATCACCATTACATTGGTACTCGAAGCCACTCCAACAGCCGCTATGACTTGTTAAGAAGGGCTGTAGAAGGGCTGTAAATGGAAGAAACGAATATACCGATACGCGTATCAACCTGAAGAAGACGTAAAAAAGCGTATATAAATATACTGTTTTCATAGATTTGAATTCAAGACCAATAGCCATATTTTATTCATTTTGAATTATCTGTTCCGGAATCTAGCTTTGTCATTATACTTGATATCGGATGACACCAGTATTTTACCCATTGCGAAACGTTTACCGATGGTGGTTAATCCACTCAACAATGAAGTAATGAATGATGCACCCCATATAGGATTTTCCACGTAGGAGTACCACTTAACGTAGCGGTAGACAAATATATACCCAAATGGACATTGGAATAACAGTTTTGAAGCGGTATTGAACCACTCGTAGAATGGTGTCATTGCAAATCTCTGTACGCTATTTCGGATTTTGAGTTTTTCATCGACTCATATGACTAAAGTACAAAGGATGGCTTGAATAATAATAGATCTAAATACTTGGTGTTGATGTATCGGTATCTTTAGTCGGGGCGCGCTACATGACAAAGCGTTATAAACCGCTGATCATATAAAGCTGTTTGCGAAATTTCCGAAAATCAAGATGACCGTGAGTCATTACCAAGTATCAATGGATCCTCAATTGTATGAGTCGTCTTCATTCTTAACGAATGAACAATTATAGGGGAATGAAAAAATGTCTAGTTTCGGAATTGAATCTCCCTTTTGACTTGATTCGTCCTTGAAAATCCATCGAAACTATTTAATAGGATAATTATAATAATAACAAATGACACAAGTAGCTATAATAGGTTCTATTTATGTATACCTAGAATTAAGTACTTAATCGACGTTATTACTATCAGCATGTTCTTCACGCTTATACAAGAGGCTTTAAACTAGCCGAGAATTTTTCTATGTACCTTGAGATCCTAAATACGGCAAAAAGCTACTGCAGGTTTGTTTTTTCGGGCAACCGTCTTAGTTTATTAATACGTAATATGTAATCAATAAAATGCACCTGCATCGGGCTCAACCAAAGAATTAGGTGTTTAGGCTGGTGGAATTAGGTGGTCAAACAGTTATAGATAACTTTCAGCAAACAAAATTTTGTGTGCATTTTGTTTCTTGTTTGCGTATTTGCTCTTACGGTCTTGGCGGGTTGAGCACTGAAACGAGCATGAGAAAAGCCGGGAATCCCAGATGAACCAGAAGTTGTCTTACTTGCCGATCGTCGATTGCATATAGATATTTGGTTCCTTTTTAGTGTGTTGGGATACTTCAGACATGACTTTGGTAGAACATGGTAGTCACGAAAAACAGTTTTGACATAATTCTCAGCTTATATTCTTATGGACAGAATCGGAGATGCCTATTAAATTTGACGTTATAAATGAAGTAATTAAATTGTAATTTTTGAGAAGCGTTGACAATTAACGTGAAATAGCTCACTATTGACCGTATGCAATTCTACACAGCCACAAAACCGCAATGCAGTGTAAAGCACAATTCTTAGAAGTTACTAGTGGATTCATTTAACGCTTTCTCTTATTTTGTGTGTGTATTTGGGTCATATTTCGTACTTAATGTTACAGTTGTGGACCTCGGATACGCAAGGAGAAGAGGGAGCTGCACCCGAAGGAGACGCAAACTAGAACCAGCCACATTCTCGTAAGTCTCCTGGCAGCGCGCCCTGTGTGTGCCCTCCCTTCACCCCATTCCGAGGAGTCGTCGATTTGATAGGGACATAAATTACATCTCTCCAGGAGGGCTCGATCGGCATCGTCAAATTGAAAAAACCACAATAACAAACAAACAGTCACACAATTGCAATCCGAAAAAAAAAAGCCTTGGTTCCAACACTAATAATTAAAATAATAGTACACACCTTAATAAAATGAAAATATATATATATATATATATATAAATGATGATGATTATGGAATGTATTTTGCTGGTAACGAATTGTTTCGTAGCCAGACAAAGATGACAAACAAGTACACAGACATACACTGTACCGCATGAGAGACAAAATAAATACCAGCGGATAGCTGGAAGAATGATTAATCAAGGTAGATGTAATTGAAATAAAAGCGATAAAGTTAATTTCAGTTCTTCAAACAGAAAAATCAACATTTAACACTTCACAGTTAAAGCGAGAGAGCGAATCAGAGAGAGAAAGAGCGTATGCGCATAAGTCGAAAAACAAAATAAAGACAATATAATACTTATACTAAATAAAACAGATTTCTATTCTATCTAAAGGAACAACAATAAACGATAAACCACTGAAATGTTTGATTATATATATATATACATATATATAATATGCTAAAAAAGCTATCCTTGAGTAATAATTATGAAATTATTAGTGTGCGTTGGTTCTGATGTGATGCTCCAATAACGACTATGCTGATACGATGATAAAGAAGGCAAAATGCTATACGAGAGAATAATGAAAGAACTATAATTATGCTAGATGATGATGATGATGACGGTGATGATGAGAATGAGCGCAAGTGCAAGAGAGCGAGAGAAGAAAGCATGAGAGAAAGGAACACCGCGGGTCTCCCATAGACAACAACATAACAGGAACACCGAAACACAATCGCTCAGATACACCACACGCAAAAACGATCCTAGACCACGATGCAAACAAAGCTGACGTAGTAGTTCATATAACATACAACAGGTTGTTTACGGAAACCAATGGAGTATGCACGCCGCAAAACATACGGAACAGCAGACGAGCAACAACGCTTACAATAACACAATCAACCATTAATTAATAACCAGTTGGTGACGAGGTGGACAAAGACAAGGACGATGCTATGAAAACATTGAGACATGGAAAAAGACGGAAGGGTGATGATGCTGCTGATAACATTGCGTCGATATAATAATAGATGAAATAAGAAATGCTGATAATAATGATGCTGATTATATTATATAAAAATATAGAAAGATTTCTATCGTAAACGAGAAAATAATAGCGTGCAACCACACGAAGGAGGCTACTAAACAGAATATAGAGAGCGTACGTAAACCATACAAAAAGCGATACAAAACAACTAAAACGCAAGCGGACAAACAAACAAACAGACGAACGAAGCCCGATAAACAAAGATACGGACGTCGACAGCGGAGAAAGTGGCGAGGGAGCCCGCGAAAAAGCAAAAAAGCATAAAACAACGTGAAGGTAAAAATAAAACAGATGGTAATCGAAAACCACGCAGATACACTCAAATATGGCACTCACATAGAGAACAAGAAGCTAATTGTGACACTTAACAAAAGGCGAAATGATGGAGGACAACCTGATAACAATAAATAGACGACTGATAATACAAGCAAACAAAGCAACAAACAAGAAAATGACAAACAAACAAACGAACCAACCTCCTGCTCTCTTAATAATAATAATAACGATAATATTGATAATAATAATAATAACAATAATAATATGAATAATAATAACCTAGTCTCTATTCAACTCAATTGGGTTCTTGCTTGAAGCCCGGCTAGAACCCTCTCGATCTCCAACGATGTAGTTGTCGCCTACGATGGCCGGCTCGGCTCATATCGGCAGATCCAAACAGATCCATGCGACAGCAACATCCTGGGCCGGGTCGGGAGTAGCTGGGAAAAGGAAGAATATCTACTTCGTTGTCGTTCGCTCACCGGACTTGTCGTCTGGACAGATTGAGTCTGCTCTCTGAGTGTGACGGTCAGAGGCAGATCACGATGCGTACCTGGATTAACTGATGTATATATATATATATACATTCTCGTATATTATGCTTATTCCAACAGAATTGGCTACAACAGGTAGTTGTATCGTGGCTCAGTTCATCCAGACGCCTGTCCTAGTTGTCGTGTTTAGTAGCTATTGCGCAAGCGAATATGGTATCGACAAGCATGCCACTGCAGTAAAAGCATCAATTTTTGACAATAAAAGCCAACGCAAGGAACTATAAGACGTAAAAAACGTTCAAAACTACTTGACCGAACAACGAATGTTGTCGTCTTGTACAGCAATTAAAGAAACAACGCAGTAAAACAGTCCTGTGACGTTAGCGCGATGAGAGCTAGAGAATATCGAGGTAACGAACAACGTAATAACTTGGTCCACTCAAGCGACGATAGAACAAAAGTAATAACAACAAAACTTCTCTCTGATTCTTACAGAAGTCGTTCCAAAACTACTCACTCAAGCAGAATCTCATTTTCAATTATTCACTTCATTCGTTATCTCTAATCAACTGTTCATACTATTACCTATAAGTATTCTAGTATTTATGCATTCAGTTATTCAACAGGTTTTCTAAATAGCCCGGATTTCACTCAGATTTTTTACTCAGTTGTAGCGATTAAATATTACCCTGCTTTAAGTAACCAAGATGGCAATTAGATTTTGGTAACGATAATGCATTATTGGAATATAGCAATGGTACGATAGCATTGTATGTGTTTTTCAACGATGAAATGCTGGAATGGGATGACTCTGATCAACCCTGCGTTTACACATCAAATCAAAAAGGGAATGACAGACTTCAGATTTTCACCCCAGAAGATACCCTTATGCGTACATATGACGCATAAAAACAACTGTAAGCTGTGTGAAAACGCTAGGTCACCGCGAGCAGTACACCATCAAGACTCCATTTTCGAAAAGCATGGTCGTTAAGCCTTATTCTGTTTTAACAACCAATATCCCCTATTCTTCTCGTGTTTTCATCATGCTAACTTCGCTAACGTTGACTATGAAGGTAGCAACCGCAGGAACAGGATGTTATCCATTGGAAGTAAAGATTAAATCAATTAAGTGGCAATGGGGAACACTCGCTTAGATCACCAAACTTGATGTACATGAATGATCTTTCTGTAAGCCCCCTTTTGTTCATGTTTTCAATAAAAGTATTCGACGGAGAGCGCGTGGTGCTTCTCTCTTTGGGTCTTATGTACTAATACAACTTGTGCGGATTTTCTATATTCATGATTACAAAGCTGTAGTATTTAACACAACTGATGAATTATTAGTTTTTTTTATTGATGGACAGGACGTTATGGTGCTATCTTGTTCCCAGTCTAAAAAACTGTGAATTATAGCTTAAACTCTGCTGTATGGTTTAAGGCAAAGTGCCGATCATTCCAAACGTTTGCCAAGCACATTTGTACTACCGAAGTGAGAAGAGAAGAGGTGAGAAAATGATTTTGGGAATACCGTGTGCTGCGAATAGGGTGGTGCTGAGGGCCGGGGAAAAAGCGAATGCCAGGCTTTGTTTAGACTACTACCGAATAGAGCCAGGATCCCAGTAACTGGTGTCCACAGATGTCCAGAGAAGATCCACTTAATATGATACGGATTCTGCTGACCAACAGTAAATTACTACCGTCATTCGTTTTACTGTGACAGCACCCGCGGCGGCCATAGTAACAGTGGCAGCTGCTTAAGAGGGAACAAACACCAGATAGCTCTGTCGTTTCATGACCACTTTGAGGGCTATGTTGCGTATACAGCGTCAAGCAAGGCGACTTTTGGTACTGAGGATCGAACGCCCGTCGATTGTCTTCCACGCATCTGTACGCGCACTTTCTTTGCGGAAGTTACGGGATACCTGGTTACCTGTAACATATGCATGCTCTGTTTCTTCCAATCTAGCCGCTAAAACTTTGTTTTCTAACTGCCATAGTAATTTCTGACAAAAGCTTGTAGCTAATTAGGGACCCGAAGCAGAGGGCAAGGGGCAAGGAGGGACCATCTCACGTTCCCTTTTATCCTCCGCCATTGACGCCGGATACCGCGAAGCGTATCCGGCAACAGGCGAAAGTGAAACATTTCAAGTGGTGGTACGGTGAGTTAGAGGTCTAGCTATTCCTGTCTTGCCTTTCAGCTCCACGTTTACCTTGACTTGTTACGGTTTCATACAATAACTTTAGCTTTTAGTTTTTTTTTTTATCATAGGTAGACTTTAGTATATCAATGAATACAGCACGCTGTAGTTAATTTATGAAGATTTATAAGTAAAGATACCGTACTTATATTGGATATTGAGTTGTGATCCTAAAACTCATTCAGCAAATAAACGCTGTAGCATAGTTATAGAACTGAAGGCGTGGAATGCAACAAACGTTACCCAGAAGCAGGCGCGGTAGTTATTTCAACGAAATGCGACTAGACAAGGGCGTTAATTCCTTTATATGCGGTGACAATTAATACAGATGTTTACTGGTTCTGATCTTCTGTCTTCTATAATATAAAAGTGTTATATTATTCTGTTAAGTTATGCGCGCAGTCATTCAGGGTCATATTTTAGAAATTTTATTATCTCAGAAAGATCATACAAGGCCCAATGTGTGTATATTAATTAAATATATTAACAGCGTCTTAAGCGGGTTTTCGTAAAATGCTAGACAGAAAAATCCCTATTCAGTCAGACCTTCTGCAATTAGAGACGGTGCCATTGTGGCTGGAATGTGTTTCTAAGAGGTACCAACCCTGAAGGTATAAAATGATTTTGTTTCTCATTCAACTTCCTTGGAAGCGATTTCGTGAAAACTAAACATTGGATCACTCCGTATAGAGCATGGCAAAGTGAACGCCTACTTGGCAATTGCTGTTACAGGGTTAGTCCTTATATTTTCATTTGAAATCTGCACCATTATTACCTATGACTTTTTGTAATATATTCATTTTCGCTGCTGCGAAACTTTTAGGAAGCATGAGTCTATGAAGTCTCGAAAAACAGTTTTCACATCTGAATTTAGGTAATTTTTCCGCCAAGAAGCCGTCGAGATTTTGAAAAAATCTCTGTAAGAACAACGTCTAGCGAGTGTTGTGGGTGGCAAAGAGCCTTCAGCTGTGATTCCTGTATTTTTGCCACCGCTATTCTGTGGACGTGAGGTTAAGCGTTGTCGTGCAAGAAGAGTAATTTACTCCCGTTCACGTACCTTGGTTGCTTTGTAATAGATTTTTTTATCATCTCCTCCGACCCTTAATACTACACTCCAATTGCAAGCATGAAGCAGGACTATTTTGAAAGCAAAAGTCTCATTACGTCTCTTTAACTCCGGGCGGCAGGGAAAGTGAATCTGTAGTGGATAACGCCTGCATTGGACTAGCAAATTAATGCCATAGGTTTCTGGAGCTGTACATTTGCTTTAGAATGATGTCCCACCGCTTTCCTTGCATCCACCTACCGACGTGATCATCTGCGATTATTGTAGAAAATCCATTTTTCTTTACAATTCGGTGCAGGAATGGGTATTTGTTGTAACGTGAGAGCAAAAAGGAAAAAGCATACCTACGGCTCTATTTTTTAATTTCCCTCGAATTACGAACCACTCATTTGTTAATCTTTAACCTTGTTTATTTCAGCGTAATGAATAAGTATGATATCTTTGAATACGCCGAACTTTAGTGGTAATATCGGTGCACCTAAAAATTAGTCAGCTTCTGCCATAGCTGTCGACTCTTTAATATTCATCTTCGTTGGGTCTTTCACGAAACTTATTTTCGAGTTAAACATTTTGTTCCAAGAATCTTTTGAGCCAACGATTCATAGTGTTCTCAAAAATAGAACCTCTGCTAAATATAAGGTTTATGTTGCAAGCTCTAGTTTTAAGATGTAACTCATATTCATAAATGAGTCGAATTTTCTGATTTTCCATCGTTCACTGTAATTCGCCTGCTGACGGTCGGAATAACAATACCTGAGTAAACAGTCTCACATTTCGTAAAGGACAAGAACATGTCCTTCATCTCAAATACAAAAAAGTATCGCGAAGTGCTATATAATATGGGATCAATGGTTGTCGCATTTCCTGCTGACCGACCCAAACTGAGTGGTGTGAGCTGGTAAAATGAAAAGAAGACCATCAGTTTAAAAAACACGTAAACGTATATCTATACATAGGCAGAAATAAATTACCTGCGTCTCTAATGCCCCTGTCCTCTTGGCGAGAAAATTTATATATTATATATACTATAATTCAAGACGACTACTCAGCCGAATTACGATAGTCATTTCATGATGACTGTGTCTATTTCCCAATAGCACGGGATTTTAAGAGATTGGTTGCTTTTTAAAAATATATGTATATATAAATTTCGGAGAATTTGGCAATATTTCTTTAACTTTAACCTATGTCAAGTTTATTTCTATTGCGTTTCGTGAAAACTGAAAAAATATCAGAGCATTCTCACATTACCTATAATCACCCAAAAAATTAGCCAATCAAATTGAAATCCTAGTTGAATCACGCCCCCCTACGTGTTGCTATTGTATTATGCTAAACATTTTTTAATCCTCCATAATTGAGTTATTCAAACAAGATTTTCATTTTCAAGGCTGCTATAGTGCAGAATTTATATACATTTATTCCCATTTTTCACGTTTGAAAATAACGGCGCGCCAGTATTTACAATCATTAAGGGAGCCACCATCAACGTCAAAATTGTGCTGTTTGAAAACTGTGTTTAAATTATATTATCGAAGAATACCTGAAGTCTATTCACGGTTACTTCTACTATACATATAATTAGCCTTTTTCCTTTGCATAGGTAAAACAAAATGTGTAGTAGCAAAATAGCCGCGATTGATGTTGCATTCTATATCAGTAAAGGTTTCAGATATTGTTCTACCTCAATAGACCCCTTCATATGGTTCGAGTGGTCTATTTTTCTTGATCGTTATCTTTTCAAGTTGGAAGAGTTTGCGTTGAAGTTAGAGCCAACTGACTAAATATTTTTTCTCCTAGAGAAGGTTTTTTTCATAGAGCGTAATATCGATCTTATTGATCGTAAACTGACGACAGCAGCTTCATTCACATTCTCCGTGTTTGAAGGAGAACTCCCCAACAGCGTTTAGAGGCATCAAAGCGGTCACCAGCATCCTCTGCGCTGATACATGATCAATGTGAAAATTGTATTGCATGTTCGGTCGGTGGAATAAAAAAGAAACTGCATTTGAACAGTGTTCGAGTTTGCACATATATAGCAAGGTGAGTGTTTCGTGTTTGCCTGTTTGACCATGAAAAAATGACACGTGAAAGTGGTTATTTATTATACACGTTATTAGCAGGCTCAAGGTTGTACGAGGTTGGGACGAGGTAAATTTGTTCCAGAATTTTTTTTCACTGTCCCTTCTTCTGATCTAATGATGTTCTTTTTTTTTTATTTGAAATTTACCCAAAAGCCGGGATACGTCAACAATAATAATGCACACCTTAAAACGGAAAAACCAACAATACGGAGTGGTTCATTCATGCTGCGGACGACAACCCTAAGAGAAAGGGGGGAAGGCCGCAGCCGCTGGCCTAACACAAGTAAGTAGGATTAGCACTTTCGTCAATGACGACATCATGTACAATGTTTGTAAACACTATGCGACCCTCATCTTCAAAAGCGAAATACCCGAATTTTGCTGTATGCAAAATAGGACAAAGCTGCTCGACATGCAACTCCTCACAGAATTTAACTATTCGTACAGAAGTTTCACACTTGTCACCTGAGTAATCCGAAGCAGCAATTGCCATTACAATACACTTTTCTAGATAATTTCACTTGAAGTGAAAGGGAAATTCCGTGCTGCCGAGAACACGGAAAACCTGCCGCTAATTACAGATGGCGCAGTGTACCATAGAGAAGACCCTTAACGCTATCCTTCAACGAATTGTGCCAATTTGCACAAATTCAAACAAACCCATGGACCCACGTTACATTGTGAAACATCGCATACGCATTATGCGCGAGTCTGAGTTCCGTGAAACTCTTGAAGGTAGTCTCCTACGGGTTGGCTCATACATTCGTCCTTTGGTGATAGACCTTAAAGATGCCCGCATTATCATTGACTTGGGTAGGCGACCAGTGAGTGCCTATTCAAGGACATATACGTCCGAACAGTTAATAAGTTCACAATCAATATTTAAACTGGCTCGGCCTCCGACCACATAGTCCTTGGGTACCGCAATAGTACCTTCGACGAAGGTCCTCCCGATACATACATGAGAAGATTGTGATTCATTTCGGAATCATATGAATCCTACTGTTTCCACGCGGAGAGACGACTAAGGTGTTTTATTGCGTACGATACAGGATACGATATCGCCCTTCTACACCACGCGTACTCGTGCCGATTCTTTTAATCTTACTTAAGAACTCACTATTAGAATCTCACTTAATAAGGCGATTGTTTTAGCAGTACTAGGTAGACATAACTGCGTTGAGAATTGAATCAGAGAGCATCTTCTATTGTATATTCGGACCAATCAATACACCCTACGGCCAGCTACGTATCGGAGCCCCACTGACGCAGTAGACAATAGCGATGACCTTTCTAATGCTGCGAAGCGTTATGCTTTCTTCACATCTTTTAAAAGAGGCCCACGATGTACGGCTGACTTACGCGACAACGTCATTATGCATACTCGTACTTACAGCAACGCGACTTCTTTCCGTACTATGACTTACAACATGTATTACCCCGACATTGTGTCCAGCCTCATCGAAAGTCAGCTGCCCGAGGATCTCCTAGACTTAATTGAGGATGTTATAAACTGAGGAGCGGATAAAGCCATCTCTAAAGTGAGCAACCTCAGTTTTACCTAAGTTGTTTCTTCAGAAAGGACAAGCGGCCCATTCCGCTCGATTAACAAAACTAGCATCTCTAATGTCCCTTGTGAATACGACGGATTCGTCAAATTGCTGCTTCATGCAGAGACACCCAAATTCCACATCTGAACTACGCACACGTAGCTCAAAGGAAAGAAAGATGCGCCTGATCCGTATTGTCCACAGTACTGCGGAGCAAATGTTCTAAGCCGATTCTATAAGCTTATTCTTTGCACCTTCTACTTTGTCATTATTACCAGCCAACCTCTTTCGATGCATTGAGAAAACGCGACTGTATCCTATTTACCACTTTCAAAGACTCATGCATAAAGGACCTACTCATTGATGATCAACAGTACTTGCAGACTCTGCACGACGCTGAACAGACCCAGATGTCCAAAACTATTCGCAACCTTTTTATTGTACTCTTAATGATTGGGGAAATCACAAATCCATTAGATCAGTGCAACCTGCACAAGAACGCTGTGCCTAAAAACTATCACTAAGGGGCTTGCTTCACCCACCATGAATCTTCCTATGGGACCCACTCGCCATAATCTAGCTCTAAGGTATTCTCCGTCCCAATTGAGCAAGTATTATAAAAGCTTAATCGAATTTCATCCACCTAGCCTTGAGTACCTGGAACAACGTATAGACAACAGAGGTATCATACGTGAACCCTAACTTGTTCTCGCCAAGCAACCTGAAATCATCATCAGTCATAAAATGTAGAGGTTAATTTACAATAATGTTTGTGAGTGCTTACGTATAGGCTAAAGCAAAGTTACCTTCATCGATGTACGTGATGGTACAGGAAAAGCTCTCCTAGCCAACTTCGTCCTGGCACGAGTATGCACAGAAGCGACGGTGACCGTTACTGTTCTATCGTCCGGCACCTCGGCAACATTAATGTGCATTGTGTATTCCCGATTTAGAATTTCGATTCAAATTCACGTGGAGTCTTTGCGCAAAATAGACAAGAACCTGAAGATCTCTAACTTGTTCGCTCAACGGCGCTCATAGTTTTGAATGCCCTATAATTAGAAGAGAGGCCTTCAAGGCCATTCATCGCTCGCTCGGTGTTGTACGACCCTTTTTGGCCGAACCTTATTCGTCATCCAACGTCAGTGGTGTGACAAGGTACAGATGGCGCCGTTGAGAGGGCCTGCATCAAACAATCATGCCCCAAAATTCCACATACACAAGTTGATGGCCAATATACGGTTCGTTGCATCTGTCACCACATATTTCGACTTTTTGCTCAAAATTGTTAAAGACAGGTATTCCAGAAACCCTAACGATGTAATTACGCCGCCTGAAGACATCGTTCAAGGCGATTCATTTGCAGAGTGGATCGACTTCATTCGTTCGTCCATCCTATCTGAGACTCTATGAACTCATTTGCCTTACATTATATTAGCTCCCATATTAATACGACATACATCGCGAGGTTTTCCGGGACAATCACCGAATACCGCACATTCGTTCACGTTACCAGCGACGCCTACGCAACCCCCTTAATAACGAGGTTTCTCGAATTTGCGAGCTTTTTGGCCTCCTGTCTAATATTTTGCGCCTGAAGAACAGTTTGCCTATCCTCATGCTCAGCTTAGACCCCAGACTTAGAACAAAACCAAGCTGGTCGTCAACGATTTATATGTTGCCGCGAAAATTGTCGCGGGCACGTTTGGAGACCAAGTCGTGCTGCTAAGGAAAATTAAATTTTCACTCCCCGAGAAAGTGAACATACTCCTGGCAACTTCCTGTGTGGTTATACTTCGCAATGATAATTTACAAGGTTCAAAATACAACGCTTGACGACGTGCTAAACCCGCTCAAAGGACTTGTCTTCATTTACAGTAAATTGTACTTTGCGTTGAGCCTCGTCCGGGCCTCCGACCAAGTATTTCTAATTGATAACGGAATCATTCAAAACATTGTTATATACAGCTCTTTACAAAGACTTGCCGTATGTGCCTTTGCAGTGCGCATTCGTCAATAGATAACCAAGTTCTGAGTTGGCCAGCCCGACAGATGTGCGACCTCGACCTGCCGTTGTGAACGCTAAACAAAGATGCATCCGGCCCCTTGCGCTGTATAATAAGATATAGGTCTCGCTCCAGGTAGGTTATACTCAATGCCACACTGTAACTACAAATTTGTACTTTATAACTTAACTAAAGAGTTAATATCACTTACTCAAAGAGCGTTCAACACAGGCACGGGATGAAGCCCACGGGACGACAAACTTTGTGTCTATTTGTTTATACGACCCAAATCGACCTCTTAGAGTGGTCAGATTAACGTCACTTGTCTTGCGTCGCTAGTGTGCAGAAGAGCTGCACATAGGATGGTCTCTACTAGACGACTATTTTTTCCAGAAGGGACTTTTTGCATGCGATAGAGCGCGATATCCATTTGGATAAATTGTTTGATTAGCTAGATAATCGCTAAGTATTTCTTAAAGCTTTATCTTGGAAAATTTTTTCGACCTTTGTAGAGTAGATGCAGCGTTGAACATAAGAAAAAATGTTCTATTTTTTCACATGTATGCGCTTTAGTCGTAAACTGATGATTTTTTTCGAATCGGTTCGTAATTAATGAAATAGATCGACGTAACACTTTATGATAGTTTCCTCAGTCCTATATAGACTATATAAAATATATTTAGACGTCATTGTTTTATTCGAAAAAATAGTTGATACGACAGAAACTCAGCCCAGTCGGTGGATCCGAGCGCCTGCTTTCCGCCGCTTGACGTGATCAATACAAATAATTCTACGCGTCAAAAACCGTGCCATCTCGTGCCAACAGATAGAAGCAAACAACGCTTTTTTGAAGGTATTGTGTGTATGAGAGGAAGGCGCATCTAGGGCAAATGACTAATCATGATAAAAATGATTTACTGAACTATAGAAGGTGCTTTTTTGGGATCCATTGTACAAGCGCTTCAAGCAGCTAAAAAGTGCTAGTTACATTTAAACGTATCATTCGACACGAGAGCGGGTCGGCTAAAACAACCGACACCGAATAAGCGAAAGGACAAGCGTACACAACTCGCGGCGAGTGACAGTTGAAACACCGTTAGAATATAAAAGAAAGGCGAACAATTGTGATGAAACTAATAATAAATGCGCTGCGCTGCTCTGTTCAAAGTTTTGAAGTGGGGGTTTTTCAGTATAACTCTACTGTAAACTGTATCCTGAAGAACATTATGTCCTGTTTCAACGGAAAACAGTATTGCATGAAAAACTGTTTTTTATAGTTCCGCATAGGAAACTATAATATGAATTTAGTTCTTCGAACACTAATTGGATGTAAATTGTTGCTTACAGAAATAACTGATATGTTGTGTTAGGAAGGATGTTCAATTTGCATTATTTGTAGGCAAACATTACACGAAAATCGCCTTGCGTGAAGAGGTTTACTTAGCTCGTATTATGTAAGAAGCTATGTTGAAATTGTATTGTTAAAAAAAACTATTAGATTTTGCATCCATCGAAGTTATAGCTTAATAATAGGCTGAAACGGTCAAAGTCAAAAACAGTCGCCAAGAATGGGAGAAATGTATATAGCAAGCTTCTAGGAATAACGAAATAGAAGAAGAAGAAACAGATCGTAGACGTCACACTGATAATGAAAGACCTAAATTAACGTAGGATAATTCAGCCGAGGTTGGCAGGACGACCAAAAGTTGCGGTTATTGAAAGGTATACCGCATTAAAAATAAAACGGTAAATTTCTGTTGTATGTTAGGGAAAATTAAACTAAGTGAAAAACTCCACAATTTGTACAAAAGTAACTGTCCACTACGAAAAAAATATCAGGCACTGAAGTTATTTATTTCAGATGACGGCATTTAATGTCTAGGGAGTGCTGTCCGCCCAAAGGAGCCTACAGTCTGTTATTAATTAGGCAGGGCGCTATTTACCATAGAATCGGATTACTAATGCCGCGGAATAACCATCAATTCGAATCTATTCAAGTTTATTCTACGATAAGACACGGTAGAACGCCGCTAACGAATTCTGAATCGTGAGAAAAATATGTTGAAGATTTACGAGAAGCTTTGTCGATCTTAATCAGAGATCACCAGCCGAATAGGAACTCCAGCACCGTACACTGCCCATAACTAGCAGAAAAACAACCGTGTCGCCATATTACTCATATTGAATTATGGGTCGTAAAAGTGAATTGAATGTAGACCGTCTGTTTCAATAATAACTGACCGATCTGGCTGCGAAGAGTCTGAAAACGTATATTGAAAATAAGCAAAAATCTTTTCGATCAGTCACATATAGGGGGCTTAGTGATACCATAAACAATGAGGGTGCATTCGCAGTCGTTCGTCCTGAAACGATTCATCACCTCATCGTCATTCGAAGGTGGACTAAGGTATGTAGGAGAACTCACAGAAAATGCAGTGGCGTACATTCGCATACATAAATATACATCATTATCTCTGCGCTGGCTAATACTTGTAAATGAGCTTACAAGTGTGGTTGATCTTCTGTTGCTGGGGGAGAAGAAGGCCTAATAACAGGAAGTTGGACCAGATTTAATGAATGACTTTGAAAAAGTGTTTCAACTTAAAAAAAAAACATTTTAATAAAACGTTATATAGAGAAATTTGGCTTGGTAATAGGGAGTAACAAGAGGACTACTGCATGCTGACGTTTAGTCGGGGCTTAGTGAAGACACAACACTTTAACCACAAATGTACGATACATTTCTGCAATCTGACGTCCTGGATCCAAAGGCAAATCCAGAACCTTACAGATTCGAGTTAAATCGTAATATTCAAGGGCCATATCCCACAGCGCCTTCGCCTTTCGATGAAAGCTTGAAGAGCTACTCGAAACCATCCACTAAACGTACTTTGTATCGCAAGGTATATCGCGACGTTTCCTCGAGCTTTTGTGGGTTATAAAATGGGCTGACAGCATGCAACTGCACATAATGCCGCGATGAGTCAAATTTATCAGGCAAATCAATTCAATACATACGAAACATGCATTTGACGAAAATGAGAAGGGAGGGCGTTTTAAGGGAGAGATCAACGATGATCGATACTTAAAGTCGTGTCAACCGTTTGCATAAACATGACGTTTCTTGATCGATCAGCGATACCAACCTGTCGAGCAACTTCATTTACATTTGCTGTTACGAGAACAACTATTTTTCCAAAAAGTCATCTACACAAAAATAGTCATCCATAGTTCTTTGCAAGCATAACGAAACTGGCGAAAGCTTTTGCTTTGCGTCGCTGCATCCAGATTCTATAGGCTAATAACAAATGGAACAAAAGAACAAAGGGCCTAGAAATTCGTAATTTTTCCACTTAAAATTTAAAAAAAATGCTCTCGTGCATCTACGCGGCCCGTCCATGTCGAAAAACATCTGTCGTTTGGGAATCCTACTATATTATGTAAACCTACATCTTTTGACTTGTGAAAACGTATAAAGGAGCTTTTCTTGCTACACTCAAAAAAACTTGCGTACACAGAAAAAAACTGGTTTCCAAAGGAGACCATTGGCAAAAGAATCTGGAAGATGCCCAGCAGACGCAGATGTGTCAGGCAATTAGGGGTCCATTCGTGATTACGTTATTGATGAAAGAAGTTTTTAAGTCGTTAAACATAGAGGAGCTTTTCAAGAATACGATGGCTCAAGACTATCATCATAAGGGCCGGCTGTCAAAAAGCAACATGACACTTCCTATTATTGACCTCCAACATGATGAAGCTCTTACGTACCTCCAAATCAGATCAGAGGACTTTAACCCAACCTAGCCCAACTCTCCACACTAGAAAAAAAGAAAGAACTAAAATGCTCTAGGAACTCAAATAGGACAGTACAAAACAGAACGAAATTATAAGCCACAATATATATACACATATAATACAACTATGAGCCGCTAGTAAATGACAAACAAAAACTCTACATCATGTTTGCCCTTACCATGACAGTAGCAAGGCCTCAATGTTCTTCGTCGACGCTCTGGAAAAAGCAGATGAAGCCTTTGTGACCAATTTCACTCTAGCCAGAATAAGAGAGGAAAAATAAATGTCCACTGTAGAATCGTCGCCAAAAGTTGCCGGACCCTTGATGAGAGCCGAACTACGCTCTTCCGATTGAAAATTTCCACCTATTTCAACTAAGATACAGAATGCAAGGTAGGGAAAATTTAAAAACGACAGACAGACTTCGTATAACAGCTCTTATAGTGTAAGACACTTATGATTAGATGAGAGAATTTAAAGACCGTTAATCGGACTGTCATTATGTAGTAAGGATGAATTTTACAGAGATATATGTTTAGGCGGCTTGCGGCAGCTGCTAAGAGTAATCAAATGAAATCGCGATGGCAACATTGAAAGCTCCTGTATCAAAAGGTCATACCTGGGGAAACACTTCGAAATGTATAATTTAACATTCAATATGAGACTAAACAAGGCTGATGCCGAATACATCTAGCTGTTATTGGACGTAAGTAAAAAATAATTTTTGAAAAAATCCCTTTAGTAGACATAGTTAGCTCAGCTTTCGTCCGAAAACGTTGTGTTAAAACGGGATCCTACTGTGTAATATCTCGACCTCACCTACCCACTTATATCGCTCGAAAATCCTGTGGACACTTCTACAGGGAAATGCATACTAGTTTCGTTTGTGCAACGGTTCGAACTAATAATAACACTTATATTGAACGACTTTCTGAAAATCTGCAACCGAAGGCGCACTTCACCGCAGAATTCCTTGGCAGTGTTTAAGCATCTAGATGGATGATGGTAAGAATTTTTTTGCTTCAATTGATAGATCTCGACGAGCTGATGAAAGCTGACGTGCACGTCCCTATACATAAAATGGGTATTTCGGCATGAAATTGATGAAGAACTAAATGTGACATCCGTTAGCCCCGTGTGACAATCGGGTAAAAGTTTCTTCCAAGGCAGCGTCGAACGCTTTTTCGAGCGAATTTCTAATACGTGTCAATTAAGAGGTTCAAGCGACAAATATGACAATACATTTGTTCCAAAATATTCTCTGAAAGATTTTCCAAGGGAAGCATCGAAATATACAGTTAAAATATATATTTCAGCGTTCAAAAGGTCGAAAATCGAATGTGGCAGATTTCTTGCTAGCGTAACACTGGAATAAAAACTTAATTTGGAAGTCGGTGTTCATACATGTTCATGTATCTAATTGTAAGTTTTTGAAAATGTTCTGTCAAGGGTGAAAAGTTCACGTGGTGTTCTACATAAGGCGGGTTTTTTTTGTCATCAACCGCGAGACCCCGACAAATTGAATAGGAATAAAATACGTAAAACTATTCCTAAAGGTGATACGTTTAAATGAAAACTTCGAAACCCCCTGTTAGTTGCAGGTTTGCTCGTCGAACGATAGGGTGAAAATGCGTTTCAAGTTATTTTTTGAATAAGTTTTCAACGAACATGATTTGGAGAGTTGAAGCAACAAATGTAGGGTTGATTTTCGCAAAAACGCCTTAGTTACTTTTAGCGAAAGGTGTCAAAATATCAAAAAAACATATTTGCAAATAAATATTATGTAGAAAAAACAAGAAGAAAAAAATCTTTAGATGTTAGTGACATTCCGCAAACAAAATCACGGGTCCAGCCGAACTCAAGAAAAGAGTCGATACATCAACCGAAGCATATCAATCAAATCAAATATATGTAAATACTTTTTGATGCCGTTTTAGAAGAAGGGTTAATAGCAGTCGGCTTATAGCCGACTCAGTTTACGTACGTCTCTCAGATGTCGGTCGTCGGCAGACCTATTCACGTGCGTCCCAAAAACAGAGTCAATCAGCCAACATCGCATTGCAAAAAAAGGATGAAAAGCCCATGAGCGAAACAAATTTAGAGTTTTCTGAGCGAGTATATTAGAATAGACCACAGAAACAATAGAGAATTACAAGGTTGGGTGGGTTAAGTGGAGCAAAGCACCTGAAACGAGAAAAATCGTTAATGTGTAGTCGATCTACCTATTGCTTTCGTCAGCGAAAGTAAATGGATTGGTCTAGGTAAATTAAACTGTGACAAAACAAGTGCCGAGCGAAGTTGTAGAGTTTGGGTAGAATTTTTTAACATTATTAATTTAACGTTTTTGTCACCATAATGTCTATGACTGAGGAATATGTACTAAGCTGCCGCTGCTGTTATGGCGCGTGGCTGCATGTGCCTTTTATCCCCCTGCGTCGATCGCCATTGACTTATTAAACGGGAGACACGGTTCGAGAGGTTTGAGGAACTGCGAAAGAAAGCTGGGGGTTATGTTTCCGTTTTTTTTCAAGAGAAAAAGGTCCGGAGAGAAGCTCAGAGTGATCTGCGTCGACGGTTATGCAAAGGCAGCCTTAAATTCGTCAAGTCGGCCCTGCAAAGAGAGCGGAGTATGAGAAGATATCACAGTTTGTTGATTGCTCAGTCTTCATCGGCTAGTACGTAGAATAGGGAAAAATCAAAGCAATCAGCGACCATCTATTGGGATTACAATATATGAGGTGAAGTGAAGGTAGCCATGTTTAGCAATTATGTTTAATTAGAAGTCTGGTCGCACGCTTGCGAGTATTGACACCCGACGTTCCCGTATATTCATAGGGCAGTTCGGGGAAATCTGTATATATATTTGTAAATTGTTAATTAATTAATAGGACCTGTACACCAGCCAGTCAAGTGGTTCCTTTTCTACCAAGGATTAACTATATAAATAGCAGACAGAACAGCTCCCGCCATAATTGGGCTTCGTCTGATTTCAGTCGAAAAGCTATCGTGTGCATGTCTGGGTCAAAATATAGACCTAGCCGCTTCTGGTGCTCACGTACATAAGAAATCTGACCGTTCTAAAGAATAAAGTCACTTACGTTTGGACTTACGAAGAACGTAACGTGGTCCACATGGGAAGGATTTCGTCTGGAAAAACATCAAAATAATGCCGGCTGCGGTCTGCAAAAGGCAAGAACTGAAGCTCGAATTGAATATAACGGGTGTTGCAATACAGTATAACAGTATTAGTTCGCTGCCTTAGACATTGTGTCCCGGAGACACCGCGATAGTTTCCGTCTTAATGCAAAAATAGGTATTCTTTGCATTTATTTTATTGTGATATATTCCTTGTCATAACGCCTCGAATGTTGTAACTAAGAGTGTTAACTATAAGGCATAGACAACTTTGAAATTATATATCTGAGAAGCATGTTTGCGCTAGCCTTGCTAAACGGAACATGTGGGGAAATGTTAGCTTATTTACATAATAGTAAACCTATTAAGTTTGAATATCTGGTTTTGATACTTAGAATAGCACTGGTGGAAATAGTCTGATAATAGTAAATATATCTTCTGAGAAATTTCAAATTTGTTATCTAGTCGACCTTTTTCTTATGCAACTTCTTTGACAATTCCTATTTCTATCACCGCTCACGAAACTTACTCACAAGCATATGCTTGTGAGTAAGTTTCGCTCCCACTTTTCGACTCAGTGCTAAGTTTACATATCAGCAAACTGTTTTTTACTTTTAAAATATATGCAATTTATGAAACTCATTTTTAGCGTTCGAATTGCATGTGCGCTATAGTGCAACGTTAAAGCGTCTGCAAAAAAGCACTCGGTACGAGATACCCCGATTTGTACGTCAATGCAAGTGGTTCGAGAGTGATTTTAAGTTAGACATTTCGACGATGTTTCATTTTGAACCGCGGTTTATCGATATCCTATATTTCTTTCGTAATAATTTTATGAGCTATTCTCTCAGGTGGTTAGCTGCCTTATTATTGGGCTCCCGGATTCTAACGATTACGTTTTGTACGCTTTTCTTCCGCAAAAAAGTACCGCAAAGAGGAATTGGAATCTGTATGATAAGATGACGATATTTATACATTACTCAGTAATGTATAATGTGTCTAAACAGTAACGCGTCGATTTATGCGTCGACGAGACGTAGCAGTTGGCAGAGTTTGAAGGTTTTCGATATCCCGCTGCCGAAGTGGTCTTTCCATCTTTATTGTCACCATACGCTCGATGTGTTACAAAAGAGTTTGTACAGTTCTGGGGAAACGTGACGATAGCGAAGTATTCCAATGTATAATATAATTTGATGAAGAGTTCCTCATGCTGTCATCTATAAGTTACTTTGCGAGGGAAATCTATTGAGGCGCTGAGGAATCTATCTTGAGGCGCTCACATGAGCATGTTTGCCTCCCTCGAACTCATTTTGGCCTTATTCCTGGCCAAATGGCCTGGTTTTAGAAATGTTTTTTTGGTGCTGTGCCAAAACTGAATTTGTTAGACTTGTAAAGTTTTGCCAACAGACTAGTTATACAATATATTGGGAAGCTTTTGCGTTTCATGTTTTTCCGTTTTATAGATCTTGTCAACGCTGGGGTTTGATCTACCTGTAGCTTGTTGTTCACGGTTACTAGGCAACGCGTTCAAACATGCTTATTAGCCACCCAGGCCACGTCGTCGCTCGTGAACGATCGCCTCCGATTCCACTGTCCGTCGGAGGATGTCTGAGTGAATGTTCTTTCAGCGAGCAATAATCATCGTCTTTCTATATTTTCTTTATTTAACTACAAGCCTTGACACACTTTTAAGTCAGGAGGTAACAACTATAACATTACGGCATTTTAACTAGGGACAACGTAACGGACAAAAACCAATGAGTTACTGCGCTGGAGAACTGGAAGTTTCGTTTAGAGCTCGACAGTAGGAAATCTAGCTTTTAAAGGATATTTGATGAAGGAATTAAGTTTATTTCAGCTTCCCGCATATTCGTTGTTTTTTTCCAAAAGAACGGTTTTTTTTTCAAAAGATACGCATGAACAATTCTTTATGTTCTTCTACTTCACCTATGTTCATTCATCGAAATCAATCCATAAGCCTGAAGCTTGTAAGTTTCGTCAACCAGATTTTGTTGACGGCAACTCAATTCGTATGGTAGAAACCATGCAATGTACTATAGGATTTCAACCAGATTTTTTCCTGCAAAAATTGTTAAGGCACTTTATTAGCTACACTTTAAGATCTGCTGGTGAACCTTAACAAACCACCGAAATTTGATGACTGTTTGGGTCATTTAAAATGCACCCGAGAAGGCCGCCATTTAGTGCGCAGATCTGGAGTCATGAATTTTAGCACAAATTTCGTTTGGCTAAAAAATTTTTCGAACTTTCCTAGAGTTTGTAGCAAAGATGTAGATTACGCTGTTTTTTGACATCGCACGGGAAACTCTATATTAGTTGACTTTCTCCCATGTCTGGTAGAAGTGTAATAGAACAGACTGTGATCTCATATAGAATCATTTTTTGTGTTTTTCATTATACCATAAAGTCATTTTAAAACGTCTGATAACGATGATCACTGAATCCCATCAATTTTTCCGCTTAACAGAACTACGAAAAGAGCTTTTTAAAAGCCCTATTATGCTTTATTCATTACCACTTCTAACATGTGATAAAGGAACAACTGGTATTGTGATGCTGAAGATACGTCACTACTAGTTATATTCGGTATATCGGCTACAAGCAATGTTTCAGTTTAATAATACGCCTTAGAGCTTCGCGACTTCATATAATTTTATAACGGATATAGGGAATTTAACAATGAACGGAAGAAGTAGACGGTTCTTATGTAGGTAGCGTGCTCTTGGGTTTTGTTTTCGGGTCTTGCTTCGCCTGGCTGTATCTCTCCAATGGGTTTAAACCGGTTTAGACTTTTGAACCCTCGCTTACACTCATTTGCTGGCCGGTTATACACCTCGCTTGGCAAGCCCTCTCCGGAGCTCTGCGAGGGCAGCACGGTCTCAGGAGCTACGTTGCGTTAAAGATACCTCTTTCCCATTTCCTTGTCGGTCTTGCCGGCGGCAGGTGCCCTAGGTAGCTTCAATTGTGGGATAAGCAGGTCTCTAGTTTTACTTCACTGGGCTGACCGCCGCCATTGTCACTGGCAGCCGATCGCTTGCTGCGCCAACGTTCGTAGTGATGGAGCTCCGTTCGCTGTATCGAGCGACCTCAATATCGGGGGTGTAAATATTTCATAATCAGAACGACTTTTATTGTTGGTCTCAGATGTTGCTTTAACACACCACTCCGTTCGATTGAAGGACGGAAAAGTTAAGCGCAAGACAAGACACCTTCAATAGTTAGACATCTTCAAGGTCGCCTTTAGTCTTGGGTAGTTGTGTGTGATCAGACTGATTCTGAAATAAAATTACCCTGAGCCAGATGGCTCATATAACGTTCTAGAAGTTTATATAAAGCAACGTATTGATAAGCCCCAAAAAGCGATCTCTTCTGCTCTGATATCGGTCATTGCAAACAGGAATTTTTATTAGACGATTTACTCGGAAGCGAAAGAACGGTCTGATTGCCGGCGATATTAGACAGCCAATACTCCAAACTCACTTTAAATTAGACTCAATGGAAAATGCGCCATTATAACTTACAGAGCATTTTAAGCCGCTAATTTTTTTTCTGTTATTATTACAGATCCTTTCCATAAATTACAGTTGAACGGTAGTTCATTAAAGAAGCCCTTGTGCCACGATTCGGTTCGTTTGCTCACTTTCATATTCGCTGGTGAGCATTATTTGCGTATATACAGTGAAAATGTTCTTCTTAAATAGGAAAAAAGTTTATTATTTGTATTACTGGTAGGCGGACGATTAATGGCAAGAGAAGACTTTCCCCAAACAGATTAGAGCCATCTCAGAGCTTCTTACGAAACCAGGTAAACTGCCACTGTTCCTAAGTGCCGATCTCACGGCACACAATCTGTTTTTCAGACACAGCGATTGAGTCAGTTCTAGAAACGGTTATTATTATTACTATTATTATGCGAGAGTAAAGCTGAAGGAGAGACACAAGATGAATTTTATCTCAACGGTTCTACTAAAATGATAAAAAAAAACAGTCGAAGCGCAGAAGTCGGTGGTTGAGAAAATTTCGAGCCGGTTTATGCAGTGATTTTTTTAGGAGCACAATATAACGCGCTAAACTTATTCATACGGGAGGCAATACAGAACAGAGGCTTTCCACGTATCTACCAATACTAATCGTTTCCCAGCTTGACAGTAGAACCGTTATCCATGGAATTAAGGAATTTGCCGTGGCCGCAGTGCCTCGTGAGTAATTCTAGGTCGCCGACAACGACGTCTTGGAGCTCTTCCAGTTATATCGAAAAAGTACAAACAATAGCTTGGAGGACATAGTCATGATTTTTACATACCGATAAAGGGTATTGGTTATGGCGTAAAGCGAGGCTTGTCTTACAAGAACTCGAGCACGAGCGTTGCAACTGGGCACAGAAAGGAACGAACAACTTGTTAAGGAAAAGAAATAGGACTGGCTCGTTGCGCTATTGTTAAATGAAATGGAGAAAGTGTTCGAGAAGACTGCCAGCATGTCGACGAAACTGTGTACTGAGTCTTCACAGGAATCAGTGGCATCGATAATAAGGCAGCTTGAAAGGAATAGCTGAGCAGAAAATCTTCCGAGAGAAATAATGGTTTTTACTAAAATAGTCGACTCAGTCGTGCTATACTCGACACCACTAGCATTATATGATCGAAAAGAACAAGGCGAAACTCCTTTAGATACAGAGGTTGTTAATAATAAAGGTCACAGAGACTGACAGAAAGGCGGAAATTTCAATGGCAATCACCATAACATGACTTTTAGCGTGGTCCAGACATAGCCAGCTGAAGAACAAGCAGCATTACGAAACCGAAAGGCAAAAGAAACCTACGAGGGACTGAGAAAGGGAGGATTGCCCGGACCGCTGATGGAGCAAACGAAAAAAAAAATAGCCAACGACGACCCTAAATAATAACAAAAGATAGAAGCTAAGAGAAAACGGTCGCACCATCAGTCTACCCGAATAACAATGAGCAAACGTTTCCGGTGGTTGTAGGGTCTGGAAGCATATGATTATCTTTTAGTGGAGACATGATTGAGGCCCTAAGTTAGGTTATGACGTTACGCCTATAAAAAAAAGTTTACGTGGTAATGCGATGTTCTCTGCGTAATGTTTGCTTACCGTTTAGGGGATAGGTGGATTTACCAACACTGTGAACGTGGTCTGGCTGATGACAGGCAGCTGAATCCCTAATCAATTTTTCTGTCAAAGTAGGGGCAAACTAGATCTGCGCAATCCAAATACTGAATACATTTGTCTGATAGAACTGATTATAGCCTTAGATAATCGCAGTGGCAGTACTTCTCAAACTCGTTGCGTCGCGCATAATCGTCATTTCCTTTGACGTACTATTCGTCCCAATCATTTACTCGTCACGCAGTAACGCACTTAAAGCTTTTCGCAATCTTCACGAGCGTCACTTTATCGGGACACGACCGTTATTGAGTATCGACATAATTAGTTAATTGAGGTCGCTGAAATGCTAACCCTTTGCCAACAAAGAGCCGTACAACAATTGGGAGAATAAAGTTACTCTTTAAGAATCACCGCGAGACCCATGAGTCTATATATCGTTCGTTGAAAACGTGAGTCATCTATTCTTTCTTACAAATACCAGAACGCTAAATATATTACAAATGTAGTTCCTGTCGTAGTTGATCTTCATTGCATCAGTTTAGGCTGAGATTGAAATCAATGGACCAATTTGCAGAGTTCACCGAACCTCAATTGCAGCCACTGTATCGGTAACTTAACTATTTTTCAATGACACGGATTTTTATAGTTTATAGCTACCATAGGTCTCTGTTAAACTGACTGATCTCTGAGTACCTTGCAGCATTCCTCTAGGTGAACTTTCTTGCCTCTATAGTACATGTTCGAAGAATTGTGGATGCGTTTTACCATTTCGATAGAAACTAGCCCTCCTATGATTATACCCGTGACGGTATATTTATTTGTATAATAAGCTTAGGAATACGTGAGATAATCTAAATTCGAAGCCAAGTAGAAAACTGAAACATTGCTTAAGAGCAGTTCTGGACGTAAAGCCCGAAAACACCTTTTGATTATACCTTGCTGTTCTTCTCAGGCTGATCCTCAGCTACATTCTTGCGGATCAGTTTTGAAAACCAGGCAGCAGCCTTTGGCCTATTGCAAAATAAAGTTGGAATTGAAACACGGGCAGCAGCGCACACGGGTCAGGCTATGTGGGATATTCTAAAAGGCGTTGCCTCATTTAATCAGCCAATTTTATTTCAGGAGATTAGCATTGACGCCCTCTTCCATTTAGAGTGAGTGTATATATTCACGAGAACTTGTTGAATATCGAAGGAAACGAAGAAAATATCCGGGATAGCTGAAGTACCGTCATTGCGGGAAGCGGGCCAATCGTTAATGAAATGCTTTCGCATAAAAACCGATAAAGTTTAGAGGACGACCATAGAATTGTTGAATAGCCTGCAGTTTCGTTTGGGCTGGATATGATTTAGATAAATTGAAAGTAGGTGATACATTTGATCTTTCTAAATTAACACAGTTGCCTCTCTTTATTATAAACAAATATTTGAGTCTATAGAAAAAGCAACCAATATAAGCAGATTTATAATTGTTGATACAAACCAGATTTGTTAGTATAAAATCTCATTCTAAAAGGCAAACCAAGAAAGCTTGCCCACCGCCGAACGTGAAAGAAAAAATTCGTAGCGATTCCGGTCGACTAGTTACTAGTTCGACACGTAGGGCATACGAGTTGATTATTATGTTGACTAGCTGGCCCATTTCAAAGCTGCACTATATTCTTTAAAGGCCCAGAACGATCAGAACAAAAAATGCAGCCTCAGAGAAATAACGAAACGTCCAGTCTTCACGATAACCGATATGGGACAATTGAAATTCGCTACGCTCCAGTATCTACGAACCAGCTTTCATGTCTGATTTTACATTGCTTGTAATTTTCACAATATAAACATGCCATAAAATAGGTTACACCGAAGCAATTAGCTTTTGAAATTAATGGAAATTCCTAATCCAAAGACTCATAGAAACCTACGAAGTTACGACCGCGGCTCAACGAATATTCAAGACCTTCTAAAGTTCGCCATTTATGCTTTTGGAGATAACACAAATTTAGACGCATTTGTCTGCTTTCACTTAGATACAGATTGACGACTTATTCGGTTTTCTTTCAAGAGCAATGAGGTATACAGAAATCAGCATGAGAATAACTTATCGGATAATTTGATCAGCTACCATTTGCGAGATCTCGACAGAAATTCTTCCCTGCATGCAAAAATAGTCCGAACCAAACCATCGAGGTAAATCTTTTCAACTGGAGAACTAATGTTTCCACTCTTCAGTATCGGCCTGAAGACCTACATTTTCCTGCTATAATAATTTGAGGCTTTTTCGTATCATTCGCCAGTGCACCTCTACCATAATTTATTTGACAACTTTCACTGTTATTGAATGTGACAGCTCCTCCCATAGGTAAAAAAACACAGCAATGCATTAGCAATTGTTTATCTGTCCTGTATATTTTTAGCGTAATTTAATTTGAATAATTTATTTTGCAAAATAACAATATGTGCATGTAAAATTTTTAGAATTAATTTCAACAGAACTAGCCTCGAACATCAGGACACCCTATGTATACAGTATTTCCACTGTCCAGTGTGACCTTTAATAAGGGCACATAGAGCCGCCACTTTGGAGGCTATCGAGTAGGCTAGGATTTGAACTTCGTTCGGTGTAGCTTAGTGGGTAACGCATTTACTTGCTAATCTTAAGGACACGTGATGGTCCGGGGTCGAACCCGGGCATAGGCAGATGGACTTCGTTTTGTCCCGAGAGCCAGTCAGCCGTCTGAACGAATGCCTAACGGCGACACCTGACGTAAAGCTCGAAACATAGAGGCTAGGGAGTCCAGCACCATTGGAAGAAATTAAAAGCCCATACAGCAGGTTTTCAACGTTTAAGATTGTGCTGTTGGCCTATTGCTATTCTCGTAAAACCGTTCAACCTAACATGACTGCATGTGATATCACCTTAGGCATTGCCTCACCTTTTTTTTTTTGTTTCTTATATCTGATGGTGTTTGTAGCGCAAGCACAAAAATCTGTTTCTGAAACTCTAGAATTGCCGAATCATAATATTTTGCGAAAACCATATTAAATAATTGTCTAATAAATTAAAAAATATATTCCCATTTGTTTATATTTATAACGGTAAAAGTAAATCTAGGCCTCTATTTAAAGGCCGCTTAACATCGACTGAGAAATTGCGAAACTACCGCATCGAAACTAAGGTGCGACTACGCTGACTTCAAATTCGTAAAATCATTCGAAATTTAAAACGATTTCCATAGAAATTGGGACACATTTTTGCTACAGGGTCTGGCCATTTTTGGAAGCGGTACACTCGTACGCGAATAACATCCCTAGTGAGCTGTAACATATTCTTAGTTCAAGTTCAAGACGTTCAAGTTTCACTAGGAAAAAGCTTTACACTTGGCCTCATTTCTTACAAACCAAATAATCGAATCATAAACGGAACAAATACATCGTCGAGAAATGTCTTATAATCAGTCTTATGTAGTTTATATATTTTTTTCCTTGGGCAGCTGCATTGATTCTTGGAACTCACCTGCAGATGAAACTTCGTAGCCATCTCGTACCGCAACTGTCAAATGCTTACAAAACTGCTTAACTGAACCCTTTTCAAGGACTATTTAATAGCTTTTATTCCAGGCTTGTGTTTTCACATGTGTTAAAAACCAAATGACAAATTACACCTCCTATTACCACTGGGGATTACGAACGGTACTATAAAACCTAAGCATTACAAAGATACCAGTTGTACCTGGTTTGTTGATTTTAAGGGTTGTTTAATAAAGGATTGGGGAAATTACGAAGAAAGAAAATAGTTGTGATTAATCAATAAAAATATGAAACATCATTTTTTCGTAAACCATTGCAAAATTTCTTACATTAGCTGAGCTCCAGTATAGTGCTAACGTTTATCGTAAGTTTCCCTGCGTCTGAGATATTGTTCAGTCGATTCCGTAATGATATTACGGACAAACAAGACGTTTAAAGATTGTTTTCTGCTCAGAAGGCGATGGAAAATGCGCCTCAATAAAGCCTCTGCGTAATCTGCGATTGACAGCATATATAAGATGTCCTACAAAGATCCACAGTGCTTTATTGAATTGGAATGGAAAACCCAACTCAATGAAGTACCATGTCTTTAAGGAATATTTAATATAGAGGTTTATTGATAATCGACGAAGGAAGCAATGAACGCCGAACGAACAAGCAATGTGGAGGCGGTTGCCTAGCTCCTTTTTCACACTGCCGTAAGACGTTCGATTTTGTCAGCCCAGGTGATCTTTTCAGATAGGCGTGCAGTTTATAATCTCGATGATTATGTGTATCAACTACTATTGAGTCTCAAGATGTACGCAATTCATACTTATACACGCCCGACTTAGGAGCATGCATTTCTTTCGATGTTCTCCAGGATCGTCTTCTCAGTGCCTTGCGCCTCTTCTTGTTCTTTAATGATATCACCCATCCCAGGAAGAATCTTAACCTGATCTTTTCAACTGGTTATACGTCTGGCTTCATCAATAGACCGAGTATTTCGAATTTTAGTGCCAAGACAAATTTTGGTCCTGTCAAAAATGAAAATGGTGTGCTAATCGCTGTTTGATTTTCAGCAGAGGAAAAATGTGTGCACCCATTGTAAAAAATTTACGAAGTTAACTTGACGTCCTTCCTGTCTTTGCAGATCGACGAATTGCAGGAATTGGATCAGCGCCAGACGACACTTGCTTGTCTTAACAGACAAACAAAGTTTAAACTCTAGAGCTAAATACTGTTCCCCATCGGATCTGCTTTTTTATATTACGCATTCGTTAGCTCGCTAATAGCTTATAGATTGAATAGGTTTGCGTAAATCATTATAACAAACTTGGACCTACATAAATCAAAGTTCCGTAAAGAAGCTATTAAGCGTTTAATTGTATTTCCTAGATCTAAATCATTCTATTCTATTTTTACCTTGCCGTTTTCCTTTTACGCTGTTCTATTTCTACAGTTTTAGAATCCTTTTTTACCGTATCCTGCTTTCCGTTGTTGGACGTCGTATTACGTTTCCCTAAGTTTGAAGCTTTTTGCCTAAGCAAAATCGCTGCAATAATTCTAACTAAGCATATCATCTAGTAGTGACGTTTTATCTGTTGAAGTTCAGTCCATACCTGAGGTTAACTTTTCTACCTTACGATATCAGCAAAATGCAAGTAAGTCATCTATAATAATTATAAAATATTTAACTTGCTCTATTTAATTACTTGTAATCCTATAAGAGCAGTATACCGTTATGAAATTAGTACAGTCATTTCCTAGTTCCCGCATCAACCTACTGCTGTTAGGCATTTTTTGCTTTGATGTGTTTTAAACCTTTATATGTTTGGAAAATCTATGCGTTGACTCACCTGAGTAAAAATAATAATAATAACAAAAAAGGAGATAGATATTCGTTCTTTACTATTACTACGACAACCGAAACTAGACCTTTCGAGAAATATGGAAGGGATACGAGCGATTATACTTGGAACTTGATGTTTTAGCAGTGGAAAGAAATCGCTCGTACATGAGCCGCACAGTATTGCTTCAGATACCGATGACGTGGTGAGGCAATGTCTACGGTTTCCTCGACAGGCTTCAGTCTTAACTGCGCGTTTCCTTGCGTTGGGAAGCAGCTCCGTGTCAGCCGTTTCGTTACGAAGTAATAGTCAAAAATTCTATAGATTACACGGCTTTGGTGATAGCTAGGACGCCACACGACATCCGCAGTACTTTGCGCCTAATGAAAATCTCTAATGACTTAAAGGTAAATATAAAATGTATGTACTCGCTTACGGCAATCGGTCCGGAATCGATCGTGTCACACGCATACCACGTATATGCGTACAGGAAGAAATTACTACGAGTGAACCTGGAAGCGTTGGCTTCCAAGCAAACACCTATGATAAGGTTAAGTATGTTGGACTTAAAGACACGTTCACAATAACGCCATTGGTTTGCTAGACCTTAGGCGTTTCGTAAACATCAACTTGATTTCATCTTTTATTTAACTTTAAAAGCTATCGAAACATTCAAGTGCATTTCATATTCGGTGCGGACGTCATGTCTAGAAGCTTTTTTTGAAAACAAGCATAAAAACACTGTTTCTCCAACAATTTTTAGCGAGATTAAAAATGCAGATTGATTTCTAATAAGAATTGTTATTGGTGTCTGACAATATAAGCAGAGCAAGGAGTAAATGATTTTGTGATATAGTCTAAGCCTAAACATAAGCCATATCTCCGTCCGAAATAATACTAGACAAAAACAAAAAGATCGTCAAAGATTTATGTATGGCCCAGTTGCATGAGAAGTGGGGCATATACATATATATATATATATATATATATATATTAAAAAAATTAAAAATCTGTCAGTCTTCTTTGTGATAATCTTTCGCTTCATATTAAAAGGTCCTTAAATCCTTCCTGTTTGAGCTTGAGTGGCCAGTCCTTCTGTACCCATCATATTTTCTAAAACATGTCGACAAATTAGCGTCTTCTTCTATCACTGATAAAATAAATACGTAACACTACATCTACTAATAAAGGAAATCTTAAACACTGGCTGATCAAGTTCTTCAACAGCAAACTTAGACTTCTCGGGAAGAAATGAATAACTTAGTTCAGAGATGGAGAAAGTTCATAGAAATGGTGGCGAATACAAAAATAGTGCTACCCTTTAGTCATGATTAGATGTGATTATCTCTAATTGAATTCGTCATTTAATTTTCACCGTCTCTGCGCTTGGTCGTTTTACCTGCGCTGAATTAAATAATCTTTTTTCTTTGGTAAAATTGTTTCGCTATTTTGCTTTCCATTCATGAGTTTGTCGACAAAATACACCCTCGTAAGTAAAAAAAAAGGTACGATTTTGTCTGACGTACGACGTATATGTTCAGACATGTGTTTATCAATGCTCCCAATAAAAAAAAGTAGATACAGTTAATGAAACCCAATTTGACTTGAAAAGGGATGTTTATTGGCAATGTGAATCGGTCACATGGACAAACAAAGGTTACCATAGACTCTAAGGAATAGTTGTTTTAGTCTGACGGAATGTCTAGCCGCAGTAAAATTCGAAACGTTTTGTTTTACCTGACTGGAACATTAGGATTCCTTAAGACAATCAATAGACACATCGGTCGATTTGAATTTCAAGGTTTCAAACATTTCACGCTTAGTATCACATTGTACCGCTGGGATCGTGGGTGTAAGCTCTTCGTTTTTCATAGAGTAACAGTTACAGGATAAATTTCAGTATAGAAGTTTTCGTAGAGAATTTTAGTAGGATCATTGAATCGCTCGTGGCGAATGGTACGTGTCACAGCCGGGCGCGGATCAGTAAAGAAGACTTTTTCATGTAGATTAAGTGTGAGTGTTTAGTGCATTTCGAGTGTTTACGTATGGGACAAAATACCCATTGGAGATGGCGAAGACCTTGTCAAACGTTTACTTATCAATTCTAGACTATTGTAACATGGAATCATTCGTACTACATTATAATGTTAGTACGAAATTCCTATTTCAAGCTTAACTTGATTCCCGTAAGTTGGCGCAGGACCGATTTGAAGACTTTTCTCCCTTTTCAACAGGCCTTTTCAGTTTAGTTCCTGGGCGCGATGGAGCGTTTTCCAAATCGATACCTCGTCGTCACCAATACGCAAAAATCACAGCTATCCTTTTTGTAGCAGTGGAAGTTCTAGCTCGGAGTGGAGTGGAGAACAAGGAACAGGAGGAGGGTAGGGGGTAAGAATCACGCTTTGTTCCCTCCTCCCCGTCAAAGCCTCTCATGCGCAGCTAAGCAGACGACGTTCCCAATAGCAGATCGGGTCTTGCCCACACGGGTTCCGCGTCCTTATCTCCATTTATCGTTTTTGCGCTCGATGCTCCATGTACATGTACGCGCATGCGCGCATTCACCAGTGCATGCAGGCACTAGGCATTAATGCTCATGGACATAAACGGACGGATATCAATGTTTTACTAGTGATACATAGTCAGGCCTGTTTCTCCTCCTTATTTTTCTCGTACCCTTCGGGAACGCACACGTCTTTCCGGTGATTCTGACAGCGGTGGGCAGTCTGCGCTAAAGTTCACACGGTCCCGTTTACACAAACACAGACCAAAGAGCGCGGTGCCGTACGTCGCGCACGTATACGTAACCTTAAAAACAGACATACATGTACTCACACGCGCACTCACTCACACATAGACGCACAGGCCGAAAAGAGGAACGAAAAGGGTCCATCTTTCAAGTACACGCAAACGATAGGAAAGGAGGTGGTAAATGTGGTTGCGCTGGTGGTACAAGTAAGAATCCGCCACGAAGGGAGAATAGTGACAGGAGTATGCAGGCATGCAGCCACCCTGCGTAGACATCTGCATATTAGAAGTCTTGCGCACCTAGTACACAGACACCCGCTTACACACATGCAGTCAAGTGAAGAAGAAATGGAGGGCGCGGAAAGGGAGAAGTGGTAGAATGAAGCAGAGAAAAATAGTGGTTGTGGCAGATGCTGCTGTGGCGGGACTGTCATCATCATCATCATCATCATCCTCTACGTCCTCCTCCTCCTCCTCCTCTTCGTCGTCGTCGTCGTCGTCGTCCAACCCCGTTTTACGTCGCTAAACGTGAACTTACGCTTCTACGCGGCTATCCGTTTGCAATTGTGTGGGCTGCCTTGCCCGTTCTCGTACAGTCGTGGACAGCAGTAGTGGCAACGGCGGCGTCGCTGGGGGCTCGCACGCTCGTATTCAAAGACGCGACTAAACAACGTATGCATCGAGGTCGTTTTATGGCAGATAGGCGGATGTCCCTCCTCCACTAAACCAACGCTATTGTCAAAGGGGGAAGATGAACGCTGGCTACAGCGGCCGCAGCGGCAGTTACATTTCACCAGTGTGATCAAACCAGGCGTCAACAGCGGTGGAAAAAAGATTTTGTGAAACAACAACCGCTAGGACTACTAACCTGCTATTGCTGCCGACAACAGTGGTCAGCTGCTGCGCTGCTACCACTTCTGGCCCACACGTTATAAAGCCTAAAGTCCTTGGTCATTGAAGACTTCCTAACAGTGAATCAAAAGTAAACGGTGAAAATAATTTCCCCGATAAAAGCTACAACTCGACTACTGAACAAAATCAGTTAACAGGAGCTACACGGGAACGAATAGGGCCGTTAAAGAAAATATCTTACATTTCGCTCCTTGTTAGGAGTTTGACTGTGTTCGATCACAGCCATTAATAAGGAAAGTGCGCTAAGTGTCTCTCGATTGGCACGGCATCTGAGCGCTCTGTGTGACTGAGTGCGTGTTGTCATAGCGTTGTTTTACATACGTCGTGGATGACGCAACTGAAAATGTACGTTGTAGATAACACGGCAGGGTATAGATAGATATACGACAGCATAGGACACAGTGAAATCGAAGCTTTGATTATAAGGGAAGCAGGAAGCAGGCAGCTCCTATTTCTATACTATATCATTTCAATCTAATGGAGAACTAAACAAAAAAGAAACAAGCTAGAGCGAAAACGCTGAGACGGATCCTAAGCGCAGCGGTGCGGGCATATCGTCAGCAACTGCAGAAGTAACGCAATGAATGAATAAGCGCTACTGCTGTTGATGCGTCGTTGTATGCAGTGGCACTGATCGCGGTAATCGCTTTATATCGTTATTGTTGCCCTCATCAAATGAAGGCACATGAGAATTGATGGGGCGCCGGCGGTGACAACCTGCTCCGCTCGACCTTGAAAAGATCGAAGTGGCGCAAAAAGTAAACAAAACCACTAACCGTTGGTCGGCACTTCAACAACTAACGAGTGATTATCCACTATAGTCGTAACGTTATTTACACCAGCACCCTTATAGCGTGCATATGTGGTGGATGTATAATAAACAACACAAGGAACAATAACATCAACACTATTTTTAATCCTTGGCCACCATCATCACGTTGTCCGTCACCTCCATCTGGGTGTCAATCATTACTTGTGTTAGTGCTGTTCGATCAGAAGACTGATCGATTCAAATGCGCAGATTCCCCTCAAGCAATAATAACAACAAAATGTTACTATACGGTATGCTAGCCGCGGCGGCGTTGATTGTCTCACTATCGGGAACCGGTAAGTAAATTTGCCATGAATTTGTTCGATAATAAAATGTCTAATTTTAATCTTAAATGCCAAAGTTAGGAATATACTGTTAGATCTCCAAAGGTGCAATTTGACTGGTGTATACAGATTGTCTCGATACTTGAAACCAATTTTTGAGCAAAAGATAGGACTCGGTAAATAGACAAAGCATTTTTTACAATGGGACCATAAGTCCTTAATGTTTATGCTATCGCCAAAATTTAGAATTTATAAAAAAGTAGATGAAAATTACAATTGCATAAGACAGAAAATTTCCTGCTTTTTTCAACTTATATTTCAAGTAGTTGAACAAAAGATAGCCAGTAGTAATAAGTAAATAATAATTTTAATTCCCGAGGTTCTGCCTTTTGGTCATAGAGTGAAAGTGCTTAAAAGTTTTCTAAGAGTTAAATGAACTTGCAGAAAGCCATAGATCACATAAAAGCCAAAAAACATAGAGAGTGAAGAGTAATAAAGAAACATTATTCAAATGCTATCGAGTATCTTAGTAAAACTACAGTTAACTTCTTTAAACTTGATCAACTTATTTTGTAGAACAATGGCTCTGTAACATGCCTGACACCGACAATAAAAAAGCGATCATTATTTCCAACGGTATCAGGCATCTCGAAGCCTGCAACCGAAAAAGTCAACTGGTTCAACATATTTTGATCTTGCTGTGCACGAAAATTGGGGATCATTCGATTAATGCCGGA